>NW_028225502.1:0-356367 GCF_052327205.1 Somniosus microcephalus
GAAGGAGAAGGTGAAGTCTGGAGGGTGAATCAGTAGAAGCAGAAGAAGGAGAAGGAGAAGGTGAAGTCTGGAGGGTGAATCAGAAGATGCAGAAGTAGGAGAAGGAGAAGGTGAAGTCTGCAGGGTGAATCAGAAGAAGCAGAAGAAGGAGAAGGAGAAGGTGAAGTCTGGAGGGTGAATCAGAAGAAGCAGAATAAGGAGAAGGATAAGGTGAAGTCTGGAGGGTGAATCAGAAGAAGCAGAAAATGGAGAAGGAGAAGGTGAAGTCTGGAGGGTGAATCAGAAGGAGTAGAAGAAGGAGAAGGAGAAGGTGAAGTCTGGAGGGTGAATCAGAAGAAGCAGAAGAAGGAGAAGGAGAAGGTGAAGTCTGGAGGGTGAATCAGAAGAAGCAGAAGAAGGAGAAGGAGCAGGTGAAGTCTGGAGGGTGAATCAGAAGAAGCAGAATAAGGAGAAGGAGAAGGTGAAGTCTGGAGGGTGAATCAGAAGAAGCAGAAGAAGGAGAAGGAGAAGGTGAAGTCTGGAGGGTGAATCAGAAGAAGTAGAAGAAGGAGAAGGAGAAGGTGAAGTCTGGAGGGTGAAGCAGAAGAAGTAGAAGAAGGAGAAGGAGAAGGTGAAGTCAGGAGGGTGAATCAGAAGAAGTAGAAGAAGGAGAAGGAGAAGGTGAAGTCAGGAGGGTGAATCAGAAGAAGCAGAAGAAGGAGAAGGAGAAGGTGAAGTCTGGAGGGTGAATCAGAAGAAGCAGAAGAAGGAGAAGGAGAAGGTGAAGTCTGGAGGGTGAATCAGAAGAATCAGAAGAAGGAGAAGGAGAAGGTGAAGTCTGGAGGGTGAATCAGAAGAAGCAGAAGAAAGAGAAGAAGAAGGTGAAGTCTGGAGGGTGAAGCAGAAGAAACAGAAGAAGGAGAAGGAGAATTTGAAGACTGGAGGGTGAATCTGAAGAAGTATAAGAAGGAGAAGGAGAAGGTGAAGTCTGGAGGGTGAATCAGAAGAAGTAGAAGAAGGAGAAGGAGAAGGTGAAGTCTGGAGGGTGAATCAGAAGAAGCAGAAGAAGGAGAAGGAGAAGGTGAAGTCTGGAGGGTGAATCAGAAGAAGCAGAAGAAGGAGAAGGAGAAGATGAAGTCTGGAGGGTGAATCAGAAGAAGCAGAAGAAGGAGAAGGAGAAGGTGAAGTCTGGAGGGTGAATCAGAAGAAGCAGAAGAAGGAGAAGGAGAAGATGAAGTCTGGAGGGTGAATCAGAAGAAGCAGAAGAAGGAGAAGGAGAAGATGAAGTCAGGAGGGTGAATCAGAAGAAGTAGAAGAAGGAGAAGGAGAAGGTGTAGTTAGGAGGGTGAATCAGAAGAAGCAGAAGAAGGAGAAGGAGCAGGTGAAGTCAGGGGGGCGAAGCAGAAGAAGTAGAAGAAGGAGAAGGAGAAGTTGAAGTCAGGACGGTGAAGCAGAAGAAGCAGAAGAAGGAGAAGGAGAAGGTGAAGTCTGGAGGGCGCAGCAGAAGAAGCAGAAGAAGGAGAAGGAGAAGCTGAAGTCTGGAGGGTGAAGCAGAAGAAGCAGAAGAAGGAGAAGGAGAAGGTGAAGTCTGGAGGGTGAATCAGAAGAAGTAGAAGAAGGAGAAGGAGAAGGTGAAGTCAGGAGAGTGAAGCAGAAGAAGCAGAAGATGGAGAAGGAGAAGGTGAAGTCTGGAGGGCGAAGCAGAAGAAGCAGAAGAAGGAGAAGGAGAAGGTGAAGTCTGGAGGGTGAAGCAGAAGAAGCAGAAGAAGGAGAAGGAGAAGGTGAAGTCTGGAGGGTGAATCAGAAGAAGTAGAAGAAGGAGAAGGAGAAGGTGAAGTCAGGAGGGTGAAGCAGAAGAAGCAGAAGAAGGAGAAGGAGAAGGTGAAGTCTGGAGGGTGAAGCAGAAGAAGCAGAAGAAGGAGCAGGAGAAGGTGAAGTCTGGAGGGTGAAGCAGAAGAAGCAGAAGAAGGAGAAGGAGAAGGTGAAGTCAGGAGGGTGAATCAGAAGAAGTAGAAGAAGGAGAAGGAGAAGGTGAAGTCTGGAGGGTGAATCAGAAGAAGCAGAAGAAGGAGAAGGAGAAGGTGAAGTCTGGAGGGTGAATCAGAAGAAGCAGAAGAAGGAGAAGGAGAAGATGAAGTCTGGAGGGTGAATCAGAAGAAGTAGAAGAAGGAGAAGGAGAAGGTGAGGTCTGGAGGGTCAATCAGAAGAAGCAGAAGAAGGAGAAGGAGAAGGTGAAGTCTGGAGGGTGAATCAGAAGAAGCAGAAGAATGACAAGGAGAAGGTGAAGTCTGGAGGGTGAATTAGAAGAAGCAGAAGAAGGAGAAGGAGAAGGTGAAGTCAGGAGGGTGAATCAGAAGAAGCAGAAGAAGGAGAAGGAGAAGGTAAAGTTAGGAGGGTGAACCAGAAGAAGCAGAAGAAGGAGAAGGAGCAGGTGAAGTCAGGGGGGTGAAGCAGAAGAAGTAGAAGAAGGAGAAGGAGAAGGTGAAGTCAGGAGGGTGAAGCAGAAGAAGCAGAAGAAGGAGAAGGAGAAGGTGAAGTCTGGAGGGCGCAGCAGAAGAAGCAGAAGAAGGAGAAGGAGAAGGTGAAGTCTGGAGGGTGAAGCAGAAGAAGCAGAAGAAGGAGAAGGAGAAGGTGAAGTCTGGAGGGTGAATCAGAAGAAGTAGAAGAAGGTGAAGGAGAAGGAGAAGTCAGGAGAGTGAAGCAGAAGAAGCAGAAGAAGGAGAAGGAGAAGGTGAAGTCTGGAGGGTGAAGCAGAAGAAGCAGAAGAAGGAGAAGGAGAAGGTGATGTCTGGAGGGCGAAGCAGAAGAAGCAGAAGAAGGAGAAGGAGAAGGTGAAGTCTGGAGGGTGAAGCAGAAGAAGCAGAAGAAGGAGAAGGAGAAGGTGAAGTCTGGAGGGTGAATCAGAAGAAGTAGAAGAAGGAGAAGGAGAAGGTGAAGTCAGGAGGGTGAAGCAGAAGAAGCAGAAGAAGGAGAAGGAGAAGGTGAAGTCAGGAGGGTAAATCGGAAGAAGCAGAAGAAGGAGAAGGAGAAGGTGAAGTCTGGAGGGTGAATCAGAAGAAGTAGAAGAAGGAGAAGGAGAAGGTGAAGTCTGGAGGGTGAATCAGAAGAAGGAGAATGAGAAGGTGAAGTCTGGAGGGTGAATCAGAAGAAGCAGAAGAAGGAGAAGGAGAAGGTGAAGTCTGGAGGGAGAAGCAGAAGAAGTAGAAGAAGGAGAAGGAGAAGGTGAAGTCTGGAGGGTGAATCAGAAGAAGTAGAAGAAGGAGAAGGAGAAGGTGAAGTCTGGAGGGTGAATCAGAAGAAGTAGAAGAAGGAGAAGGAGAAGGTGAAGTCTGGAGGGTGAATCAGAAGAAACAGAAGAAGGAGAAGGAGAAGGTGAAGTCTGGAGGGTGAATCAGAAGAAGTAGAAGAAGGAGAAGGAGAAGGTGTAGTCTGGAGGGTGAATCAGAAGAAGTAGACGAAGGAGAAGGAGAAGGTGAAGTCTGGAGGGTGAATCAGAAGAAGCAGAAGAAGGAGAAGGAGAAGGTGAAGTCTGGAGGGTGAATCAGAAGAAGTAGAAGAAGGAGAAGGAGAAGGTGAAGTCTGGAGGGTGAATCAGAAGAAGCAGAAGAAGGAGAAGGAGAAGGTGAAATCTGGAGGGTGAATCAGAAGAAGCAGAAGAAGGAGAAGGAGAAGGTGAAGTCTGGAGGGTGAAACAGAAGAAGCAAAATAAGGAGAAGGAGAAGGTGAAGTCAGGAGGGTGAATCAGAAGAAGCAGAAGAAGGAGAAGGAGAAGGTGAAGTAAGGAGGGTGAATCAGAAGAAGCAGAAGAAGGAGAAGGAGAAGGTGAAGTCTGGAGTGTGAAGCTGAAGAAGCAAAAGAAGGAGAAGGAGAAGGTGAAGTCTGGAGGGTGAATCAGAAGAAGCAGAAGAAGGAGAAGGAGAAGATGAAGTCAGGAGGGTGAATCAGAAGAAGTAGAAGAAGGAGAAGGAGAAGGTGTAGTTAGGAGGGTGAATCAGAAGAAGCAGAAGAAGGAGAAGGAGCAGGTGAAGTCAGGGGGGCGAAGCAGAAGAAGTAGAAGAAGGAGAAGGAGAAGTTGAAGTCAGGACGGTGAAGCAGAAGAAGCAGAAGAAGGAGAAGGAGAAGGTGAAGTCTGGAGGGCGCAGCAGAAGAAGCAGAAGAAGGAGAAGGAGAAGCTGAAGTCTGGAGGGTGAAGCAGAAGAAGCAGAAGAAGGAGAAGGAGAAGGTGAAGTCTGGAGGGTGAATCAGAAGAAGTAGAAGAAGGAGAAGGAGAAGGTGAAGTCAGGAGAGTGAAGCAGAAGAAGCAGAAGATGGAGAAGGAGAAGGTGAAGTCTGGAGGGCGAAGCAGAAGAAGCAGAAGAAGGAGAAGGAGAAGGTGAAGTCTGGAGGGTGAAGCAGAAGAAGCAGAAGAAGGAGAAGGAGAAGGTGAAGTCTGGAGGGTGAATCAGAAGAAGTAGAAGAAGGAGAAGGAGAAGGTGAAGTCAGGAGGGTGAAGCAGAAGAAGCAGAAGAAGGAGAAGGAGAAGGTGAAGTCTGGAGGGTGAAGCAGAAGAAGCAGAAGAAGGAGCAGGAGAAGGTGAAGTCTGGAGGGTGAAGCAGAAGAAGCAGAAGAAGGAGAAGGAGAAGGTGAAGTCAGGAGGGTGAATCAGAAGAAGTAGAAGAAGGAGAAGGAGAAGGTGAAGTCTGGAGGGTGAATCAGAAGAAGCAGAAGAAGGAGAAGGAGAAGGTGAAGTCTGGAGGGTGAATCAGAAGAAGCAGAAGAAGGAGAAGGAGAAGATGAAGTCTGGAGGGTGAATCAGAAGAAGTAGAAGAAGGAGAAGGAGAAGGTGAGGTCTGGAGGGTCAATCAGAAGAAGCAGAAGAAGGAGAAGGAGAAGGTGAAGTCTGGAGGGTGAATCAGAAGAAGCAGAAGAAGGACAAGGAGAAGGTGAAGTCTGGAGGGTGAATTAGAAGAAGCAGAAGAAGGAGAAGGAGAAGGTGAAGTCAGGAGGGTGAATCAGAAGAAGCAGAAGAAGGAGAAGGAGAAGGTAAAGTTAGGAGGGTGAACCAGAAGAAGCAGAAGAAGGAGAAGGAGCAGGTGAAGTCAGGGGGGTGAAGCAGAAGAAGTAGAAGAAGGAGAAGGAGAAGGTGAAGTCAGGAGGGTGAAGCAGAAGAAGCAGAAGAAGGAGAAGGAGAAGGTGAAGTCTGGAGGGCGCAGCAGAAGAAGCAGAAGAAGGAGAAGGAGAAGGTGAAGTCTGGAGGGTGAAGCAGAAGAAGCAGAAGAAGGAGAAGGAGAAGGTGAAGTCTGGAGGGTGAATCAGAAGAAGTAGAAGAAGGTGAAGGAGAAGGAGAAGTCAGGAGAGTGAAGCAGAAGAAGCAGAAGAAGGAGAAGGAGAAGGTGAAGTCTGGAGGGTGAAGCAGAAGAAGCAGAAGAAGGAGAAGGAGAAGGTGATGTCTGGAGGGCGAAGCAGAAGAAGCAGAAGAAGGAGAAGGAGAAGGTGAAGTCAGGAGGGTAAATCGGAAGAAGCAGAAGAAGGAGAAGGAGAAGGTGAAGTCTGGAGGGTGAATCAGAAGAAGTAGAAGAAGGAGAAGGAGAAGGTGAAGTCTGGAGGGTGAATCAGAAGAAGGAGAATGAGAAGGTGAAGTCTGGAGGGTGAATCAGAAGAAGCAGAAGAAGGAGAAGGAGAAGGTGAAGTCTGGAGGGAGAAGCAGAAGAAGTAGAAGAAGGAGAAGGAGAAGGTGAAGTCTGGAGGGTGAATCAGAAGAAGTAGAAGAAGGAGAAGGAGAAGGTGAAGTCTGGAGGGTGAATCAGAAGAAGTAGAAGAAGGAGAAGGAGAAGGTGAAGTCTGGAGGGTGAATCAGAAGAAACAGAAGAAGGAGAAGGAGAAGGTGAAGTCTGGAGGGTGAATCAGAAGAAGTAGAAGAAGGAGAAGGAGAAGGTGTAGTCTGGAGGGTGAATCAGAAGAAGTAGACGAAGGAGAAGGAGAAGGTGAAGTCTGGAGGGTGAATCAGAAGAAGCAGAAGAAGGAGAAGGAGAAGGTGAAGTCTGGAGGGTGAATCAGAAGAAGTAGAAGAAGGAGAAGGAGAAGGTGAAGTCTGGAGGGTGAATCAGAAGAAGCAGAAGAAGGAGAAGGAGAAGGTGAAATCTGGAGGGTGAATCAGAAGAAGCAGAAGAAGGAGAAGGAGAAGGTGAAGTCTGGAGGGTGAAACAGAAGAAGCAAAATAAGGAGAAGGAGAAGGTGAAGTCAGGAGGGTGAATCAGAAGAAGCAGAAGAAGGAGAAGGAGAAGGTGAAGTAAGGAGGGTGAATCAGAAGAAGCAGAAGAAGGAGAAGGAGAAGGTGAAGTCTGGAATGTGAAGCTGAAGAAGCAAAAGAAGGAGAAGGAGAAGGTGAAGTCTGGAGGGTGAATCAGAAGAAGTAGAAGAAGGAGAAGGAGAAGGTGAAGTCTGGAGGGTGAAGCAGAAGAAGTAGAAGAAGGAGAAGGAGAAGGTGAAGTCAGGAGGGTGAATCAGAAGAAGTAGAAGAAGGAGAAGGAGAAGGTGAAGTCAGGAGGGTGAATCAGAAGAAGCAGAAGAAGGAGAAGGAGAAGGTGAAGTCTGGAGGGTGAATCAGAAGAATCAGAAGAAGGAGAAGGAGAAGGTGAAGTCTGGAGGGTGAATCAGAAGAAGCAGAAGAAAGAGAAGGAGAAGGTGAAGTCTGGAGGGTGAAGCAGAAGAAAGAGAAGAAGGAGAAGGAGAAGGTGAAGACTGGAGGGTGAATCTGAAGAAGTAGAAGAAGGAGAAGGAGAAGGTGAAGTCAGGAGGGTGAAGCAGAAGAAGCAGAAGAAGGAGAAGGAGAAGGTGAAGTCAGGAGGGTAAATCGGAAGAAGCAGAAGAAGGAGAAGGAGAAGGTGAAGTCTGGAGGGTGAATCAGAAGAAGTAGAAGAAGGAGAAGGAGAAGGTGAAGTCTGGAGGGTGAATCAGAAGAAGGAGAATGAGAAGGTGAAGTCTGGAGGGTGAATCAGAAGAAGCAGAAGAAGGAGAAGGAGAAGGTGAAGTCTGGAGGGAGAAGCAGAAGAAGTAGAAGAAGGAGAAGGAGAAGGTGAAGTCTGGAGGGTGAATCAGAAGAAGTAGAAGAAGGAGAAGGAGAAGGTGAAGTCTGGAGGGTGAATCAGAAGAAGTAGAAGAAGGAGAAGGAGAAGGTGAAGTCTGGAGGGTGAATCAGAAGAAACAGAAGAAGGAGAAGGAGAAGGTGAAGTCTGGAGGGTGAATCAGAAGAAGTAGAAGAAGGAGAAGGAGAAGGTGTAGTCTGGAGGGTGAATCAGAAGAAGTAGACGAAGGAGAAGGAGAAGGTGAAGTCTGGAGGGTGAATCAGAAGAAGCAGAAGAAGGAGAAGGAGAAGGTGAAGTCTGGAGGGTGAATCAGAAGAAGTAGAAGAAGGAGAAGGAGAAGGTGAAGTCTGGAGGGTGAATCAGAAGAAGCAGAAGAAGGAGAAGGAGAAGGTGAAATCTGGAGGGTGAATCAGAAGAAGCAGAAGAAGGAGAAGGAGAAGGTGAAGTCTGGAGGGTGAAACAGAAGAAGCAAAATAAGGAGAAGGAGAAGGTGAAGTCAGGAGGGTGAATCAGAAGAAGCAGAAGAAGGAGAAGGAGAAGGTGAAGTAAGGAGGGTGAATCAGAAGAAGCAGAAGAAGGAGAAGGAGAAGGTGAAGTCTGGAGTGTGAAGCTGAAGAAGCAAAAGAAGGAGAAGGAGAAGGTGAAGTCTGGAGGGTGAATCAGAAGAAGTAGAAGAAGGAGAAGGAGAAGGTGAAGTCTGGAGGGTGAAGCAGAAGAAGTAGAAGAAGGAGAAGGAGAAGGTGAAGTCAGGAGGGTGAATCAGAAGAAGTAGAAGAAGGAGAAGGAGAAGGTGAAGTCAGGAGGGTGAATCAGAAGAAGCAGAAGAAGGAGAAGGAGAAGGTGAAGTCTGGAGGGTGAATCAGAAGAATCAGAAGAAGGAGAAGGAGAAGGTGAAGTCTGGAGGGTGAATCAGAAGAAGCAGAAGAAAGAGAAGGAGAAGGTGAAGTCTGGAGGGTGAAGCAGAAGAAAGAGAAGAAGGAGAAGGAGAAGGTGAAGACTGGAGGGTGAATCTGAAGAAGTAGAAGAAGGAGAAGGAGAAGGTGAAGTCTGGAGGGTGAATCAGAAGAAGTAGAAGAAGGAGAAGGAGAAGGTGAAGTCTGGAGGGTGAATCAGAAGAAGCAGAAGAAGGAGAAGGAGAAGGTGAAGTCTGGAGGGTGAATCAGAAGAAGCAGAAGAAGGAGAAGGAGAAGATGAAGTCTGGAGGGTGAATCAGAAGAAGCAGAAGAAGGAGAAGGAGAAGGTGAAGTCTGGAGGGTGAATCAGAAGAAGCAGAAGAAGGAGAAGGAGAAGGTGAAGTCTGGAGGGTGAATCAGAAGAATCAGAAGAAGGAGAAGGAGAAGGTGAAGTCTGGAGGGTGAATCAGAAGAAGCAGAAGAAAGAGAAGGAGAAGGTGAAGTCTGGAGGGTGAAGCAGAAGAAACAGAAGAAGGAGAAGGAGAAGGTGAAGACTGGAGGGTGAATCTGAAGAAGTAGAAGAAGGAGAAGGAGAAGGTGAAGTCTGGAGGGTGAATCAGAAGAAGTAGAAGAAGGAGAAGGAGAAGGTGAAGTCTGGAGGGTGAATCAGAAGAAGCAGAAGAAGGAGAAGGAGAAGGTGAAGTCTGGAGGGCGCAGCAGAAGAAGCAGGAGAAGGAGAAGGAGAAGGTGAAGTCTGGAGGGTGAAGCAGAAGAAGCAAAAGAAGGAGAAGGAGAAGGTGAAGTCTGGAGGGTGAATCAGAAGAAGTAGAAGAAGGAGAAGGAGAAGGTGAAGTCTGGAGGGTGAAGCAGAAGAAGTAGAAGAAGGAGAAGGAGAAGGTGAAGTCAGGAGGGTGAATCAGAAGAAGTAGAAGAAGGAGAAGGAGAAGGTGAAGTCAGGAGGGTGAATCAGAAGAAGCAGAAGAAGGAGAAGGAGCAGGTGAAGTCTGGAGGGTGAATCAGAAGAAGCAGAATAAGGAGAAGGAGAAGGTGAAGTCTGGAGGGTGAATCAGAAGAAGCAGAAGAAGGAGAAGGAGAAGGTGAAGTCTGGAGGGTGAATCAGAAGAAGTAGAAGAAGGAGAAGGAGAAGGTGAAGTCTGGAGGGTGAAGCAGAAGAAGTAGAAGAAGGAGAAGGAGAAGGTGAAGTCAGGAGGGTGAATCAGAAGAAGTAGAAGAAGGAGAAGGAGAAGGTGAAGTCAGGAGGGTGAATCAGAAGAAGCAGAAGAAGGAGAAGGAGAAGGTGAAGTCTGGAGGGTGAATCAGAAGAAGCAGAAGAAGGAGAAGGAGAAGGTGAAGTCTGGAGGGTGAATCAGAAGAATCAGAAGAAGGAGAAGGAGAAGGTGAAGTCTGGAGGGTGAATCAGAAGAAGCAGAAGAAAGAGAAGAAGAAGGTGAAGTCTGGATGGTGAAGCAGAAGAAACAGAAGAAGGAGAAGGAGAATTTGAAGACTGGAGGGTGAATCTGAAGAAGTATAAGAAGGAGAAGGAGAAGGTGAAGTCTGGAGGGTGAATCAGAAGAAGTAGACGAAGGAGAAGGAGAAGGTGAAGTCTGGAGGGTGAATCAGAAGAAGCAGAAGAAGGAGATGGAGAAGGTGAAGTCAGGAGGGTGAATCAGAAGAATCAGAAGAAGGAGAAGGAGAAGGTGAAGTCTGGAGGGTGAATCAGAAGAAGTAGAAGAAGGAGAAGGAGAAGGTGAAGTCAGGTGGGTGAATCAGAAGAAGTAGAAGAAGGAGAAGGAGAAGGTGAAGTCTGGAGGGTGAAGCAGAATAAGTAGAAGAAGGAGAAGGAGAAGGTGAAGTCAGGTGGGTGAATCAGAAGAAGTAGAAGAAGGAGAAGGAGAAGGTGAAGTCAGGAGGGTAAATCAGAGGAAGCAGAAGAAGGAGAAGGAGAAGGTGAAGTCTGGAGGGAGAATCAGAATAATCAGAAGAAGGAGAAGGAGAAGGTGAAGTCTGGAGGGTGAATCAGAAGAAGCAGAAGAAAGAGAAGGAGAAGGTGAAGTCTGGAGGGTGAAGCAGAAGAAACAGAAGAAGGAGAAGGAGAAGGTGAAGTCTGGAGGGTGAATCAGAAGAAGCAGAAGAAGGAGAAGGAGAAGATGAAGTCTGGAGGGTGAATCAGAAGAAGTAGAAGAAGGAGAAGGTGAAGTCTGGAGGGTGAATCAGAAGTAGTAGAAGAAGGAGAAGGAGAAGGTGAAGTCTGGAGGGTGAATCAGAAGAAACAGAAGAAGGAGAAGGAGATGGTGAAGTCTGGAGGGTGAATCAGAAGAAGCAGAAGAAGGAGAAGGAGAAGGTGAAGTCTGGAGGGTGAATCAGAAGAAGCAGAAGAAGGAGAAGGAGAAGGTGAAGTCTGGAGGGTGATTCAGAAGAAGCAGAATAAGGAGAAGGAGAAGGTGAAGTCTGGAGGGTGAATCAGAAGAAGCAGAAGAAGGAGAAGGAGAAGGTGAAGTCTGGAGGGTGAATCAGAAGAAGTAGAAGAAGGAGAAGGAGAAGGTGAAGTCTGGAGGGTGAATCAGAAGAAGTAGAAGAAGGAGAAGGAGAAGGTGAAGTCTGGAGGGTGAATCAGAAGAAGTAGAAAAGGAGAAGGAGAAGCTGAAGTCTGGAGGGTGAAGCAGAAGAAGTAGAAGAAGGAGAAGGAGAAGGTGAAGTCAGGAGGGTGAATCAGAAGATGTAGAAGAAGGAGAAGGAGAAGGTGAAGTCAGGAGGGTGAATCAGAAGAAGCAGAAGAAGGAGAAGGAGAAGGTGAAGTCTGGAGGGTGAATCAGAAGAATCAGAAGAAGGAGAAGGAGAAGGTGAAGTCTGGAGGGTGAATCAGAAGAAGCAGAAGAAAGAGAAGGAGAAGGTGAAGTCTGGAGGGTGAATCAGAAGAAGTAGAAGAAGGAGAAGGAGAAGGTGAAGTCTGGAGGGTGAATCAGAAGAAGCAGAAGAAGGAGAAGGAGAAGGTGAAGTCTGGAGGGTGAATCAGAAGAAGTAGACGAAGGAGAAGGAGAAGGTGAAGTCTGGAGGGTGAATCAGAAGAAGCAGAAGAAGGAGATGGAGAAGGTGAAGTCTGGAGGGTGGATCAGAAGAAGTAGAAGAAGGAGAAGGAGAAGGTGAAGTCTGGAGGGTGAATCAGAAGAAGCAGAAGAAGGAGAAGGAGAAGGTGAAGTCTGGAGGGTGAATCAGAAGAAGCAGAAGAAGGAGAAGGAGAAGGTGAAGTCTGGAGGGTGATTCAGAAGAAGCAGAATAAGGAGAAGGAGAAGGTGAAGTCTGGAGGGTGAAACAGAAGAAGCAGAAGAAGGAGAAGGAGAAGGTGAAGTCTGGAGGGTGAATCAGAAGAAGTAGAAGAAGGAGAAGGAGAAGGTGAAGTCTGGAGGGTGAATCAGAAGAAGTAGAAGAAGGAGAAGGAGAAGGTGAAGTCTGGAGGGTGAATCAGAAGAAGTAGAAGAAGGACAAGGAGAAGGTGAAGTCTGGAGGGTGAAGCAGAAGAAGTAGAAGAAGGAGAAGGAGAAGGTGAAGTCAGGAGGGTGAATCAGAAGATGTAGAAGAAGGAGAAGGAGAAGGTGAAGTCAGGAGGGAGAATCAGAAGAAGCAGAAGAAGGAGAAGGAGAAGGTGAAGTCTGGAGGGTGAATCAGAAGAAGTAGAAGAAGGAGAAGGAGAAGGTGAAGTCTGGAGGGTGAATCAGAAGAAGCAGAAGAAGGAGAAGGAGAAGGTGAAGTCTGGAGGGTGAATCAGAAGAAGCAGAAGAAGGAGAAGGAGAAGGTGAAGTCTGGAGGGTGAATCAGAAGAAGCAGAATAAGGAGAAGGAGAAGGTGAAGTCTGGAGGGTGAATCAGAAGAAGTAGAAGAAGGAGAAGGAGAAGGTGTAGTCTGGAGGGTGAAGCAGAAGAAGTAGAAGAAGGAAAAGGAGAAGGTGAAGTCTGGAGGGTGAATCAGAAGAAGCAGAAGAAGGAGAAGGAGAAGGTGAAGTCTGGAGAGTGAATCAGAAGAAGTAGAAGAAGGAGAAGGAGAAGGTGAAGTCTGGAGGGTGAATCAGTAGAAGCAGAAGAAGGAGAAGGAGAAGGTGAAGTCTGGAGGGTGAATCAGAAGATGCAGAAGTAGGAGAAGGAGAAGGTGAAGTCTGCAGGGTGAATCAGAAGAAGCAGAAGAAGGAGAAGGAGAAGGTGAAGTCTGGAGGGTGAATCAGAAGAAGCAGAATAAGGAGAAGGATAAGGTGAAGTCTGGAGGGTGAATCAGAAGAAGCAGAAAATGGAGAAGGAGAAGGTGAAGTCTGGAGGGTGAATCAGAAGGAGTAGAAGAAGGAGAAGGAGAAGGTGAAGTCTGGAGGGTGAATCAGAAGAAGCAGAAGAAGGAGAAGGAGAAGGTGAAGTCTGGAGGGTGAATCAGAAGAAGCAGAAGAAGGAGAAGGAGCAGGTGAAGTCTGGAGGGTGAATCAGAAGAAGCAGAATAAGGAGAAGGAGAAGGTGAAGTCTGGAGGGTGAATCAGAAGAAGCAGAAGAAGGAGAAGGAGAAGGTGAAGTCTGGAGGGTGAATCAGAAGAAGTAGAAGAAGGAGAAGGAGAAGGTGAAGTCTGGAGGGTGAAGCAGAAGAAGTAGAAGAAGGAGAAGGAGAAGGTGAAGTCAGGAGGGTGAATCAGAAGAAGTAGAAGAAGGAGAAGGAGAAGGTGAAGTCAGGAGGGTGAATCAGAAGAAGCAGAAGAAGGAGAAGGAGAAGGTGAAGTCTGGAGGGTGAATCAGAAGAAGCAGAAGAAGGAGAAGGAGAAGGTGAAGTCTGGAGGGTGAATCAGAAGAATCAGAAGAAGGAGAAGGAGAAGGTGAAGTCTGGAGGGTGAATCAGAAGAAGCAGAAGAAAGAGAAGAAGAAGGTGAAGTCTGGAGGGTGAAGCAGAAGAAACAGAAGAAGGAGAAGGAGAATTTGAAGACTGGAGGGTGAATCTGAAGAAGTATAAGAAGGAGAAGGAGAAGGTGAAGTCTGGAGGGTGAATCAGAAGAAGTAGAAGAAGGAGAAGGAGAAGGTGAAGTCTGGAGGGTGAATCAGAAGAAGCAGAAGAAGGAGAAGGAGAAGGTGAAGTCTGGAGGGTGAATCAGAAGAAGCAGAAGAAGGAGAAGGAGAAGATGAAGTCTGGAGGGTGAATCAGAAGAAGCAGAAGAAGGAGAAGGAGAAGGTGAAGTCTGGAGGGTGAATCAGAAGAAGCAGAAGAAGGAGAAGGAGAAGATGAAGTCTGGAGGGTGAATCAGAAGAAGCAGAAGAAGGAGAAGGAGAAGATGAAGTCAGGAGGGTGAATCAGAAGAAGTAGAAGAAGGAGAAGGAGAAGGTGTAGTTAGGAGGGTGAATCAGAAGAAGCAGAAGAAGGAGAAGGAGCAGGTGAAGTCAGGGGGGCGAAGCAGAAGAAGTAGAAGAAGGAGAAGGAGAAGTTGAAGTCAGGACGGTGAAGCAGAAGAAGCAGAAGAAGGAGAAGGAGAAGGTGAAGTCTGGAGGGCGCAGCAGAAGAAGCAGAAGAAGGAAAAGGAGAAGCTGAAGTCTGGAGGGTGAAGCAGAAGAAGCAGAAGAAGGAGAAGGAGAAGGTGAAGTCTGGAGGGTGAATCAGAAGAAGTAGAAGAAGGAGAAGGAGAAGGTGAAGTCAGGAGAGTGAAGCAGAAGAAGCAGAAGATGGAGAAGGAGAAGGTGAAGTCTGGAGGGCGAAGCAGAAGAAGCAGAAGAAGGAGAAGGAGAAGGTGAAGTCTGGAGGGTGAAGCAGAAGAAGCAGAAGAAGGAGAAGGAGAAGGTGAAGTCTGGAGGGTGAATCAGAAGAAGTAGAAGAAGGAGAAGGAGAAGGTGAAGTCAGGAGGGTGAAGCAGAAGAAGCAGAAGAAGGAGAAGGAGAAGGTGAAGTCTGGAGGGTGAAGCAGAAGAAGCAGAAGAAGGAGCAGGAGAAGGTGAAGTCTGGAGGGTGAAGCAGAAGAAGCAGAAGAAGGAGAAGGAGAAGGTGAAGTCAGGAGGGTGAATCAGAAGAAGTAGAAGAAGGAGAAGGAGAAGGTAAAGTCTGGAGGGTGAATCAGAAGAAGCAGAAGAAGGAGAAGGAGAAGGTGAAGTCTGGAGGGTGAATCAGAAGAAGCAGAAGAAGGAGAAGGAGAAGATGAAGTCTGGAGGGTGAATCAGAAGAAGTAGAAGAAGGAGAAGGAGAAGGTGAGGTCTGGAGGGTCAATCAGAAGAAGCAGAAGAAGGAGAAGGAGAAGGTGAAGTCTGGAGGGTGAATCAGAAGAAGCAGAAGAAGGACAAGGAGAAGGTGAAGTCTGGAGGGTGAATTAGAAGAAGCAGAAGAAGGAGAAGGAGAAGGTGAAGTCAGGAGGGTGAATCAGAAGAAGCAGAAGAAGGAGAAGGAGAAGGTAAAGTTAGGAGGGTGAACCAGAAGAAGCAGAAGAAGGAGAAGGAGCAGGTGAAGTCAGGGGGGTGAAGCAGAAGAAGTAGAAGAAGGAGAAGGAGAAGGTGAAGTCAGGAGGGTGAAGCAGAAGAAGCAGAAGAAGGAGAAGGAGAAGGTGAAGTCTGGAGGGCGCAGCAGAAGAAGCAGAAGAAGGAGAAGGAGAAGGTGAAGTCTGGAGGGTGAAGCAGAAGAAGCAGAAGAAGGAGAAGGAGAAGGTGAAGTCTGGAGGGTGAATCAGAAGAAGTAGAAGAAGGTGAAGGAGAAGGAGAAGTCAGGAGAGTGAAGCAGAAGAAGCAGAAGAAGGAGAAGGAGAAGGTGAAGTCTGGAGGGTGAAGCAGAAGAAGCAGAAGAAGGAGAAGGAGAAGGTGATGTCTGGAGGGCGAAGCAGAAGAAGCAGAAGAAGGAGAAGGAGAAGGTGAAGTCTGGAGGGTGAAGCAGAAGAAGCAGAAGAAGGAGAAGGAGAAGGTGAAGTCTGGAGGGTGAATCAGAAGAAGTAGAAGAAGGAGAAGGAGAAGGTGAAGTCAGGAGGGTGAAGCAGAAGAAGCAGAAGAAGGAGAAGGAGAAGGTGATGTCAGGAGGGTAAATCGGAAGAAGCAGAAGAAGGAGAAGGAGAAGGTGAAGTCTGGAGGGTGAATCAGAAGAAGTAGAAGAAGGAGAAGGAGAAGGTGAAGTCTGGAGGGTGAATCAGAAGAAGTAGAAGAAGGAGAATGAGAAGGTGAAGTCTGGAGGGTGAATCAGAAGAAGCAGAAGAAGGAGAAGGAGAAGGTGAAGTCTGGAGGGAGAAGCAGAAGAAGTAGAAGAAGGAGAAGGAGAAGGTGAAGTCTGGAGGGTGAATCAGAAGAAGTAGAAGAAGGAGAAGGAGAAGGTGAAGTCTGGAGGGTGAATCAGAAGAAGTAGAAGAAGGAGAAGGAGAAGGTGAAGTCTGGAGGGTGAAGCAGAAGAAGCAGAAGAAGGAGAAGGAGAAGGTGAAGTCAGCAGGGTGAATCAGAAGAAGTAGAAGAAGGAGAAGGAGAAGGTGAAGTCTGGAGGGTGAATCAGAAGAAGCAGAAGAAGGAGAAGGAGAAGGTGAAGTCTGGAGGGTGAATCAGAAGAAGCAGAAGAAGGAGAAGGAGAAGATGAAGTCTGGAGGGTGAATCAGAAGAAGTAGAAGAAGGAGAAGGAGAAGGTGAGGTCTGGAGGGTGAATCAGAAGAAGCAGAAGAAGGAGAAGGAGAAGGTGAAGTCTGGAGGGTGAATCAGAAGAAGCAGAAGAAGGAGAAGGAGAAGATGAAGTCTGGAGGGTGAATCAGAAGAAGTAGAAGAAGGAGAAGGAGAAGGTGAGGTCTGGAGGGTCAATCAGAAGAAGCAGAAGAAGGAGAAGGAGAAGGTGAAGTCTGGAGGGTGAATCAGAAGAAGCAGAAGAAGGACAAGGAGAAGGTGAAGTCTGGAGGGTGAATTAGAAGAAGCAGAAGAAGGAGAAGGAGAAGGTGAAGTCAGGAGGGTGAATCAGAAGAAGCAGAAGAAGGAGAAGGAGAAGGTAAAGTTAGGAGGGTGAACCAGAAGAAGCAGAAGAAGGAGAAGGAGCAGGTGAAGTCAGGGGGGTGAAGCAGAAGAAGTAGAAGAAGGAGAAGGAGAAGGTGAAGTCAGGAGGGTGAATCAGAAGAAGCAGAAGAAGGAGAAGGAGAAGATGAAGTCTGGAGGGTGAATCAGAAGAAGTAGAAGAAGGAGAAGGAGAAGGTGAGGTCTGGAGGGTCAATCAGAAGAAGCAGAAGAAGGAGAAGGAGAAGGTGAAGTCTGGAGGGTGAATCAGAAGAAGCAGAAGAAGGACAAGGAGAAGGTGAAGTCTGGAGGGTGAATTAGAAGAAGCAGAAGAAGGAGAAGGAGAAGGTGAAGTCAGGAGGGTGAATCAGAAGAAGCAGAAGAAGGAGAAGGAGAAGGTAAAGTTAGGAGGGTGAACCAGAAGAAGCAGAAGAAGGAGAAGGAGCAGGTGAAGTCAGGGGGGTGAAGCAGAAGAAGTAGAAGAAGGAGAAGGAGAAGGTGAAGTCAGGAGGGTGAAGCAGAAGAAGCAGAAGAAGGAGAAGGAGAAGGTGAAGTCAGGAGGGCGCAGCAGAAGAAGCAGAAGAAGGAGAAGGAGAAGGTGAAGTCTGGAGGGTGAAGCAGAAGAAGCAGAAGAAGGAGAAGGAGAAGGTGAAGTCTGGAGGGTGAATCAGAAGAAGTAGAAGAAGGTGAAGGAGAAGGAGAAGTCAGGAGAGTGAAGCAGAAGAAGCAGAAGAAGGAGAAGGAGAAGGTGAAGTCTGGAGGGTGAAGCAGAAGAAGCAGAAGAAGGAGAAGGAGAAGGTGATGTCTGGAGGGCGAAGCAGAAGAAGCAGAAGAAGGAGAAGGAGAAGGTGAAGTCTGGAGGGTGAAGCAGAAGAAGCAGAAGAAGGAGAAGGAGAAGGTGAAGTCTGGAGGGTGAATCAGAAGAAGTAGAAGAAGGAGAAGGAGAAGGTGAAGTCAGGAGGGTGAAGCAGAAGAAGCAGAAGAAGGAGAAGGAGAAGGTGAAGTCAGGAGGGTAAATCGGAAGAAGCAGAAGAAGGAGAAGGAGAAGGTGAAGTCTGGAGGGTGAATCAGAAGAAGTAGAAGAAGGAGAAGGAGAAGGTGAAGTCTGGAGGGTGAATCAGAAGAAGGAGAATGAGAAGGTGAAGTCTGGAGGGTGAATCAGAAGAAGCAGAAGAAGGAGAAGGAGAAGGTGAAGTCTGGAGGGAGAAGCAGAAGAAGTAGAAGAAGGAGAAGGAGAAGGTGAAGTCTGGAGGGTGAATCAGAAGAAGTAGAAGAAGGAGAAGGAGAAGGTGAAGTCTGGAGGGTGAATCAGAAGAAGTAGAAGAAGGAGAAGGAGAAGGTGAAGTCTGGAGGGTGAATCAGAAGAAACAGAAGAAGGAGAAGGAGAAGGTGAAGTCTGGAGGGTGAATCAGAAGAAGTAGAAGAAGGAGAAGGAGAAGGTGTAGTCTGGAGGGTGAATCAGAAGAAGTAGACGAAGGAGAAGGAGAAGGTGAAGTCTGGAGGGTGAATCAGAAGAAGCAGAAGAAGGAGAAGGAGAAGGTGAAGTCTGGAGGGTGAATCAGAAGAAGTAGAAGAAGGAGAAGGAGAAGGTGAAGTCTGGAGGGTGAATCAGAAGAAGCAGAAGAAGGAGAAGGAGAAGGTGAAATCTGGAGGGTGAATCAGAAGAAGCAGAAGAAGGAGAAGGAGAAGGTGAAGTCTGGAGGGTGAAACAGAAGAAGCAAAATAAGGAGAAGGAGAAGGTGAAGTCAGGAGGGTGAATCAGAAGAAGCAGAAGAAGGAGAAGGAGAAGGTGAAGTAAGGAGGGTGAATCAGAAGAAGCAGAAGAAGGAGAAGGAGAAGGTGAAGTCTGGAGTGTGAAGCTGAAGAAGCAAAAGAAGGAGAAGGAGAAGGTGAAGTCTGGAGGGTGAATCAGAAGAAGTAGAAGAAGGAGAAGGAGAAGGTGAAGTCTGGAGGGTGAAGCAGAAGAAGTAGAAGAAGGAGAAGGAGAAGGTGAAGTCAGGAGGGTGAATCAGAAGAAGTAGAAGAAGGAGAAGGAGAAGGTGAAGTCAGGAGGGTGAATCAGAAGAAGCAGAAGAAGGAGAAGGAGAAGGTGAAGTCTGGAGGGTGAATCAGAAGAATCAGAAGAAGGAGAAGGAGAAGGTGAAGTCTGGAGGGTGAATCAGAAGAAGCAGAAGAAAGAGAAGGAGAAGGTGAAGTCTGGAGGGTGAAGCAGAAGAAAGAGAAGAAGGAGAAGGAGAAGGTGAAGACTGGAGGGTGAATCTGAAGAAGTAGAAGAAGGAGAAGGAGAAGGTGAAGTCTGGAGGGTGAATCAGAAGAAGTAGAAGAAGGAGAAGGAGAAGGTGAAGTCTGGAGGGTGAATCAGAAGAAGCAGAAGAAGGAGAAGGAGAAGGTGAAGTCTGGAGGGTGAATCAGAAGAAGCAGAAGAAGGAGAAGGAGAAGATGAAGTCTGGAGGGTGAATCAGAAGAAGCAGAAGAAGGAGAAGGAGAAGGTGAAGTCTGGAGGGTGAATCAGAAGAAGCAGAAGAAGGAGAAGGAGAAGGTGAAGTCTGGAGGGTGAATCAGAAGAATCAGAAGAAGGAGAAGGAGAAGGTGAAGTCTGGAGGGTGAATCAGAAGAAGCAGAAGAAAGAGAAGGAGAAGGTGAAGTCTGGAGGGTGAAGCAGAAGAAACAGAAGAAGGAGAAGGAGAAGGTGAAGACTGGAGGGTGAATCTGAAGAAGTAGAAGAAGGAGAAGGAGAAGGTGAAGTCTGGAGGGTGAATCAGAAGAAGTAGAAGAAGGAGAAGGAGAAGGTGAAGTCTGGAGGGTGAATCAGAAGAAGCAGAAGAAGGAGAAGGAGAAGGTGAAGTCTGGAGGGCGCAGCAGAAGAAGCAGGAGAAGGAGAAGGAGAAGGTGAAGTCTGGAGGGTGAAGCAGAAGAAGCAAAAGAAGGAGAAGGAGAAGGTGAAGTCTGGAGGGTGAATCAGAAGAAGTAGAAGAAGGAGAAGGAGAAGGTGAAGTCTGGAGGGTGAAGCAGAAGAAGTAGAAGAAGGAGAAGGAGAAGGTGAAGTCAGGAGGGTGAATCAGAAGAAGTAGAAGAAGGAGAAGGAGAAGGTGAAGTCAGGAGGGTGAATCAGAAGAAGCAGAAGAAGGAGAAGGAGCAGGTGAAGTCTGGAGGGTGAATCAGAAGAAGCAGAATAAGGAGAAGGAGAAGGTGAAGTCTGGAGGGTGAATCAGAAGAAGCAGAAGAAGGAGAAGGAGAAGGTGAAGTCTGGAGGGTGAATCAGAAGAAGTAGAAGAAGGAGAAGGAGAAGGTGAAGTCTGGAGGGTGAAGCAGAAGAAGTAGAAGAAGGAGAAGGAGAAGGCGAAGTCAGGAGGGTGAATCAGAAGAAGTAGAAGAAGGAGAAGGAGAAGGTGAAGTCAGGAGGGTGAATCAGAAGAAGCAGAAGAAGGAGAAGGAGAAGGTGAAGTCTGGAGGGTGAATCAGAAGAAGCAGAAGAAGGAGAAGGAGAAGGTGAAGTCTGGAGGGCGAATCAGAAGAATCAGAAGAAGGAGAAGGAGAAGGTGAAGTCTGGAGGGTGAATCAGAAGAAGCAGAAGAAAGAGAAGAAGAAGGTGAAGTCTGGATGGTGAAGCAGAAGAAACAGAAGAAGGAGAAGGAGAATTTGAAGACTGGAGGGTGAATCTGAAGAAGTATAAGAAGGAGAAGGAGAAGGTGAAGTCTGGAGGGTGAATCAGAAGAAGTAGACGAAGGAGAAGGAGAAGGTGAAGTCTGGAGGGTGAATCAGAAGAAGCAGAAGAAGGAGATGGAGAAGGTGAAGTCAGGAGGGTGAATCAGAAGAATCAGAAGAAGGAGAAGGAGAAGGTGAAGTCTGGAGGGTGAATCAGAAGAAGTAGAAGAAGGAGAAGGAGAAGGTGAAGTCAGGTGGGTGAATCAGAAGAAGTAGAAGAAGGAGAAGGAGAAGGTGAAGTCTGGAGGGTGAAGCAGAATAAGTAGAAGAAGGAGAAGGAGAAGGTGAAGTCAGGTGGGTGAATCAGAAGAAGTAGAAGAAGGAGAAGGAGAAGGTGAAGTCAGGAGGGTAAATCAGAGGAAGCAGAAGAAGGAGAAGGAGAAGGTGAAGTCTGGAGGGAGAATCAGAATAATCAGAAGAAGGAGAAGGAGAAGTTGAAGTCTGGAGGGTGAATCAGAAGAAGCAGAAGAAAGAGAAGGAGAAGGTGAAGTCTGGAGGGTGAAGCAGAAGAAACAGAAGAAGGAGAAGGAGAAGGTGAAGTCTGGAGGGTGAATCAGAAGAAGCAGAAGAAGGAGAAGGAGAAGATGAAGTCTGGAGGGTGAATCAGAAGAAGTAGAAGAAGGAGAAGGTGAAGTCTGGAGGGTGAATCAGAAGTAGTAGAAGAAGGAGAAGGAGAAGGTGAAGTCTGGAGGGTGAATCAGAAGAAACAGAAGAAGGAGAAGGAGATGGTGAAGTCTGGAGGGTGAATCAGAAGAAGCAGAAGAAGGAGAAGGAGAAGGTGAAGTCTGGAGGGTGAATCAGAAGAAGCAGAAGAAGGAGAAGGAGAAGGTGAAGTCTGGAGGGTGATTCAGAAGAAGCAGAATAAGGAGAAGGAGAAGGTGAAGTCTGGAGGGTGAATCAGAAGAAGCAGAAAAAGGAGAAGGAGAAGGTGAAGTCTGGAGGGTGAATCAGAAGAAGTAGAAGAAGGAGAAGGAGAAGGTGAAGTCTGGAGGGTGAATCAGAAGAAGTAGAAGAAGGAGAAGGAGAAGGTGAAGTCTGGAGGGTGAATCAGAAGAAGTAGAAAAGGAGAAGGAGAAGCTGAAGTCTGGAGGGTGAAGCAGAAGAAGTAGAAGAAGGAGAAGGAGAAGGTGAAGTCAGGAGGGTGAATCAGAAGATGTAGAAGAAGGAGAAGGAGAAGGTGAAGTCAGGAGGGTGAATCAGAAGAAGCAGAAGAAGGAGAAGGAGAAGGTGAAGTCTGGAGGGTGAATCAGAAGAATCAGAAGAAGGAGAAGGAGAAGGTGAAGTCTGGAGGGTGAATCAGAAGAAGCAGAAGAAAGAGAAGGAGAAGGTGAAGTCTGGAGGGTGAATCAGAAGAAGTAGAAGAAGGAGAAGGAGAAGGTGAAGTCTGGAGGGTGAATCAGAAGAAGCAGAAGAAGGAGAAGGAGAAGGTGAAGTCTGGAGGGTGAATCAGAAGAAGTAGACGAAGGAGAAGGAGAAGGTGAAGTCTGGAGGGTGAATCAGAAGAAGCAGAAGAAGGAGATGGAGAAGGTGAAGTCTGGAGGGTGGATCAGAAGAAGTAGAAGAAGGAGAAGGAGAAGGTGAAGTCTGGAGGGTGAATCAGAAGAAGCAGAAGAAGGAGAAGGAGAAGGTGAAGTCTGGAGGGTGAATCAGAAGAAGCAGAAGAAGGAGAAGGAGAAGGTGAAGTCTGGAGGGTGATTCAGAAGAAGCAGAATAAGGAGAAGGAGAAGGTGAAGTCTGGAGGGTGAAACAGAAGAAGCAGAAGAAGGAGAAGGAGAAGGTGAAGTCTGGAGGGTGAATCAGAAGAAGTAGAAGAAGGAGAAGGAGAAGGTGAAGTCTGGAGGGTGAATCGGAAGAAGTAGAAGAAGGAGAAGGAGAAGGTGAAGTCTGGAGGGTGAATCAGAAGAAGTAGAAGAAGGACAAGGAGAAGGTGAAGTCTGGAGGGTGAAGCAGAAGAAGTAGAAGAAGGAGAAGGAGAAGGTGAAGTCAGGAGGGTGAATCAGAAGATGTAGAAGAAGGAGAAGGAGAAGGTGAAGTCAGGAGGGTGAATCAGAAGAAGCAGAAGAAGGAGAAGGAGAAGGTGAAGTCTGGAGGGTGAATCAGAAGAAGTAGAAGAAGGAGAAGGAGAAGGTGAAGTCTGGAGGGTGAATCAGAAGAAGCAGAAGAAGGAGAAGGAGAAGGTGAAGTCTGGAGGGTGAATCAGAAGAAGCAGAAGAAGGAGAAGAAGAAGGTGAAGTCTGGAGGGTGAATCAGAAGAAGCAGAATAAGGAGAAGGAGAAGGTGAAGTCTGGAGGGTGAATCAGAAGAAGTAGAAGAAGGAGAAGGAGAAGGTGTAGTCTGGAGGGTGAAGCAGAAGAAGTAGAAGAAGGAAAAGGAGAAGGTGAAGTCTGGAGGGTGAATCAGAAGAAGCAGAAGAAGGAGAAGGAGAAGGTGAAGTCTGGAGGGTGAATCAGAAGAAGTAGAAGAAGGAGAAGGAGAAGGTGAAGTCTGGAGGGTGAATCAGTAGAAGCAGAAGAAGGAGAAGGAGAAGGTGAAGTCTGGAGGGTGAATCAGAAGATGCAGAAGTAGGAGAAGGAGAAGGTGAAGTCTGCAGGGTGAATCAGAAGAAGCAGAAGAAGGAGAAGGAGAAGGTGAAGTCTGGAGGGTGAATCAGAAGAAGCAGAATAAGGAGAAGGATAAGGTGAAGTCTGGAGGGTGAATCAGAAGAAGCAGAAAATGGAGAAGGAGAAGGTGAAGTCTGGAGGGTGAATCAGAAGGAGTAGAAGAAGGAGAAGGAGAAGGTGAAGTCTGGAGGGTGAATCAGAAGAAGCAGAAGAAGGAGAAGGAGAAGGTGAAGTCTGGAGGGTGAATCAGAAGAAGCAGAAGAAGGAGAAGGAGCAGGTGAAGTCTGGAGGGTGAATCAGAAGAAGCAGAATAAGGAGAAGGAGAAGGTGAAGTCTGGAGGGTGAATCAGAAGAAGCAGAAGAAGGAGAAGGAGAAGGTGAAGTCTGGAGGGTGAATCAGAAGAAGTAGAAGAAGGAGAAGGAGAAGGTGAAGTCTGGAGGGTGAAGCAGAAGAAGTAGAAGAAGGAGAAGGAGAAGGTGAAGTCAGGAGGGTGAATCAGAAGAAGTAGAAGAAGGAGAAGGAGAAGGTGAAGTCAGGAGGGTGAATCAGAAGAAGCAGAAGAAGGAGAAGGAGAAGGTGAAGTCTGGAGGGTGAATCAGAAGAAGCAGAAGAAGGAGAAGGAGAAGGTGAAGTCTGGAGGGTGAATCAGAAGAATCAGAAGAAGGAGAAGGAGAAGGTGAAGTCTGGAGGGTGAATCAGAAGAAGCAGAAGAAAGAGAAGAAGAAGGTGAAGTCTGGAGGGTGAAGCAGAAGAAACAGAAGAAGGAGAAGGAGAATTTGAAGACTGGAGGGTGAATCTGAAGAAGTATAAGAAGGAGAAGGAGAAGGTGAAGTCTGGAGGGTGAATCAGAAGAAGTAGAAGAAGGAGAAGGAGAAGGTGAAGTCTGGAGGGTGAATCAGAAGAAGCAGAAGAAGGAGAAGGAGAAGGTGAAGTCTGGAGGGTGAATCAGAAGAAGCAGAAGAAGGAGAAGGAGAAGATGAAGTCTGGAGGGTGAATCAGAAGAAGCAGAAGAAGGAGAAGGAGAAGGTGAAGTCTGGAGGGTGAATCAGAAGAAGCAGAAGAAGGAGAAGGAGAAGATGAAGTCTGGAGGGTGAATCAGAAGAAGCAGAAGAAGGAGAAGGAGAAGATGAAGTCAGGAGGGTGAATCAGAAGAAGTAGAAGAAGGAGAAGGAGAAGGTGTAGTTAGGAGGGTGAATCAGAAGAAGCAGAAGAAGGAGAAGGAGCAGGTGAAGTCAGGGGGGCGAAGCAGAAGAAGTAGAAGAAGGAGAAGGAGAAGTTGAAGTCAGGACGGTGAAGCAGAAGAAGCAGAAGAAGGAGAAGGAGAAGGTGAAGTCTGGAGGGCGCAGCAGAAGAAGCAGAAGAAGGAAAAGGAGAAGCTGAAGTCTGGAGGGTGAAGCAGAAGAAGCAGAAGAAGGAGAAGGAGAAGGTGAAGTCTGGAGGGTGAATCAGAAGAAGTAGAAGAAGGAGAAGGAGAAGGTGAAGTCAGGAGAGTGAAGCAGAAGAAGCAGAAGATGGAGAAGGAGAAGGTGAAGTCTGGAGGGCGAAGCAGAAGAAGCAGAAGAAGGAGAAGGAGAAGGTGAAGTCTGGAGGGTGAAGCAGAAGAAGCAGAAGAAGGAGAAGGAGAAGGTGAAGTCTGGAGGGTGAATCAGAAGAAGTAGAAGAAGGAGAAGGAGAAGGTGAAGTCAGGAGGGTGAAGCAGAAGAAGCAGAAGAAGGAGAAGGAGAAGGTGAAGTCTGGAGGGTGAAGCAGAAGAAGCAGAAGAAGGAGCAGGAGAAGGTGAAGTCTGGAGGGTGAAGCAGAAGAAGCAGAAGAAGGAGAAGGAGAAGGTGAAGTCAGGAGGGTGAATCAGAAGAAGTAGAAGAAGGAGAAGGAGAAGGTAAAGTCTGGAGGGTGAATCAGAAGAAGCAGAAGAAGGAGAAGGAGAAGGTGAAGTCTGGAGGGTGAATCAGAAGAAGCAGAAGAAGGAGAAGGAGAAGATGAAGTCTGGAGGGTGAATCAGAAGAAGTAGAAGAAGGAGAAGGAGAAGGTGAGGTCTGGAGGGTCAATCAGAAGAAGCAGAAGAAGGAGAAGGAGAAGGTGAAGTCTGGAGGGTGAATCAGAAGAAGCAGAAGAAGGACAAGGAGAAGGTGAAGTCTGGAGGGTGAATTAGAAGAAGCAGAAGAAGGAGAAGGAGAAGGTGAAGTCAGGAGGGTGAATCAGAAGAAGCAGAAGAAGGAGAAGGAGAAGGTAAAGTTAGGAGGGTGAACCAGAAGAAGCAGAAGAAGGAGAAGGAGCAGGTGAAGTCAGGGGGGTGAAGCAGAAGAAGTAGAAGAAGGAGAAGGAGAAGGTGAAGTCAGGAGGGTGAAGCAGAAGAAGCAGAAGAAGGAGAAGGAGAAGGTGAAGTCTGGAGGGCGCAGCAGAAGAAGCAGAAGAAGGAGAAGGAGAAGGTGAAGTCTGGAGGGTGAAGCAGAAGAAGCAGAAGAAGGAGAAGGAGAAGGTGAAGTCTGGAGGGTGAATCAGAAGAAGTAGAAGAAGGTGAAGGAGAAGGAGAAGTCAGGAGAGTGAAGCAGAAGAAGCAGAAGAAGGAGAAGGAGAAGGTGAAGTCTGGAGGGTGAAGCAGAAGAAGCAGAAGAAGGAGAAGGAGAAGGTGATGTCTGGAGGGCGAAGCAGAAGAAGCAGAAGAAGGAGAAGGAGAAGGTGAAGTCTGGAGGGTGAAGCAGAAGAAGCAGAAGAAGGAGAAGGAGAAGGTGAAGTCTGGAGGGTGAATCAGAAGAAGTAGAAGAAGGAGAAGGAGAAGGTGAAGTCAGGAGGGTGAAGCAGAAGAAGCAGAAGAAGGAGAAGGAGAAGGTGAAGTCAGGAGGGTAAATCGGAAGAAGCAGAAGAAGGAGAAGGAGAAGGTGAAGTCTGGAGGGTGAATCAGAAGAAGTAGAAGAAGGAGAAGGAGAAGGTGAAGTCTGGAGGGTGAATCAGAAGAAGTAGAAGAAGGAGAATGAGAAGGTGAAGTCTGGAGGGTGAATCAGAAGAAGCAGAAGAAGGAGAAGGAGAAGGTGAAGTCTGGAGGGAGAAGCAGAAGAAGTAGAAGAAGGAGAAGGAGAAGGTGAAGTCTGGAGGGTGAATCAGAAGAAGTAGAAGAAGGAGAAGGAGAAGGTGAAGTCTGGAGGGTGAATCAGAAGAAGTAGAAGAAGGAGAAGGAGAAGGTGAAGTCTGGAGGGTGAAGCAGAAGAAGCAGAAGAAGGAGAAGGAGAAGGTGAAGTCAGCAGGGTGAATCAGAAGAAGTAGAAGAAGGAGAAGGAGAAGGTGAAGTCTGGAGGGTGAATCAGAAGAAGCAGAAGAAGGAGAAGGAGAAGGTGAAGTCTGGAGGGTGAATCAGAAGAAGCAGAAGAAGGAGAAGGAGAAGATGAAGTCTGGAGGGTGAATCAGAAGAAGTAGAAGAAGGAGAAGGAGAAGGTGAGGTCTGGAGGGTGAATCAGAAGAAGCAGAAGAAGGAGAAGGAGAAGGTGAAGTCTGGAGGGTGAATCAGAAGAAGCAGAAGAAGGAGAAGGAGAAGATGAAGTCTGGAGGGTGAATCAGAAGAAGTAGAAGAAGGAGAAGGAGAAGGTGAGGTCTGGAGGGTCAATCAGAAGAAGCAGAAGAAGGAGAAGGAGAAGGTGAAGTCTGGAGGGTGAATCAGAAGAAGCAGAAGAAGGACAAGGAGAAGGTGAAGTCTGGAGGGTGAATTAGAAGAAGCAGAAGAAGGAGAAGGAGAAGGTGAAGTCAGGAGGGTGAATCAGAAGAAGCAGAAGAAGGAGAAGGAGAAGGTAAAGTTAGGAGGGTGAACCAGAAGAAGCAGAAGAAGGAGAAGGAGCAGGTGAAGTCAGGGGGGTGAAGCAGAAGAAGTAGAAGAAGGAGAAGGAGAAGGTGAAGTCAGGAGGGTGAAGCAGAAGAAGCAGAAGAAGGAGAAGGAGAAGGTGAAGTCTGGAGGGCGCAGCAGAAGAAGCAGAAGAAGGAGAAGGAGAAGGTGAAGTCTGGAGGGTGAAGCAGAAGAAGCAGAAGAAGGAGAAGGAGAAGGTGAAGTCTGGAGGGTGAATCAGAAGAAGTAGAAGAAGGTGAAGGAGAAGGAGAAGTCAGGAGAGTGAAGCAGAAGAAGCAGAAGAAGGAGAAGGAGAAGGTGAAGTCTGGAGGGTGAAGCAGAAGAAGCAGAAGAAGGAGAAGGAGAAGGTGATGTCTGGAGGGCGAAGCAGAAGAAGCAGAAGAAGGAGAAGGAGAAGGTGAAGTCTGGAGGGTGAAGCAGAAGAAGCAGAAGAAGGAGAAGGAGAAGGTGAAGTCTGGAGGGTGAATCAGAAGAAGTAGAAGAAGGAGAAGGAGAAGGTGAAGTCAGGAGGGTGAAGCAGAAGAAGCAGAAGAAGGAGAAGGAGAAGGTGAAGTCAGGAGGGTAAATCGGAAGAAGCAGAAGAAGGAGAAGGAGAAGGTGAAGTCTGGAGGGTGAATCAGAAGAAGTAGAAGAAGGAGAAGGAGAAGGTGAAGTCTGGAGGGTGAATCAGAAGAAGTAGAAGAAGGAGAATGAGAAGGTGAAGTCTGGAGGGTGAATCAGAAGAAGCAGAAGAAGGAGAAGGAGAAGGTGAAGTCTGGAGGGAGAAGCAGAAGAAGTAGAAGAAGGAGAAGGAGAAGGTGAAGTCTGGAGGGTGAATCAGAAGAAGTAGAAGAAGGAGAAGGAGAAGGTGAAGTCTGGAGGGTGAATCAGAAGAAGTAGAAGAAGGAGAAGGAGAAGGTGAAGTCTGGAGGGTGAATCAGAAGAAACAGAAGAAGGAGAAGGAGAAGGTGAAGTCTGGAGGGTGAATCAGAAGAAGTAGAAGAAGGAGAAGGAGAAGGTGTAGTCTGGAGGGTGAATCAGAAGAAGTAGACGAAGGAAAAGGAGAAGGTGAAGTCTTGAGGGTGAATCAGAAGAAGCAGAAGAAGGAGAAGGAGAAGGTGAAGTCTGGAGGGTGAATCAGAAGAAGTAGAAGAAGGAGAAGGAGAAGGTGAAGTCTGGAGGGTGAATCAGAAGAAGCAGAAGAAGGAGAAGGAGAAGGTGAAATCTGGAGGGTGAATCAGAAGAAGCAGAAGAAGGAGAAGGAGAAGGTGAAGTCTGGAGGGTGAAACAGAAGAAGCAAAATAAGGAGAAGGAGAAGGTGAAGTCAGGAGGGTGAATCAGAAGAAGCAGAAGAAGGAGAAGGAGAAGGTGAAGGAAGGAGGGTGAATCAGAAGAAGCAGAAGAAGGAGAAGGAGAAGGTGAAGTCTGGAGTGTGAAGCTGAAGAAGCAAAAGAAGGAGAAGGAGAAGGTGAAGTCTGGAGGGTGAATCAGAAGAAGTAGAAGAAGGAGAAGGAGAAGGTGAAGTCTGGAGGGTGAAGCAGAAGAAGTAGAAGAAGGAGAAGGAGAAGGTGAAGTCAGGAGGGTGAATCAGAAGAAGTAGAAGAAGGAGAAGGAGAAGGTGAAGTCAGGAGGGTGAATCAGAAGAAGCAGAAGAAGGAGAAGGAGAAGGTGAAGTCTGGAGGGTGAATCAGAAGAATCAGAAGAAGGAGAAGGAGAAGGTGAAGTCTGAAGGGTGAATCAGAAGAAGCAGAAGAAAGAGAAGGAGAAGGTGAAGTCTGGAGGGTGAAGCAGAAGAAAGAGAAGAAGGAGAAGGAGAAGGTGAAGACTGGAGGGTGAATCTGAAGAAGTAGAAGAAGGAGAAGGAGAAGGTGAAGTCTGGAGGGTGAATCAGAAGAAGTAGAAGAAGGAGAAGGAGAAGGTGAAGTCTGGAGGGTGAATCAGAAGAAGCAGAAGAAGGAGAAGGAGAAGGTGAAGTCTGGAGGGTGAATCAGAAGAAGCAGAAGAAGGAGAAGGAGAAGATGAAGTCTGGAGGGTGAATCAGAAGAAGCAGAAGAAGGAGAAGGAGAAGGTGAAGTCTGGAGGGTGAATCAGAAGAAGCAGAAGAAGGAGAAGGAGAAGGTGAAGTCTGGAGGGTGAATCAGAAGAATCAGAAGAAGGAGAAGGAGAAGGTGAAGTCTGGAGGGTGAATCAGAAGAAGCAGAAGAAGCAGAAGAAAGAGAAGGAGAAGGTGAAGTCTGGAGGGTGAAGCAGAAGAAACAGAAGAAGGAGAAGGAGAAGGTGAAGACTGGAGGGTGAATCTGAAGAAGTAGAAGAAGGAGAAGGAGAAGGTGAAGTCTGGAGGGTGAATCAGAAGAAGTAGAAGAAGGAGAAGGAGAAGGTGAAGTCTGGAGGGTGAATCAGAAGAAGCAGAAGAAGGAGAAGCAGAAGGTGAAGTCTGGAGGGTGAATCAGAAGAAGGAGAAGGAGAAGGTGAAGTCTGGAGGGTGAATCAGAAGAAGCAGAAGAAAGAGAAGGAGAAGGTGAAGTCTGGAGGGTGAAGCAGAAGAAACAGAAGAAGGAGAAGGAGAAGGTGAAGACTGGAGGGTGAATCTGAAGAAGTAGAAGAAGGAGAAGGAGAAGGTGAAGTCTGGAGGGTGAATCAGAAGAAGTTGAAGAAGGAGTCGGAGAAGGTGAAGTCTGGAGGGTGAATCAGAAGAAGCAGAAGAAGGAGAAGGAGAAGGTGAAGTCTGGAGGGTGAATCAGAAGAAGCAGAAAGAAGGAGAAGGAGAAGATGAAGTCTGGAGGGTGAATCAGAAGAAGCAGAAGAAGGAGAAGGAGAAGGTGAAGTCTGGAGGGTGAATCAGAAGAAGCAGAAGAAGGAGAAGGAGAAGGTTAAGTCTGGAGGGTGAATCAGAAGAATCAGAAGAAGGAGAAGGAGAGGGTGAAGTCTGGAGGGTGAATCAGAAGAAGCAGAAGAAAGAGAAGGAGAAGGTGAAGTCTGGAGGGTGAAGCAGAAGAAACAGAAGAAGGAGAAGGAGAAGGTGAAGACTGGAGGGTGAATCTGAAGAAGTAGAAGAAGGAGAAGGAGAAGATGAAGTCTGGAGGGTGAATCAGAAGAAGTAGAAGAAGGAGAAGGAGAAGGTGAAGTCTGGAGGGTGAATCAGAAGAAGCAGAAGAAGGAGAAGGAGAAGGTGAAGTCTGGAGGGTGAATCAGAAGAAGCAGAAGAAGGAGAAGGAGAAGATGAAGTCTGGAGGGTGAATCAGAAGAAGCAGAAGAAGGAGAAGGAGAAGGTGAAGTCTGGAGGGTGAAACAGAAGAAGCAGAAGAAGGATAAGGAGAAGGTGAAGTCTGGAGGGTGAATCAGAAGAAGCAGAAGAAGGAGAAGGAGAAGGTGAAGTCAGGAGGGTGAATCAGAAGAAGCAGAAGAAGGAGAAGGAGAAGGTGAAGTTAGGAGGGTGAATCAGAAGAAGCAGAAGAAGGAGAAGGAGCAGTCTGGAGGCGCAGCAGAAGAAGCAGAAGAAGGAGAAGGAGAAGCTGAAGTCTGGAGGGTGAAGCAGAAGAAGCAGAAGAAGGAGAAGGAGAAGGTGAAGTCTGAAGGGTGAATCAGAAGAAGTAGAAGAAGGAGAAGGAGAAGGTGAAGTCAGGAGAGTGAAGCAGAAGAAGCAGACGATGGAGAAGGAGAAGGTGAAGTCTGGAGGGCGAAGCAGAAGAAGCAGAAGAAGGAGAAGGAGAAGGTGAAGTCTGGAGGGTGAAGCAGAAGAAGCAGAAGAAGGAGAAGGAGAAGGTGAAGTCTGGAGGGTGAATCAGAAGAAGTAGAAGAAGGAGAAGGAGAAGGTGAAGTCAGGAGGGTGAAGCAGAAGAAGCAGAAGAAGGAGAAGGAGAAGGTGAAGTCTGGAGGGTGAAGCAGAAGAAGCAGAAGAAGGAGCAGGAGAACGTGAAGTCTGGAGGGTGAAGCAGAAGAAGCAGAAGAAGGAGAAGGTGAAGTCAGGAGGGTGAATCAGAAGAAGTAGAAGAAGGAGAAGGAGAAGGTGAAGTCTGGAGGGTGAATCAGAAGAAGCAGAAGAAGGAGAAGGAGAAGGTGAAGTCTGGAGGGTGAATCAGAAGAAGCAGAAGAAGGAGAAGGAGAAGATGAAGTCTGGAGGGTGAATCAGAAGAAGTAGAAGAAGGAGAAGGAGAAGGTGAGGTCTGGAGGGTCAATCAGAAGAAGCAGAAGAAGGAGAAGGAGAAGGTGAAGTCTGGAGGGTGAATCAGAAGAAGCAGAAGAAGGAGAACGAGAAGGTGAAGTCTGGAGGGTGAATTCGAAGAAGCAGAAGAAGGAGAAGGAGAAGGTGAAGTCAGGAGGGTGAATCAGAAGAAGCAGAAGAAGGAGAAGGAGAAGGTAAAGTTAGGAGGGTGAATCAGAAGAAGCAGAAGAAGGAGAAGGAGCAGGTGAAGTCAGGGGGGTTAATACAGAAGAAGTAGAAGAAGGAGAAGGAGAAGGTGAAGTCTGGAGGGTGAATCAGAAGAAGTAGAAGAAGGAGAAGGAGAAGGTGAAGTCTGGAGGGTGAATCAGAAGAAGTAGAAGAAGGAGAAGGAGAAGGTGAAGTCTGGAGGGTGAATCAGAAGAAGTAGACGAAGGAGAAGGAGAAGGTGAAGTCTGGAGGGTGAATCAGAAGAAGCAGAAGAAGGAGAAGGAGAAGGTAAGTCTGGAGGGTGAATCAGAAGAAGTAGAAGAAGGAGAAGGAGAAGGTGAAGTCTGGAGGGTGAATCAGAAGAAGCAGAAGAAGGAGAAGGAGAAGGTGAAATCTGGAGGGTGAATCAGAAGAAGCAGAAGAAGGAGAAGGAGAAGGTGAAGTCTGGAGGGTGAAACAGAAGAAGCAAAATAAGGAGAAGGAGAAGGTGAAGTCAGGAGGGTGAATCAGAAGAAGCAGAAGAAGGAGAAGGAGAAGGTGAAGTAAGGAGGGTGAATCAGAAGAAGCAGAAGAAGGAGAAGGAGAAGGTGAAGTCTGGAATGTGAAGCTGAAGAAGCAAAAGAAGGAGAAGGAGAAGGTGAAGTCTGGAGGGTGAATCAGAAGAAGTAGAAGAAGGAGAAGGAGAAGGTGAAGTCTGGAGGGTGAAGCAGAAGAAGTAGAAGAAGGAGAAGGAGAAGGTGAAGTCAGGAGGGTGAATCAGAAGAAGTAGAAGAAGGAGAAGGAGAAGGTGAAGTCAGGAGGGTGAATCAGAAGAAGCAGAAGAAGGAGAAGGAGAAGGTGAAGTCTGGAGGGTGAATCAGAAGAATCAGAAGAAGGAGAAGGAGAAGGTGAAGTCTGGAGGGTGAATCAGAAGAAGCAGAAGAAAGAGAAGGAGAAGGTGAAGTCTGGAGGGTGAAGCAGAAGAAAGAGAAGAAGGAGAAGGAGAAGGTGTAAGACTGGAGGGTGAATCTGAAGAAGTAGAAGAAGGAGAAGGAGAAGGTGAAGTCAGGAGGGTGAAGCAGAAGAAGCAGAAGAAGGAGAAGGAGAAGGTGAAGTCAGGAGGGTAAATCGGAAGAAGCAGAAGAAGGAGAAGGAGAAGGTGAAGTCTGGAGGGTGAATCAGAAGAAGTAGAAGAAGGAGAAGGAGAAGGTGAAGTCTGGAGGGTGAATCAGAAGAAGGAGAATGAGAAGGTGAAGTCTGGAGGGTGAATCAGAAGAAGCAGAAGAAGGAGAAGGAGAAGGTGAAGTCTGGAGGGAGAAGCAGAAGAAGTAGAAGAAGGAGAAGGAGAAGGTGAAGTCAGGAGGGTGAATCAGAAGAAGCAGAAGAAGGAGAAGGAGAAGGTAAAGTTAGGAGGGTGAATCAGAAGAAGCAGAAGAAGGAGAAGGAGCAGGTGAAGTCAGGGGGGTTAATACAGAAGAAGTAGAAGAAGGAGAAGGAGAAGGTGAAGTCTGGAGGGTGAATCAGAAGAAGTAGAAGAAGGAGAAGGAGAAGGTGAAGTCTGGAGGGTGAATCAGAAGAAGTAGAAGAAGGAGAAGGAGAAGGTGAAGTCTGGAGGGTGAATCAGAAGAAACAGAAGAAGGAGAAGGAGAAGGTGAAGTCTGGAGGGTGAATCAGAAGAAGTAGAAGAAGGAGAAGGAGAAGGTGTAGTCTGGAGGGTGAATCAGAAGAAGTAGACGAAGGAGAAGGAGAAGGTGAAGTCTGGAGGGTGAATCAGAAGAAGCAGAAGAAGGAGAAGGAGAAGGTGAAGTCTGGAGGGTGAATCAGAAGAAGTAGAAGAAGGAGAAGGAGAAGGTGAAGTCTGGAGGGTGAATCAGAAGAAGCAGAAGAAGGAGAAGGAGAAGGTGAAATCTGGAGGGTGAATCAGAAGAAGCAGAAGAAGGAGAAGGAGAAGGTGAAGTCTGGAGGGTGAAACAGAAGAAGCAAAATAAGGAGAAGGAGAAGGTGAAGTCAGGAGGGTGAATCAGAAGAAGCAGAAGAAGGAGAAGGAGAAGGTGAAGTAAGGAGGGTGAATCAGAAGAAGCAGAAGAAGGAGAAGGAGAAGGTGAAGTCTGGAATGTGAAGCTGAAGAAGCAAAAGAAGGAGAAGGAGAAGGTGAAGTCTGGAGGGTGAATCAGAAGAAGTAGAAGAAGGAGAAGGAGAAGGTGAAGTCTGGAGGGTGAAGCAGAAGAAGTAGAAGAAGGAGAAGGAGAAGGTGAAGTCAGGAGGGTGAATCAGAAGAAGTAGAAGAAGGAGAAGGAGAAGGTGAAGTCAGGAGGGTGAATCAGAAGAAGCAGAAGAATGACAAGGAGAAGGTGAAGTCTGGAGGGTGAATTAGAAGAAGCAGAAGAAGGAGAAGGAGAAGGTGAAGTCAGGAGGGTGAATCAGAAGAAGCAGAAGAAGGAGAAGGAGAAGGTAAAGTTAGGAGGGTGAACCAGAAGAAGCAGAAGAAGGAGAAGGAGCAGGTGAAGTCAGGGGGGTGAAGCAGAAGAAGTAGAAGAAGGAGAAGGAGAAGGTGAAGTCAGGAGGGTGAAGCAGAAGAAGCAGAAGAAGGAGAAGGAGAAGGTGAAGTCTGGAGGGCGCAGCAGAAGAAGCAGAAGAAGGAGAAGGAGAAGGTGAAGTCTGGAGGGTGAAGCAGAAGAAGCAGAAGAAGGAGAAGGAGAAGGTGAAGTCTGGAGGGTGAATCAGAAGAAGTAGAAGAAGGTGAAGGAGAAGGAGAAGTCAGGAGAGTGAAGCAGAAGAAGCAGAAGAAGGAGAAGGAGAAGGTGAAGTCTGGAGGGTGAAGCAGAAGAAGCAGAAGAAGGAGAAGGAGAAGGTGATGTCTGGAGGGCGAAGCAGAAGAAGCAGAAGAAGGAGAAGGAGAAGGTGAAGTCTGGAGGGTGAAGCAGAAGAAGCAGAAGAAGGAGAAGGAGAAGGTGAAGTCTGGAGGGTGAATCAGAAGAAGTAGAAGAAGGAGAAGGAGAAGGTGAAGTCAGGAGGGTGAAGCAGAAGAAGCAGAAGAAGGAGAAGGAGAAGGTGAAGTCAGGAGGGTAAATCGGAAGAAGCAGAAGAAGGAGAAGGAGAAGGTGAAGTCTGGAGGGTGAATCAGAAGAAGTAGAAGAAGGAGAAGGAGAAGGTGAAGTCTGGAGGGTGAATCAGAAGAAGGAGAATGAGAAGGTGAAGTCTGGAGGGTGAATCAGAAGAAGCAGAAGAAGGAGAAGGAGAAGGTGAAGTCTGGAGGGAGAAGCAGAAGAAGTAGAAGAAGGAGAAGGAGAAGGTGAAGTCTGGAGGGTGAATCAGAAGAAGTAGAAGAAGGAGAAGGAGAAGGTGAAGTCTGGAGGGTGAATCAGAAGAAGTAGAAGAAGGAGAAGGAGAAGGTGAAGTCTGGAGGGTGAATCAGAAGAAACAGAAGAAGGAGAAGGAGAAGGTGAAGTCTGGAGGGTGAATCAGAAGAAGTAGAAGAAGGAGAAGGAGAAGGTGTAGTCTGGAGGGTGAATCAGAAGAAGTAGACGAAGGAGAAGGAGAAGGTGAAGTCTGGAGGGTGAATCAGAAGAAGCAGAAGAAGGAGAAGGAGAAGGTGAAGTCTGGAGGGTGAATCAGAAGAAGTAGAAGAAGGAGAAGGAGAAGGTGAAGTCTGGAGGGTGAATCAGAAGAAGCAGAAGAAGGAGAAGGAGAAGGTGAAATCTGGAGGGTGAATCAGAAGAAGCAGAAGAAGGAGAAGGAGAAGGTGAAGTCTGGAGGGTGAAACAGAAGAAGCAAAATAAGGAGAAGGAGAAGGTGAAGTCAGGAGGGTGAATCAGAAGAAGCAGAAGAAGGAGAAGGAGAAGGTGAAGTAAGGAGGGTGAATCAGAAGAAGCAGAAGAAGGAGAAGGAGAAGGTGAAGTCTGGAGTGTGAAGCTGAAGAAGCAAAAGAAGGAGAAGGAGAAGGTGAAGTCTGGAGGGTGAATCAGAAGAAGCAGAAGAAGGAGAAGGAGAAGATGAAGTCAGGAGGGTGAATCAGAAGAAGTAGAAGAAGGAGAAGGAGAAGGTGTAGTTAGGAGGGTGAATCAGAAGAAGCAGAAGAAGGAGAAGGAGCAGGTGAAGTCAGGGGGGCGAAGCAGAAGAAGTAGAAGAAGGAGAAGGAGAAGTTGAAGTCAGGACGGTGAAGCAGAAGAAGCAGAAGAAGGAGAAGGAGAAGGTGAAGTCTGGAGGGCGCAGCAGAAGAAGCAGAAGAAGGAGAAGGAGAAGCTGAAGTCTGGAGGGTGAAGCAGAAGAAGCAGAAGAAGGAGAAGGAGAAGGTGAAGTCTGGAGGGTGAATCAGAAGAAGTAGAAGAAGGAGAAGGAGAAGGTGAAGTCAGGAGAGTGAAGCAGAAGAAGCAGAAGATGGAGAAGGAGAAGGTGAAGTCTGGAGGGCGAAGCAGAAGAAGCAGAAGAAGGAGAAGGAGAAGGTGAAGTCTGGAGGGTGAAGCAGAAGAAGCAGAAGAAGGAGAAGGAGAAGGTGAAGTCTGGAGGGTGAATCAGAAGAAGTAGAAGAAGGAGAAGGAGAAGGTGAAGTCAGGAGGGTGAAGCAGAAGAAGCAGAAGAAGGAGAAGGAGAAGGTGAAGTCTGGAGGGTGAAGCAGAAGAAGCAGAAGAAGGAGCAGGAGAAGGTGAAGTCTGGAGGGTGAAGCAGAAGAAGCAGAAGAAGGAGAAGGAGAAGGTGAAGTCAGGAGGGTGAATCAGAAGAAGTAGAAGAAGGAGAAGGAGAAGGTGAAGTCTGGAGGGTGAATCAGAAGAAGCAGAAGAAGGAGAAGGAGAAGGTGAAGTCTGGAGGGTGAATCAGAAGAAGCAGAAGAAGGAGAAGGAGAAGATGAAGTCTGGAGGGTGAATCAGAAGAAGTAGAAGAAGGAGAAGGAGAAGGTGAGGTCTGGAGGGTCAATCAGAAGAAGCAGAAGAAGGAGAAGGAGAAGGTGAAGTCTGGAGGGTGAATCAGAAGAAGCAGAAGAAGGACAAGGAGAAGGTGAAGTCTGGAGGGTGAATTAGAAGAAGCAGAAGAAGGAGAAGGAGAAGGTGAAGTCAGGAGGGTGAATCAGAAGAAGCAGAAGAAGGAGAAGGAGAAGGTAAAGTTAGGAGGGTGAACCAGAAGAAGCAGAAGAAGGAGAAGGAGCAGGTGAAGTCAGGGGGGTGAAGCAGAAGAAGTAGAAGAAGGAGAAGGAGAAGGTGAAGTCAGGAGGGTGAAGCAGAAGAAGCAGAAGAAGGAGAAGGAGAAGGTGAAGTCTGGAGGGCGCAGCAGAAGAAGCAGAAGAAGGAGAAGGAGAAGGTGAAGTCTGGAGGGTGAAGCAGAAGAAGCAGAAGAAGGAGAAGGAGAAGGTGAAGTCTGGAGGGTGAATCAGAAGAAGTAGAAGAAGGTGAAGGAGAAGGAGAAGTCAGGAGAGTGAAGCAGAAGAAGCAGAAGAAGGAGAAGGAGAAGGTGAAGTCTGGAGGGTGAAGCAGAAGAAGCAGAAGAAGGAGAAGGAGAAGGTGATGTCTGGAGGGCGAAGCAGAAGAAGCAGAAGAAGGAGAAGGAGAAGGTGAAGTCTGGAGGGTGAAGCAGAAGAAGCAGAAGAAGGAGAAGGAGAAGGTGAAGTCTGGAGGGTGAATCAGAAGAAGTAGAAGAAGGAGAAGGAGAAGGTGAAGTCAGGAGGGTGAAGCAGAAGAAGCAGAAGAAGGAGAAGGAGAAGGTGAAGTCAGGAGGGTAAATCGGAAGAAGCAGAAGAAGGAGAAGGAGAAGGTGAAGTCTGGAGGGTGAATCAGAAGAAGTAGAAGAAGGAGAAGGAGAAGGTGAAGTCTGGAGGGTGAATCAGAAGAAGGAGAATGAGAAGGTGAAGTCTGGAGGGTGAATCAGAAGAAGCAGAAGAAGGAGAAGGAGAAGGTGAAGTCTGGAGGGAGAAGCAGAAGAAGTAGAAGAAGGAGAAGGAGAAGGTGAAGTCTGGAGGGTGAATCAGAAGAAGTAGAAGAAGGAGAAGGAGAAGGTGAAGTCTGGAGGGTGAATCAGAAGAAGTAGAAGAAGGAGAAGGAGAAGGTGAAGTCTGGAGGGTGAATCAGAAGAAACAGAAGAAGGAGAAGGAGAAGGTGAAGTCTGGAGGGTGAATCAGAAGAAGTAGAAGAAGGAGAAGGAGAAGGTGTAGTCTGGAGGGTGAATCAGAAGAAGTAGACGAAGGAGAAGGAGAAGGTGAAGTCTGGAGGGTGAATCAGAAGAAGCAGAAGAAGGAGAAGGAGAAGGTGAAGTCTGGAGGGTGAATCAGAAGAAGTAGAAGAAGGAGAAGGAGAAGGTGAAGTCTGGAGGGTGAATCAGAAGAAGCAGAAGAAGGAGAAGGAGAAGGTGAAATCTGGAGGGTGAATCAGAAGAAGCAGAAGAAGGAGAAGGAGAAGGTGAAGTCTGGAGGGTGAAACAGAAGAAGCAAAATAAGGAGAAGGAGAAGGTGAAGTCAGGAGGGTGAATCAGAAGAAGCAGAAGAAGGAGAAGGAGAAGGTGAAGTAAGGAGGGTGAATCAGAAGAAGCAGAAGAAGGAGAAGGAGAAGGTGAAGTCTGGAATGTGAAGCTGAAGAAGCAAAAGAAGGAGAAGGAGAAGGTGAAGTCTGGAGGGTGAATCAGAAGAAGTAGAAGAAGGAGAAGGAGAAGGTGAAGTCTGGAGGGTGAAGCAGAAGAAGTAGAAGAAGGAGAAGGAGAAGGTGAAGTCAGGAGGGTGAATCAGAAGAAGTAGAAGAAGGAGAAGGAGAAGGTGAAGTCAGGAGGGTGAATCAGAAGAAGCAGAAGAAGGAGAAGGAGAAGGTGAAGTCTGGAGGGTGAATCAGAAGAATCAGAAGAAGGAGAAGGAGAAGGTGAAGTCTGGAGGGTGAATCAGAAGAAGCAGAAGAAAGAGAAGGAGAAGGTGAAGTCTGGAGGGTGAAGCAGAAGAAAGAGAAGAAGGAGAAGGAGAAGGTGAAGACTGGAGGGTGAATCTGAAGAAGTAGAAGAAGGAGAAGGAGAAGGTGAAGTCAGGAGGGTGAAGCAGAAGAAGCAGAAGAAGGAGAAGGAGAAGGTGAAGTCAGGAGGGTAAATCGGAAGAAGCAGAAGAAGGAGAAGGAGAAGGTGAAGTCTGGAGGGTGAATCAGAAGAAGTAGAAGAAGGAGAAGGAGAAGGTGAAGTCTGGAGGGTGAATCAGAAGAAGGAGAATGAGAAGGTGAAGTCTGGAGGGTGAATCAGAAGAAGCAGAAGAAGGAGAAGGAGAAGGTGAAGTCTGGAGGGAGAAGCAGAAGAAGTAGAAGAAGGAGAAGGAGAAGGTGAAGTCTGGAGGGTGAATCAGAAGAAGTAGAAGAAGGAGAAGGAGAAGGTGAAGTCTGGAGGGTGAATCAGAAGAAGTAGAAGAAGGAGAAGGAGAAGGTGAAGTCTGGAGGGTGAATCAGAAGAAACAGAAGAAGGAGAAGGAGAAGGTGAAGTCTGGAGGGTGAATCAGAAGAAGTAGAAGAAGGAGAAGGAGAAGGTGTAGTCTGGAGGGTGAATCAGAAGAAGTAGACGAAGGAGAAGGAGAAGGTGAAGTCTGGAGGGTGAATCAGAAGAAGCAGAAGAAGGAGAAGGAGAAGGTGAAGTCTGGAGGGTGAATCAGAAGAAGTAGAAGAAGGAGAAGGAGAAGGTGAAGTCTGGAGGGTGAATCAGAAGAAGCAGAAGAAGGAGAAGGAGAAGGTGAAATCTGGAGGGTGAATCAGAAGAAGCAGAAGAAGGAGAAGGAGAAGGTGAAGTCTGGAGGGTGAAACAGAAGACGCAAAATAAGGAGAAGGAGAAGGTGAAGTCAGGAGGGTGAATCAGAAGAAGCAGAAGAAGGAGAAGGAGAAGGTGAAGTAAGGAGGGTGAATCAGGAGAAGCAGAAGAAGGAGAAGGAGAAGGTGAAGTCTGGAGTGTGAAGCTGAAGAAGCAAAAGAAGGAGAAGGAGAAGGTGAAGTCTGGAGGGTGAATCAGAAGAAGTAGAAGAAGGAGAAGGAGAAGGTGAAGTCTGGAGGGTGAAGCAGAAGAAGTAGAAGAAGGAGAAGGAGAAGGTGAAGTCAGGAGGGTGAATCAGAAGAAGTAGAAGAAGGAGAAGGAGAAGGTGAAGTCAGGAGGGTGAATCAGAAGAAGCAGAAGAAGGAGAAGGAGAAGGTGAAGTCTGGAGGGTGAATCAGAAGAATCAGAAGAAGGAGAAGGAGAAGGTGAAGTCTGGAGGGTGAATCAGAAGAAGCAGAAGAAAGAGAAGGAGAAGGTGAAGTCTGGAGGGTGAAGCAGAAGAAAGAGAAGAAGGAGAAGGAGAAGGTGAAGACTGGAGGGTGAATCTGAAGAAGTAGAAGAAGGAGAAGGAGAAGGTGAAGTCTGGAGGGTGAATCAGAAGAAGTAGAAGAAGGAGAAGGAGAAGGTGAAGTCTGGAGGGTGAATCAGAAGAAGCAGAAGAAGGAGAAGGAGAAGGTGAAGTCTGGAGGGTGAATCAGAAGAAGCAGAAGAAGGAGAAGGAGAAGATGAAGTCTGGAGGGTGAATCAGAAGAAGCAGAAGAAGGAGAAGGAGAAGGTGAAGTCTGGAGGGTGAATCAGAAGAAGCAGAAGAAGGAGAAGGAGAAGGTGAAGTCTGGAGGGTGAATCAGAAGAATCAGAAGAAGGAGAAGGAGAAGGTGAAGTCTGGAGGGTGAATCAGAAGAAGCAGAAGAAAGAGAAGGAGAAGGTGAAGTCTGGAGGGTGAAGCAGAAGAAACAGAAGAAGGAGAAGGAGAAGGTGAAGACTGGAGGGTGAATCTGAAGAAGTAGAAGAAGGAGAAGGAGAAGGTGAAGTCTGGAGGGTGAATCAGAAGAAGTAGAAGAAGGAGAAGGAGAAGGTGAAGTCTGGAGGGTGAATCAGAAGAAGCAGAAGAAGGAGAAGGAGAAGGTGAAGTCTGGAGGGCGCAGCAGAAGAAGCAGGAGAAGGAGAAGGAGAAGGTGAAGTCTGGAGGGTGAAGCAGAAGAAGCAAAAGAAGGAGAAGGAGAAGGTGAAGTCTGGAGGGTGAATCAGAAGAAGTAGAAGAAGGAGAAGGAGAAGGTGAAGTCTGGAGGGTGAAGCAGAAGAAGTAGAAGAAGGAGAAGGAGAAGGTGAAGTCAGGAGGGTGAATCAGAAGAAGTAGAAGAAGGAGAAGGAGAAGGTGAAGTCAGGAGGGTGAATCAGAAGAAGCAGAAGAAGGAGAAGGAGCAGGTGAAGTCTGGAGGGTGAATCAGAAGAAGCAGAATAAGGAGAAGGAGAAGGTGAAGTCTGGAGGGTGAATCAGAAGAAGCAGAAGAAGGAGAAGGAGAAGGTGAAGTCTGGAGGGTGAATCAGAAGAAGTAGAAGAAGGAGAAGGAGAAGGTGAAGTCTGGAGGGTGAAGCAGAAGAAGTAGAAGAAGGAGAAGGAGAAGGTGAAGTCAGGAGGGTGAATCAGAAGAAGTAGAAGAAGGAGAAGGAGAAGGTGAAGTCAGGAGGGTGAATCAGAAGAAGCAGAAGAAGGAGAAGGAGAAGGTGAAGTCTGGAGGGTGAATCAGAAGAAGCAGAAGAAGGAGAAGGAGAAGGTGAAGTCTGGAGGGTGAATCAGAAGAATCAGAAGAAGGAGAAGGAGAAGGTGAAGTCTGGAGGGTGAATCAGAAGAAGCAGAAGAAAGAGAAGAAGAAGGTGAAGTCTGGATGGTGAAGCAGAAGAAACAGAAGAAGGAGAAGGAGAATTTGAAGACTGGAGGGTGAATCTGAAGAAGTATAAGAAGGAGAAGGAGAAGGTGAAGTCTGGAGGGTGAATCAGAAGAAGTAGACGAAGGAGAAGGAGAAGGTGAAGTCTGGAGGGTGAATCAGAAGAAGCAGAAGAAGGAGATGGAGAAGGTGAAGTCAGGAGGGTGAATCAGAAGAATCAGAAGAAGGAGAAGGAGAAGGTGAAGTCTGGAGGGTGAATCAGAAGAAGTAGAAGAAGGAGAAGGAGAAGGTGAAGTCAGGTGGGTGAATCAGAAGAAGTAGAAGAAGGAGAAGGAGAAGGTGAAGTCTGGAGGGTGAAGCAGAATAAGTAGAAGAAGGAGAAGGAGAAGGTGAAGTCAGGTGGGTGAATCAGAAGAAGTAGAAGAAGGAGAAGGAGAAGGTGAAGTCAGGAGGGTAAATCAGAGGAAGCAGAAGAAGGAGAAGGAGAAGGTGAAGTCTGGAGGGAGAATCAGAATAATCAGAAGAAGGAGAAGGAGAAGGTGAAGTCTGGAGGGTGAATCAGAAGAAGCAGAAGAAAGAGAAGGAGAAGGTGAAGTCTGGAGGGTGAAGCAGAAGAAACAGAAGAAGGAGAAGGAGAAGGTGAAGTCTGGAGGGTGAATCAGAAGAAGCAGAAGAAGGAGAAGGAGAAGATGAAGTCTGGAGGGTGAATCAGAAGAAGTAGAAGAAGGAGAAGGTGAAGTCTGGAGGGTGAATCAGAAGTAGTAGAAGAAGGAGAAGGAGAAGGTGAAGTCTGGAGGGTGAATCAGAAGAAACAGAAGAAGGAGAAGGAGATGGTGAAGTCTGGAGGGTGAATCAGAAAAAGCAGAAGAAGGAGAAGGAGAAGGTGAAGTCTGGAGGGTGAATCAGAAGAAGCAGAAGAAGGAGAAGGAGAAGGTGAAGTCTGGAGGGTGATTCAGAAGAAGCAGAATAAGGAGAAGGAGAAGGTGAAGTCTGGAGGGTGAATCAGAAGAAGCAGAAGAAGGAGAAGGAGAAGGTGAAGTCTGGAGGGTGAATCAGAAGAAGTAGAAGAAGGAGAAGGAGAAGGTGAAGTCTGGAGGGTGAATCAGAAGAAGTAGAAGAAGGAGAAGGAGAAGGTGAAGTCTGGAGGGTGAATCAGAAGAAGTAGAAAAGGAGAAGGAGAAGCTGAAGTCTGGAGGGTGAAGCAGAAGAAGTAGAAGAAGGAGAAGGAGAAGGTGAAGTCAGGAGGGTGAATCAGAAGATGTAGAAGAAGGAGAAGGAGAAGGTGAAGTCAGGAGGGTGAATCAGAAGAAGCAGAAGAAGGAGAAGGAGAAGGTGAAGTCTGGAGGGTGAATCAGAAGAATCAGAAGAAGGAGAAGGAGAAGGTGAAGTCTGGAGGGTGAATCAGAAGAAGCAGAAGAAAGAGAAGGAGAAGGTGAAGTCTGGAGGGTGAATCAGAAGAAGTAGAAGAAGGAGAAGGAGAAGGTGAAGTCTGGAGGGTGAATCAGAAGAAGCAGAAGAAGGAGAAGGAGAAGGTGAAGTCTGGAGGGTGAATCAGAAGAAGTAGACGAAGGAGAAGGAGAAGGTGAAGTCTGGAGGGTGAATCAGAAGAAGCAGAAGAAGGAGATGGAGAAGGTGAAGTCTGGAGGGTGGATCAGAAGAAGTAGAAGAAGGAGAAGGAGAAGGTGAAGTCTGGAGGGTGAATCAGAAGAAGCAGAAGAAGGAGAAGGAGAAGGTGAAGTCTGGAGGGTGAATCAGAAGAAGCAGAAGAAGGAGAAGGAGAAGGTGAAGTCTGGAGGGTGATTCAGAAGAAGCAGAATAAGGAGAAGGAGAAGGTGAAGTCTGGAGGGTGAAACAGAAGAAGCAGAAGAAGGAGAAGGAGAAGGTGAAGTCTGGAGGGTGAATCAGAAGAAGTAGAAGAAGGAGAAGGAGAAGGTGAAGTCTGGAGGGTGAATCAGAAGAAGTAGAAGAAGGAGAAGGAGAAGGTGAAGTCTGGAGGGTGAATCAGAAGAAGTAGAAGAAGGACAAGGAGAAGGTGAAGTCTGGAGGGTGAAGCAGAAGAAGTAGAAGAAGGAGAAGGAGAAGGTGAAGTCAGGAGGGTGAATCAGAAGATGTAGAAGAAGGAGAAGGAGAAGGTGAAGTCAGGAGGGAGAATCAGAAGAAGCAGAAGAAGGAGAAGGAGAAGGTGAAGTCTGGAGGGTGAATCAGAAGAAGTAGAAGAAGGAGAAGGAGAAGGTGAAGTCTGGAGGGTGAATCAGAAGAAGCAGAAGAAGGAGAAGGAGAAGGTGAAGTCTGGAGGGTGAATCAGAAGAAGCAGAAGAAGGAGAAGGAGAAGGTGAAGTCTGGAGGGTGAATCAGAAGAAGCAGAATAAGGAGAAGGAGAAGGTGAAGTCTGGAGGGTGAATCAGAAGAAGTAGAAGAAGGAGAAGGAGAAGGTGTAGTCTGGAGGGTGAAGCAGAAGAAGTAGAAGAAGGAAAAGGAGAAGGTGAAGTCTGGAGGGTGAATCAGAAGAAGCAGAAGAAGGAGAAGGAGAAGGTGAAGTCTGGAGAGTGAATCAGAAGAAGTAGAAGAAGGAGAAGGAGAAGGTGAAGTCTGGAGGGTGAATCAGTAGAAGCAGAAGAAGGAGAAGGAGAAGGTGAAGTCTGGAGGGTGAATCAGAAGATGCAGAAGTAGGAGAAGGAGAAGGTGAAGTCTGCAGGGTGAATCAGAAGAAGCAGAAGAAGGAGAAGGAGAAGGTGAAGTCTGGAGGGTGAATCAGAAGAAGCAGAATAAGGAGAAGGATAAGGTGAAGTCTGGAGGGTGAATCAGAAGAAGCAGAAAATGGAGAAGGAGAAGGTGAAGTCTGGAGGGTGAATCAGAAGGAGTAGAAGAAGGAGAAGGAGAAGGTGAAGTCTGGAGGGTGAATCAGAAGAAGCAGAAGAAGGAGAAGGAGAAGGTGAAGTCTGGAGGGTGAATCAGAAGAAGCAGAAGAAGGAGAAGGAGCAGGTGAAGTCTGGAGGGTGAATCAGAAGAAGCAGAATAAGGAGAAGGAGAAGGTGAAGTCTGGAGGGTGAATCAGAAGAAGCAGAAGAAGGAGAAGGAGAAGGTGAAGTCTGGAGGGTGAATCAGAAGAAGTAGAAGAAGGAGAAGGAGAAGGTGAAGTCTGGAGGGTGAAGCAGAAGAAGTAGAAGAAGGAGAAGGAGAAGGTGAAGTCAGGAGGGTGAATCAGAAGAAGTAGAAGAAGGAGAAGGAGAAGGTGAAGTCAGGAGGGTGAATCAGAAGAAGCAGAAGAAGGAGAAGGAGAAGGTGAAGTCTGGAGGGTGAATCAGAAGAAGCAGAAGAAGGAGAAGGAGAAGGTGAAGTCTGGAGGGTGAATCAGAAGAATCAGAAGAAGGAGAAGGAGAAGGTGAAGTCTGGAGGGTGAATCAGAAGAAGCAGAAGAAAGAGAAGAAGAAGGTGAAGTCTGGAGGGTGAAGCAGAAGAAACAGAAGAAGGAGAAGGAGAATTTGAAGACTGGAGGGTGAATCTGAAGAAGTATAAGAAGGAGAAGGAGAAGGTGAAGTCTGGAGGGTGAATCAGAAGAAGTAGAAGAAGGAGAAGGAGAAGGTGAAGTCTGGAGGGTGAATCAGAAGAAGCAGAAGAAGGAGAAGGAGAAGGTGAAGTCTGGAGGGTGAATCAGAAGAAGCAGAAGAAGGAGAAGGAGAAGATGAAGTCTGGAGGGTGAATCAGAAGAAGCAGAAGAAGGAGAAGGAGAAGGTGAAGTCTGGAGGGTGAATCAGAAGAAGCAGAAGAAGGAGAAGGAGAAGATGAAGTCTGGAGGGTGAATCAGAAGAAGCAGAAGAAGGAGAAGGAGAAGATGAAGTCAGGAGGGTGAATCAGAAGAAGTACAAGAAGGAGAAGGAGAAGGTGTAGTTAGGAGGGTGAATCAGAAGAAGCAGAAGAAGGAGAAGGAGCAGGTGAAGTCAGGGGGGCGAAGCAGAAGAAGTAGAAGAAGGAGAAGGAGAAGTTGAAGTCAGGACGGTGAAGCAGAAGAAGCAGAAGAAGGAGAAGGAGAAGGTGAAGTCTGGAGGGCGCAGCAGAAGAAGCAGAAGAAGGAAAAGGAGAAGCTGAAGTCTGGAGGGTGAAGCAGAAGAAGCAGAAGAAGGAGAAGGAGAAGGTGAAGTCTGGAGGGTGAATCAGAAGAAGTAGAAGAAGGAGAAGGAGAAGGTGAAGTCAGGAGAGTGAAGCAGAAGAAGCAGAAGATGGAGAAGGAGAAGGTGAAGTCTGGAGGGCGAAGCAGAAGAAGCAGAAGAAGGAGAAGGAGAAGGTGAAGTCTGGAGGGTGAAGCAGAAGAAGCAGAAGAAGGAGAAGGAGAAGGTGAAGTCTGGAGGGTGAATCAGAAGAAGTAGAAGAAGGAGAAGGAGAAGGTGAAGTCAGGAGGGTGAAGCAGAAGAAGCAGAAGAAGGAGAAGGAGAAGGTGAAGTCTGGAGGGTGAAGCAGAAGAAGCAGAAGAAGGAGCAGGAGAAGGTGAAGTCTGGAGGGTGAAGCAGAAGAAGCAGAAGAAGGAGAAGGAGAAGGTGAAGTCAGGAGGGTGAATCAGAAGAAGTAGAAGAAGGAGAAGGAGAAGGTAAAGTCTGGAGGGTGAATCAGAAGAAGCAGAAGAAGGAGAAGGAGAAGGTGAAGTCTGGAGGGTGAATCAGAAGAAGCAGAAGAAGGAGAAGGAGAAGATGAAGTCTGGAGGGTGAATCAGAAGAAGTAGAAGAAGGAGAAGGAGAAGGTGAGGTCTGGAGGGTCAATCAGAAGAAGCAGAAGAAGGAGAAGGAGAAGGTGAAGTCTGGAGGGTGAATCAGAAGAAGCAGAAGAAGGACAAGGAGAAGGTGAAGTCTGGAGGGTGAATTAGAAGAAGCAGAAGAAGGAGAAGGAGAAGGTGAAGTCAGGAGGGTGAATCAGAAGAAGCAGAAGAAGGAGAAGGAGAAGGTAAAGTTAGGAGGGTGAACCAGAAGAAGCAGAAGAAGGAGAAGGAGCAGGTGAAGTCAGGGGGGTGAAGCAGAAGAAGTAGAAGAAGGAGAAGGAGAAGGTGAAGTCAGGAGGGTGAAGCAGAAGAAGCAGAAGAAGGAGAAGGAGAAGGTGAAGTCTGGAGGGCGCAGCAGAAGAAGCAGAAGAAGGAGAAGGAGAAGGTGAAGTCTGGAGGGTGAAGCAGAAGAAGCAGAAGAAGGAGAAGGAGAAGGTGAAGTCTGGAGGGTGAATCAGAAGAAGTAGAAGAAGGTGAAGGAGAAGGAGAAGTCAGGAGAGTGAAGCAGAAGAAGCAGAAGAAGGAGAAGGAGAAGGTGAAGTCTGGAGGGTGAAGCAGAAGAAGCAGAAGAAGGAGAAGGAGAAGGTGATGTCTGGAGGGCGAAGCAGAAGAAGCAGAAGAAGGAGAAGGAGAAGGTGAAGTCTGGAGGGTGAAGCAGAAGAAGCAGAAGAAGGAGAAGGAGAAGGTGAAGTCTGGAGGGTGAATCAGAAGAAGTAGAAGAAGGAGAAGGAGAAGGTGAAGTCAGGAGGGTGAAGCAGAAGAAGCAGAAGAAGGAGAAGGAGAAGGTGAAGTCAGGAGGGTAAATCGGAAGAAGCAGAAGAAGGAGAAGGAGAAGGTGAAGTCTGGAGGGTGAATCAGAAGAAGTAGAAGAAGGAGAAGGAGAAGGTGAAGTCTGGAGGGTGAATCAGAAGAAGTAGAAGAAGGAGAATGAGAAGGTGAAGTCTGGAGGGTGAATCAGAAGAAGCAGAAGAAGGAGAAGGAGAAGGTGAAGTCTGGAGGGAGAAGCAGAAGAAGTAGAAGAAGGAGAAGGAGAAGGTGAAGTCTGGAGGGTGAATCAGAAGAAGTAGAAGAAGGAGAAGGAGAAGGTGAAGTCTGGAGGGTGAATCAGAAGAAGTAGAAGAAGGAGAAGGAGAAGGTGAAGTCTGGAGGGTGAAGCAGAAGAAGCAGAAGAAGGAGAAGGAGAAGGTGAAGTCAGCAGGGTGAATCAGAAGAAGTAGAAGAAGGAGAAGGAGAAGGTGAAGTCTGGAGGGTGAATCAGAAGAAGCAGAAGAAGGAGAAGGAGAAGGTGAAGTCTGGAGGGTGAATCAGAAGAAGCAGAAGAAGGAGAAGGAGAAGATGAAGTCTGGAGGGTGAATCAGAAGAAGTAGAAGAAGGAGAAGGAGAAGGTGAGGTCTGGAGGGTGAATCAGAAGAAGCAGAAGAAGGAGAAGGAGAAGGTGAAGTCTGGAGGGTGAATCAGAAGAAGCAGAAGAAGGAGAAGGAGAAGATGAAGTCTGGAGGGTGAATCAGAAGAAGTAGAAGAAGGAGAAGGAGAAGGTGAGGTCTGGAGGGTCAATCAGAAGAAGCAGAAGAAGGAGAAGGAGAAGGTGAAGTCTGGAGGGTGAATCAGAAGAAGCAGAAGAAGGACAAGGAGAAGGTGAAGTCTGGAGGGTGAATTAGAAGAAGCAGAAGAAGGAGAAGGAGAAGGTGAAGTCAGGAGGGTGAATCAGAAGAAGCAGAAGAAGGAGAAGGAGAAGGTAAAGTTAGGAGGGTGAACCAGAAGAAGCAGAAGAAGGAGAAGGAGCAGGTGAAGTCAGGGGGGTGAAGCAGAAGAAGTAGAAGAAGGAGAAGGAGAAGGTGAAGTCAGGAGGGTGAATCAGAAGAAGCAGAAGAAGGAGAAGGAGAAGATGAAGTCTGGAGGGTGAATCAGAAGAAGTAGAAGAAGGAGAAGGAGAAGGTGAGGTCTGGAGGGTCAATCAGAAGAAGCAGAAGAAGGAGAAGGAGAAGGTGAAGTCTGGAGGGTGAATCAGAAGAAGCAGAAGAAGGACAAGGAGAAGGTGAAGTCTGGAGGGTGAATTAGAAGAAGCAGAAGAAGGAGAAGGAGAAGGTGAAGTCAGGAGGGTGAATCAGAAGAAGCAGAAGAAGGAGAAGGAGAAGGTAAAGTTAGGAGGGTGAACCAGAAGAAGCAGAAGAAGGAGAAGGAGCAGGTGAAGTCAGGGGGGTGAAGCAGAAGAAGTAGAAGAAGGAGAAGGAGAAGGTGAAGTCAGGAGGGTGAAGCAGAAGAAGCAGAAGAAGGAGAAGGAGAAGGTGAAGTCTGGAGGGCGCAGCAGAAGAAGCAGAAGAAGGAGAAGGAGAAGGTGAAGTCTGGAGGGTGAAGCAGAAGAAGCAGAAGAAGGAGAAGGAGAAGGTGAAGTCTGGAGGGTGAATCAGAAGAAGTAGAAGAAGGTGAAGGAGAAGGAGAAGTCAGGAGAGTGAAGCAGAAGAAGCAGAAGAAGGAGAAGGAGAAGGTGAAGTCTGGAGGGTGAAGCAGAAGAAGCAGAAGAAGGAGAAGGAGAAGGTGATGTCTGGAGGGCGAAGCAGAAGAAGCAGAAGAAGGAGAAGGAGAAGGTGAAGTCTGGAGGGTGAAGCAGAAGAAGCAGAAGAAGGAGAAGGAGAAGGTGAAGTCTGGAGGGTGAATCAGAAGAAGTAGAAGAAGGAGAAGGAGAAGGTGAAGTCAGGAGGGTGAAGCAGAAGAAGCAGAAGAAGGAGAAGGAGAAGGTGAAGTCAGGAGGGTAAATCGGAAGAAGCAGAAGAAGGAGAAGGAGAAGGTGAAGTCTGGAGGGTGAATCAGAAGAAGTAGAAGAAGGAGAAGGAGAAGGTGAAGTCTGGAGGGTGAATCAGAAGAAGGAGAATGAGAAGGTGAAGTCTGGAGGGTGAATTAGAAGAAGCAGAAGAAGGAGAAGGAGAAGGTGAAGTCTGGAGGGAGAAGCAGAAGAAGTAGAAGAAGGAGAAGGAGAAGGTGAAGTCTGGAGGGTGAATCAGAAGAAGTAGAAGAAGGAGAAGGAGAAGGTGAAGTCTGGAGGGTGAATCAGAAGAAGTAGAAGAAGGAGAAGGAGAAGGTGAAGTCTGGAGGGTGAATCAGAAGAAACAGAAGAAGGAGAAGGAGAAGGTGAAGTCTGGAGGGTGAATCAGAAGAAGTAGAAGAAGGAGAAGGAGAAGGTGTAGTCTGGAGGGTGAATCAGAAGAAGTAGACGAAGGAGAAGGAGAAGGTGAAGTCTGGAGGGTGAATCAGAAGAAGCAGAAGAAGGAGAAGGAGAAGGTGAAGTCTGGAGGGTGAATCAGAAGAAGTAGAAGAAGGAGAAGGAGAAGGTGAAGTCTGGAGGGTGAATCAGAAGAAGCAGAAGAAGGAGAAGGAGAAGGTGAAATCTGGAGGGTGAATCAGAAGAAGCAGAAGAAGGAGAAGGAGAAGGTGAAGTCTGGAGGGTGAAACAGAAGAAGCAAAATAAGGAGAAGGAGAAGGTGAAGTCAGGAGGGTGAATCAGAAGAAGCAGAAGAAGGAGAAGGAGAAGGTGAAGTAAGGAGGGTGAATCAGAAGAAGCAGAAGAAGGAGAAGGAGAAGGTGAAGTCTGGAGTGTGAAGCTGAAGAAGCAAAAGAAGGAGAAGGAGAAGGTGAAGTCTGGAGGGTGAATCAGAAGAAGTAGAAGAAGGAGAAGGAGAAGGTGAAGTCTGGAGGGTGAAGCAGAAGAAGTAGAAGAAGGAGAAGGAGAAGGTGAAGTCAGGAGGGTGAATCAGAAGAAGTAGAAGAAGGAGAAGGAGAAGGTGAAGTCAGGAGGGTGAATCAGAAGAAGCAGAAGAAGGAGAAGGAGAAGGTGAAGTCTGGAGGGTGAATCAGAAGAATCAGAAGAAGGAGAAGGAGAAGGTGAAGTCTGGAGGGTGAATCAGAAGAAGCAGAAGAAAGAGAAGGAGAAGGTGAAGTCTGGAGGGTGAAGCAGAAGAAAGAGAAGAAGGAGAAGGAGAAGGTGAAGACTGGAGGGTGAATCTGAAGAAGTAGAAGAAGGAGAAGGAGAAGGTGAAGTCTGGAGGGTGAATCAGAAGAAGTAGAAGAAGGAGAAGGAGAAGGTGAAGTCTGGAGGGTGAATCAGAAGAAGCAGAAGAAGGAGAAGGAGAAGGTGAAGTCTGGAGGGTGAATCAGAAGAAGCAGAAGAAGGAGAAGGAGAAGATGAAGTCTGGAGGGTGAATCAGAAGAAGCAGAAGAAGGAGAAGGAGAAGGTGAAGTCTGGAGGGTGAATCAGAAGAAGCAGAAGAAGGAGAAGGAGAAGGTGAAGTCTGGAGGGTGAATCAGAAGAATCAGAAGAAGGAGAAGGAGAAGGTGAAGTCTGGAGGGTGAATCAGAAGAAGCAGAAGAAAGAGAAGGAGAAGGTGAAGTCTGGAGGGCGCAGCAGAAGAAGCAGGAGAAGGAGAAGGAGAAGGTGAAGTCTGGAGGGTGAAGCAGAAGAAGCAAAAGAAGGAGAAGGAGAAGGTGAAGTCTGGAGGGTGAATCAGAAGAAGTAGAAGAAGGAGAAGGAGAAGGTGAAGTCTGGAGGGTGAAGCAGAAGAAGTAGAAGAAGGAGAAGGAGAAGGTGAAGTCAGGAGGGTGAATCAGAAGAAGTAGAAGAAGGAGAAGGAGAAGGTGAAGTCAGGAGGGTGAATCAGAAGAAGCAGAAGAAGGAGAAGGAGCAGGTGAAGTCTGGAGGGTGAATCAGAAGAAGCAGAATAAGGAGAAGGAGAAGGTGAAGTCTGGAGGGTGAATCAGAAGAAGCAGAAGAAGGAGAAGGAGAAGGTGAAGTCTGGAGGGTGAATCAGAAGAAGTAGAAGAAGGAGAAGGAGAAGGTGAAGTCTGGAGGGTGAAGCAGAAGAAGTAGAAGAAGGAGAAGGAGAAGGTGAAGTCAGGAGGGTGAATCAGAAGAAGTAGAAGAAGGAGAAGGAGAAGGTGAAGTCAGGAGGGTGAATCAGAAGAAGCAGAAGAAGGAGAAGGAGAAGGTGAAGTCTGGAGGGTGAATCAGAAGAAGCAGAAGAAGGAGAAGGAGAAGGTGAAGTCTGGAGGGCGAATCAGAAGAATCAGAAGAAGGAGAAGGAGAAGGTGAAGTCTGGAGGGTGAATCAGAAGAAGCAGAAGAAAGAGAAGAAGAAGGTGAAGTCTGGATGGTGAAGCAGAAGAAACAGAAGAAGGAGAAGGAGAATTTGAAGACTGGAGGGTGAATCTGAAGAAGTATAAGAAGGAGAAGGAGAAGGTGAAGTCTGGAGGGTGAATCAGAAGAAGTAGACGAAGGAGAAGGAGAAGGTGAAGTCTGGAGGGTGAATCAGAAGAAGCAGAAGAAGGAGATGGAGAAGGTGAAGTCAGGAGGGTGAATCAGAAGAATCAGAAGAAGGAGAAGGAGAAGGTGAAGTCTGGAGGGTGAATCAGAAGAAGTAGAAGAAGGAGAAGGAGAAGGTGAAGTCAGGTGGGTGAATCAGAAGAAGTAGAAGAAGGAGAAGGAGAAGGTGAAGTCTGGAGGGTGAAGCAGAATAAGTAGAAGAAGGAGAAGGAGAAGGTGAAGTCAGGTGGGTGAATCAGAAGAAGTAGAAGAAGGAGAAGGAGAAGGTGAAGTCAGGAGGGTAAATCAGAGGAAGCAGAAGAAGGAGAAGGAGAAGGTGAAGTCTGGAGGGAGAATCAGAATAATCAGAAGAAGGAGAAGGAGAAGGTGAAGTCTGGAGGGTGAATCAGAAGAAGCAGAAGAAAGAGAAGGAGAAGGTGAAGTCTGGAGGGTGAAGCAGAAGAAACAGAAGAAGGAGAAGGAGAAGGTGAAGTCTGGAGGGTGAATCAGAAGAAGCAGAAGAAGGAGAAGGAGAAGATGAAGTCTGGAGGGTGAATCAGAAGAAGTAGAAGAAGGAGAAGGTGAAGTCTGGAGGGTGAATCAGAAGTAGTAGAAGAAGGAGAAGGAGAAGGTGAAGTCTGGAGGGTGAATCAGAAGAAACAGAAGAAGGAGAAGGAGATGGTGAAGTCTGGAGGGTGAATCAGAAGAAGCAGAAGAAGGAGAAGGAGAAGGTGAAGTCTGGAGGGTGAATCAGAAGAAGCAGAAGAAGGAGAAGGAGAAGGTGAAGTCTGGAGGGTGATTCAGAAGAAGCAGAATAAGGAGAAGGAGAAGGTGAAGTCTGGAGGGTGAATCAGAAGAAGCAGAAGAAGGAGAAGGAGAAGGTGAAGTCTGGAGGGTGAATCAGAAGAAGTAGAAGAAGGAGAAGGAGAAGGTGAAGTCTGGAGGGTGAATCAGAAGAAGTAGAAGAAGGAGAAGGAGAAGGTGAAGTCTGGAGGGTGAATCAGAAGAAGTAGAAAAGGAGAAGGAGAAGCTGAAGTCTGGAGGGTGAAGCAGAAGAAGTAGAAGAAGGAGAAGGAGAAGGTGAAGTCAGGAGGGTGAATCAGAAGATGTAGAAGAAGGAGAAGGAGAAGGTGAAGTCAGGAGGGTGAATCAGAAGAAGCAGAAGAAGGAGAAGGAGAAGGTGAAGTCTGGAGGGTGAATCAGAAGAATCAGAAGAAGGAGAAGGAGAAGGTGAAGTCTGGAGGGTGAATCAGAAGAAGCAGAAGAAAGAGAAGGAGAAGGTGAAGTCTGGAGGGTGAATCAGAAGAAGTAGAAGAAGGAGAAGGAGAAGGTGAAGTCTGGAGGGTGAATCAGAAGAAGCAGAAGAAGGAGAAGGAGAAGGTGAAGTCTGGAGGGTGAATCAGAAGAAGTAGACGAAGGAGAAGGAGAAGGTGAAGTCTGGAGGGTGAATCAGAAGAAGCAGAAGAAGGAGATGGAGAAGGTGAAGTCTGGAGGGTGGATCAGAAGAAGTAGAAGAAGGAGAAGGAGAAGGTGAAGTCTGGAGGGTGAATCAGAAGAAGCAGAAGAAGGAGAAGGAGAAGGTGAAGTCTGGAGGGTGAATCAGAAGAAGCAGAAGAAGGAGAAGGAGAAGGTGAAGTCTGGAGGGTGATTCAGAAGAAGCAGAATAAGGAGAAGGAGAAGGTGAAGTCTGGAGGGTGAAACAGAAGAAGCAGAAGAAGGAGAAGGAGAAGGTGAAGTCTGGAGGGTGAATCAGAAGAAGTAGAAGAAGGAGAAGGAGAAGGTGAAGTCTGGAGGGTGAATCGGAAGAAGTAGAAGAAGGAGAAGGAGAAGGTGAAGTCTGGAGGGTGAATCAGAAGAAGTAGAAGAAGGACAAGGAGAAGGTGAAGTCTGGAGGGTGAAGCAGAAGAAGTAGAAGAAGGAGAAGGAGAAGGTGAAGTCAGGAGGGTGAATCAGAAGATGTAGAAGAAGGAGAAGGAGAAGGTGAAGTCAGGAGGGTGAATCAGAAGAAGCAGAAGAAGGAGAAGGAGAAGGTGAAGTCTGGAGGGTGAATCAGAAGAAGTAGAAGAAGGAGAAGGAGAAGGTGAAGTCTGGAGGGTGAATCAGAAGAAGCAGAAGAAGGAGAAGGAGAAGGTGAAGTCTGGAGGGTGAATCAGAAGAAGCAGAAGAAGGAGAAGAAGAAGGTGAAGTCTGGAGGGTGAATCAGAAGAAGCAGAATAAGGAGAAGGAGAAGGTGAAGTCTGGAGGGTGAATCAGAAGAAGTAGAAGAAGGAGAAGGAGAAGGTGTAGTCTGGAGGGTGAAGCAGAAGAAGTAGAAGAAGGAAAAGGAGAAGGTGAAGTCTGGAGGGTGAATCAGAAGAAGCAGAAGAAGGAGAAGGAGAAGGTGAAGTCTGGAGGGTGAATCAGAAGAAGTAGAAGAAGGAGAAGGAGAAGGTGAAGTCTGGAGGGTGAATCAGTAGAAGCAGAAGAAGGAGAAGGAGAAGGTGAAGTCTGGAGGGTGAATCAGAAGCTGCAGAAGTAGGAGAAGGAGAAGGTGAAGTCTGCAGGGTGAATCAGAAGAAGCAGAAGAAGGAGAAGGAGAAGGTGAAGTCTGGAGGGTGAATCAGAAGAAGCAGAATAAGGAGAAGGATAAGGTGAAGTCTGGAGGGTGAATCAGAAGAAGCAGAAAATGGAGAAGGAGAAGGTGAAGTCTGGAGGGTGAATCAGAAGGAGTAGAAGAAGGAGAAGGAGAAGGTGAAGTCTGGAGGGTGAATCAGAAGAAGCAGAAGAAGGAGAAGGAGAAGGTGAAGTCTGGAGGGTGAATCAGAAGAAGCAGAAGAAGGAGAAGGAGCAGGTGAAGTCTGGAGGGTGAATCAGAAGAAGCAGAATAAGGAGAAGGAGAAGGTGAAGTCTGGAGGGTGAATCAGAAGAAGCAGAAGAAGGAGAAGGAGAAGGTGAAGTCTGGAGGGTGAATCAGAAGAAGTAGAAGAAGGAGAAGGAGAAGGTGAAGTCTGGAGGGTGAAGCAGAAGAAGTAGAAGAAGGAGAAGGAGAAGGTGAAGTCAGGAGGGTGAATCAGAAGAAGTAGAAGAAGGAGAAGGAGAAGGTGAAGTCAGGAGGGTGAATCAGAAGAAGCAGAAGAAGGAGAAGGAGAAGGTGAAGTCTGGAGGGTGAATCAGAAGAAGCAGAAGAAGGAGAAGGAGAAGGTGAAGTCTGGAGGGTGAATCAGAAGAATCAGAAGAAGGAGAAGGAGAAGGTGAAGTCTGGAGGGTGAATCAGAAGAAGCAGAAGAAAGAGAAGAAGAAGGTGAAGTCTGGAGGGTGAAGCAGAAGAAACAGAAGAAGGAGAAGGAGAATTTGAAGACTGGAGGGTGAATCTGAAGAAGTATAAGAAGGAGAAGGAGAAGGTGAAGTCTGGAGGGTGAATCAGAAGAAGTAGAAGAAGGAGAAGGAGAAGGTGAAGTCTGGAGGGTGAATCAGAAGAAGCAGAAGAAGGAGAAGGAGAAGGTGAAGTCTGGAGGGTGAATCAGAAGAAGCAGAAGAAGGAGAAGGAGAAGATGAAGTCTGGAGGGTGAATCAGAAGAAGCAGAAGAAGGAGAAGGAGAAGGTGAAGTCTGGAGGGTGAATCAGAAGAAGCAGAAGAAGGAGAAGGAGAAGATGAAGTCTGGAGGGTGAATCAGAAGAAGCAGAAGAAGGAGAAGGAGAAGATGAAGTCAGGAGGGTGAATCAGAAGAAGTAGAAGAAGGAGAAGGAGAAGGTGTAGTTAGGAGGGTGAATCAGAAGAAGCAGAAGAAGGAGAAGGAGCAGGTGAAGTCAGGGGGGCGAAGCAGAAGAAGTAGAAGAAGGAGAAGGAGAAGTTGAAGTCAGGACGGTGAAGCAGAAGAAGCAGAAGAAGGAGAAGGAGAAGGTGAAGTCTGGAGGGCGCAGCAGAAGAAGCAGAAGAAGGAAAAGGAGAAGCTGAAGTCTGGAGGGTGAAGCAGAAGAAGCAGAAGAAGGAGAAGGAGAAGGTGAAGTCTGGAGGGTGAATCAGAAGAAGTAGAAGAAGGAGAAGGAGAAGGTGAAGTCAGGAGAGTGAAGCAGAAGAAGCAGAAGATGGAGAAGGAGAAGGTGAAGTCTGGAGGGCGAAGCAGAAGAAGCAGAAGAAGGAGAAGGAGAAGGTGAAGTCTGGAGGGTGAAGCAGAAGAAGCAGAAGAAGGAGAAGGAGAAGGTGAAGTCTGGAGGGTGAATCAGAAGAAGTAGAAGAAGGAGAAGGAGAAGGTGAAGTCAGGAGGGTGAAGCAGAAGAAGCAGAAGAAGGAGAAGGAGAAGGTGAAGTCTGGAGGGTGAAGCAGAAGAAGCAGAAGAAGGAGCAGGAGAAGGTGAAGTCTGGAGGGTGAAGCAGAAGAAGCAGAAGAAGGAGAAGGAGAAGGTGAAGTCAGGAGGGTGAATCAGAAGAAGTAGAAGAAGGAGAAGGAGAAGGTAAAGTCTGGAGGGTGAATCAGAAGAAGCAGAAGAAGGAGAAGGAGAAGGTGAAGTCTGGAGGGTGAATCAGAAGAAGCAGAAGAAGGAGAAGGAGAAGATGAAGTCTGGAGGGTGAATCAGAAGAAGTAGAAGAAGGAGAAGGAGAAGGTGAGGTCTGGAGGGTCAATCAGAAGAAGCAGAAGAAGGAGAAGGAGAAGGTGAAGTCTGGAGGGTGAATCAGAAGAAGCAGAAGAAGGACAAGGAGAAGGTGAAGTCTGGAGGGTGAATTAGAAGAAGCAGAAGAAGGAGAAGGAGAAGGTGAAGTCAGGAGGGTGAATCAGAAGAAGCAGAAGAAGGAGAAGGAGAAGGTAAAGTTAGGAGGGTGAACCAGAAGAAGCAGAAGAAGGAGAAGGAGCAGGTGAAGTCAGGGGGGTGAAGCAGAAGAAGTAGAAGAAGGAGAAGGAGAAGGTGAAGTCAGGAGGGTGAAGCAGAAGAAGCAGAAGAAGGAGAAGGAGAAGGTGAAGTCTGGAGGGCGCAGCAGAAGAAGCAGAAGAAGGAGAAGGAGAAGGTGAAGTCTGGAGGGTGAAGCAGAAGAAGCAGAAGAAGGAGAAGGAGAAGGTGAAGTCTGGAGGGTGAATCAGAAGAAGTAGAAGAAGGTGAAGGAGAAGGAGAAGTCAGGAGAGTGAAGCAGAAGAAGCAGAAGAAGGAGAAGGAGAAGGTGAAGTCTGGAGGGTGAAGCAGAAGAAGCAGAAGAAGGAGAAGGAGAAGGTGATGTCTGGAGGGCGAAGCAGAAGAAGCAGAAGAAGGAGAAGGAGAAGGTGAAGTCTGGAGGGTGAAGCAGAAGAAGCAGAAGAAGGAGAAGGAGAAGGTGAAGTCTGGAGGGTGAATCAGAAGAAGTAGAAGAAGGAGAAGGAGAAGGTGAAGTCAGGAGGGTGAAGCAGAAGAAGCAGAAGAAGGAGAAGGAGAAGGTGAAGTCAGGAGGGTAAATCGGAAGAAGCAGAAGAAGGAGAAGGAGAAGGTGAAGTCTGGAGGGTGAATCAGAAGAAGTAGAAGAAGGAGAAGGAGAAGGTGAAGTCTGGAGGGTGAATCAGAAGAAGTAGAAGAAGGAGAATGAGAAGGTGAAGTCTGGAGGGTGAATCAGAAGAAGCAGAAGAAGGAGAAGGAGAAGGTGAAGTCTGGAGGGAGAAGCAGAAGAAGTAGAAGAAGGAGAAGGAGAAGGTGAAGTCTGGAGGGTGAATCAGAAGAAGTAGAAGAAGGAGAAGGAGAAGGTGAAGTCTGGAGGGTGAATCAGAAGAAGTAGAAGAAGGAGAAGGAGAAGGTGAAGTCTGGAGGGTGAAGCAGAAGAAGCAGAAGAAGGAGAAGGAGAAGGTGAAGTCAGCAGGGTGAATCAGAAGAAGTAGAAGAAGGAGAAGGAGAAGGTGAAGTCTGGAGGGTGAATCAGAAGAAGCAGAAGAAGGAGAAGGAGAAGGTGAAGTCTGGAGGGTGAATCAGAAGAAGCAGAAGAAGGAGAAGGAGAAGATGAAGTCTGGAGGGTGAATCAGAAGAAGTAGAAGAAGGAGAAGGAGAAGGTGAGGTCTGGAGGGTGAATCAGAAGAAGCAGAAGAAGGAGAAGGAGAAGGTGAAGTCTGGAGGGTGAATCAGAAGAAGCAGAAGAAGGAGAAGGAGAAGATGAAGTCTGGAGGGTGAATCAGAAGAAGTAGAAGAAGGAGAAGGAGAAGGTGAGGTCTGGAGGGTCAATCAGAAGAAGCAGAAGAAGGAGAAGGAGAAGGTGAAGTCTGGAGGGTGAATCAGAAGAAGCAGAAGAAGGACAAGGAGAAGGTGAAGTCTGGAGGGTGAATTAGAAGAAGCAGAAGAAGGAGAAGGAGAAGGTGAAGTCAGGAGGGTGAATCAGAAGAAGCAGAAGAAGGAGAAGGAGAAGGTAAAGTTAGGAGGGTGAACCAGAAGAAGCAGAAGAAGGAGAAGGAGCAGGTGAAGTCAGGGGGGTGAAGCAGAAGAAGTAGAAGAAGGAGAAGGAGAAGGTGAAGTCAGGAGGGTGAAGCAGAAGAAGCAGAAGAAGGAGAAGGAGAAGGTGAAGTCTGGAGGGCGCAGCAGAAGAAGCAGAAGAAGGAGAAGGAGAAGGTGAAGTCTGGAGGGTGAAGCAGAAGAAGCAGAAGAAGGAGAAGGAGAAGGTGAAGTCTGGAGGGTGAATCAGAAGAAGTAGAAGAAGGTGAAGGAGAAGGAGAAGTCAGGAGAGTGAAGCAGAAGAAGCAGAAGAAGGAGAAGGAGAAGGTGAAGTCTGGAGGGTGAAGCAGAAGAAGCAGAAGAAGGAGAAGGAGAAGGTGATGTCTGGAGGGCGAAGCAGAAGAAGCAGAAGAAGGAGAAGGAGAAGGTGAAGTCTGGAGGGTGAAGCAGAAGAAGCAGAAGAAGGAGAAGGAGAAGGTGAAGTCTGGAGGGTGAATCAGAAGAAGTAGAAGAAGGAGAAGGAGAAGGTGAAGTCAGGAGGGTGAAGCAGAAGAAGCAGAAGAAGGAGAAGGAGAAGGTGAAGTCAGGAGGGTAAATCGGAAGAAGCAGAAGAAGGAGAAGGAGAAGGTGAAGTCTGGAGGGTGAATCAGAAGAAGTAGAAGAAGGAGAAGGAGAAGGTGAAGTCTGGAGGGTGAATCAGAAGAAGTAGAAGAAGGAGAATGAGAAGGTGAAGTCTGGAGGGTGAATCAGAAGAAGCAGAAGAAGGAGAAGGAGAAGGTGAAGTCTGGAGGGAGAAGCAGAAGAAGTAGAAGAAGGAGAAGGAGAAGGTGAAGTCTGGAGGGTGAATCAGAAGAAGTAGAAGAAGGAGAAGGAGAAGGTGAAGTCTGGAGGGTGAATCAGAAGAAGTAGAAGAAGGAGAAGGAGAAGGTGAAGTCTGGAGGGTGAATCAGAAGAAACAGAAGAAGGAGAAGGAGAAGGTGAAGTCTGGAGGGTGAATCAGAAGAAGTAGAAGAAGGAGAAGGAGAAGGTGTAGTCTGGAGGGTGAATCAGAAGAAGTAGACGAAGGAAAAGGAGAAGGTGAAGTCTTGAGGGTGAATCAGAAGAAGCAGAAGAAGGAGAAGGAGAAGGTGAAGTCTGGAGGGTGAATCAGAAGAAGTAGAAGAAGGAGAAGGAGAAGGTGAAGTCTGGAGGGTGAATCAGAAGAAGCAGAAGAAGGAGAAGGAGAAGGTGAAATCTGGAGGGTGAATCAGAAGAAGCAGAAGAAGGAGAAGGAGAAGGTGAAGTCTGGAGGGTGAAACAGAAGAAGCAAAATAAGGAGAAGGAGAAGGTGAAGTCAGGAGGGTGAATCAGAAGAAGCAGAAGAAGGAGAAGGAGAAGGTGAAGGAAGGAGGGTGAATCAGAAGAAGCAGAAGAAGGAGAAGGAGAAGGTGAAGTCTGGAGTGTGAAGCTGAAGAAGCAAAAGAAGGAGAAGGAGAAGGTGAAGTCTGGAGGGTGAATCAGAAGAAGTAGAAGAAGGAGAAGGAGAAGGTGAAGTCTGGAGGGTGAAGCAGAAGAAGTAGAAGAAGGAGAAGGAGAAGGTGAAGTCAGGAGGGTGAATCAGAAGAAGTAGAAGAAGGAGAAGGAGAAGGTGAAGTCAGGAGGGTGAATCAGAAGAAGCAGAAGAAGGAGAAGGAGAAGGTGAAGTCTGGAGGGTGAATCAGAAGAATCAGAAGAAGGAGAAGGAGAAGGTGAAGTCTGAAGGGTGAATCAGAAGAAGCAGAAGAAAGAGAAGGAGAAGGTGAAGTCTGGAGGGTGAAGCAGAAGAAAGAGAAGAAGGAGAAGGAGAAGGTGAAGACTGGAGGGTGAATCTGAAGAAGTAGAAGAAGGAGAAGGAGAAGGTGAAGTCTGGAGGGTGAATCAGAAGAAGTAGAAGAAGGAGAAGGAGAAGGTGAAGTCTGGAGGGTGAATCAGAAGAAGCAGAAGAAGGAGAAGGAGAAGGTGAAGTCTGGAGGGTGAATCAGAAGAAGCAGAAGAAGGAGAAGGAGAAGATGAAGTCTGGAGGGTGAATCAGAAGAAGCAGAAGAAGGAGAAGGAGAAGGTGAAGTCTGGAGGGTGAATCAGAAGAAGCAGAAGAAGGAGAAGGAGAAGGTGAAGTCTGGAGGGTGAATCAGAAGAATCAGAAGAAGGAGAAGGAGAAGGTGAAGTCTGGAGGGTGAATCAGAAGAAGCAGAAGAAAGAGAAGGAGAAGGTGAAGTCTGGAGGGTGAAGCAGAAGAAACAGAAGAAGGAGAAGGAGAAGGTGAAGACTGGAGGGTGAATCTGAAGAAGTAGAAGAAGGAGAAGGAGAAGGTGAAGTCTGGAGGGTGAATCAGAAGAAGTAGAAGAAGGAGAAGGAGAAGGTGAAGTCTGGAGGGTGAATCAGAAGAAGCAGAAGAAGGAGAAGCAGAAGGTGAAGTCTGGAGGGTGAATCAGAAGAATCAGAAGAAGGAGAAGGAGAAGGTGAAGTCTGGAGGGTGAATCAGAAGAAGCAGAAGAAAGAGAAGGAGAAGGTGAAGTCTGGAGGGTGAAGCAGAAGAAACAGAAGAAGGAGAAGGAGAAGGTGAAGACTGGAGGGTGAATCTGAAGAAGTAGAAGAAGGAGAAGGAGAAGGTGAAGTCTGGAGGGTGAATCAGAAGAAGTTGAAGAAGGAGAAGGAGAAGGTGAAGTCTGGAGGGTGAATCAGAAGAAGCAGAAGAAGGAGAAGGAGAAGGTGAAGTCTGGAGGGTGAATCAGAAGAAGCAGAAGAAGGAGAAGGAGAAGATGAAGTCTGGAGGGTGAATCAGAAGAAGCAGAAGAAGGAGAAGGAGAAGGTGAAGTCTGGAGGGTGAATCAGAAGAAGCAGAAGAAGGAGAAGGAGAAGGTTAAGTCTGGAGGGTGAATCAGAAGAATCAGAAGAAGGAGAAGGAGAGGGTGAAGTCTGGAGGGTGAATCAGAAGAAGCAGAAGAAAGAGAAGGAGAAGGTGAAGTCTGGAGGGTGAAGCAGAAGAAACAGAAGAAGGAGAAGGAGAAGGTGAAGACTGGAGGGTGAATCTGAAGAAGTAGAAGAAGGAGAAGGAGAAGATGAAGTCTGGAGGGTGAATCAGAAGAAGTAGAAGAAGGAGAAGGAGAAGGTGAAGTCTGGAGGGTGAATCAGAAGAAGCAGAAGAAGGAGAAGGAGAAGGTGAAGTCTGGAGGGTGAATCAGAAGAAGCAGAAGAAGGAGAAGGAGAAGATGAAGTCTGGAGGGTGAATCAGAAGAAGCAGAAGAAGGAGAAGGAGAAGGTGAAGTCTGGAGGGTGAAACAGAAGAAGCAGAAGAAGGATAAGGAGAAGGTGAAGTCTGGAGGGTGAATCAGAAGAAGCAGAAGAAGGAGAAGGAGAAGGTGAAGTCAGGAGGGTGAATCAGAAGAAGCAGAAGAAGGAGAAGGAGAAGGTGAAGTTAGGAGGGTGAATCAGAAGAAGCAGAAGAAGGAGAAGGAGCAGGTGAAGTCAGGGGGCTGAAGCAGAAGAAGTAGAAGAAGGAGAAGGAGAAGGTGAAGTCAGGACGGTGAAGCAGAAGAAGCAGAAGAAGGAGAAGGTGAAGTCTGGAGGGCGCAGCAGAAGAAGCAGAAGAAGGAGAAGGAGAAGCTGAAGTCTGGAGGGTGAAGCAGAAGAAGCAGAAGAAGGAGAAGGAGAAGGTGAAGTCTGAAGGGTGAATCAGAAGAAGTAGAAGAAGGAGAAGGAGAAGGTGAAGTCAGGAGAGTGAAGCAGAAGAAGCAGACGATGGAGAAGGAGAAGGTGAAGTCTGGAGGGCGAAGCAGAAGAAGCAGAAGAAGGAGAAGGAGAAGGTGAAGTCTGGAGGGTGAAGCAGAAGAAGCAGAAGAAGGAGAAGGAGAAGGTGAAGTCTGGAGGGTGAATCAGAAGAAGTAGAAGAAGGAGAAGGAGAAGGTGAAGTCAGGAGGGTGAAGCAGAAGAAGCAGAAGAAGGAGAAGGAGAAGGTGAAGTCTGGAGGGTGAAGCAGAAGAAGCAGAAGAAGGAGCAGGAGAACGTGAAGTCTGGAGGGTGAAGCAGAAGAAGCAGAAGAAGGAGAAGGTGAAGTCAGGAGGGTGAATCAGAAGAAGTAGAAGAAGGAGAAGGAGAAGGTGAAGTCTGGAGGGTGAATCAGAAGAAGCAGAAGAAGGAGAAGGAGAAGGTGAAGTCTGGAGGGTGAATCAGAAGAAGCAGAAGAAGGAGAAGGAGAAGATGAAGTCTGGAGGGTGAATCAGAAGAAGTAGAAGAAGGAGAAGGAGAAGGTGAGGTCTGGAGGGTCAATCAGAAGAAGCAGAAGAAGGAGAAGGAGAAGGTGAAGTCTGGAGGGTGAATCAGAAGAAGCAGAAGAAGGAGAACGAGAAGGTGAAGTCTGGAGGGTGAATTCGAAGAAGCAGAAGAAGGAGAAGGAGAAGGTGAAGTCAGGAGGGTGAATCAGAAGAAGCAGAAGAAGGAGAAGGAGAAGGTAAAGTTAGGAGGGTGAATCAGAAGAAGCAGAAGAAGGAGAAGGAGCAGGTGAAGTCAGGGGGGTTAATACAGAAGAAGTAGAAGAAGGAGAAGGAGAAGGTGAAGTCAGGAGGGTGAATCAGAAGAAGCAGAAGAAGGAGAAGGAGAAGGTGAAGTCTGGAGGGCGCAGCAGAAGAAGCAGAAGAAGGAGAAGGAGAAGGTGAAGTCTGGAGGGTGAAGCAGAAGAAGCAGAAGAAGGAGAAGGAGAAGGTGAAGTCTGGAGGGTGAATCAGAAGAAGTAGAAGAAGGAGAAGGAGAAGGTGAAGTCAGGAGAGTGAAGCAGAAGAAGCAGAAGAAGGAGAAGGAGAAGGTGAAGTCTGGAGGGTGAAGCAGAAGAAGCAGAAGAAGGAGAAGGAGAAGGTGATGTCTGGAGGGCGAAGCAGAAGAAGCAGAAGAAGGAGAAGGAGAAGGTGAAGTCTGGAGGGTGAAGCAGAGGAAGCAGAAGAAGGAGAAGGAGAAGGTGAAGTCTGGAGGGTGAATCAGAAGAAGTAGAAGAAGGAGAAGGAGAAGGTGAAGTCAGGAGGGTGAAGCAGAAGAAGCAGAAGTAGGAGAAGGAGAAGGTGAAGTCAGGAGGGTGAATCGGAAGAAGTAGAAGAAGGAGAAGTAGAAGGTGAAGTCTGGAGGGTGAATCAGAAGAAGTAGAAGAAGGAGAAGTAGAAGGTGAAGTCTGGAGGGTGAATCAGAAGAAGTAGAAGAAGGAGAAGGAGAAGGTGAAGTCTGGAGGGTGAATCAGAAGAAGCAGAAGAAGGAGAAGGAGAAGGTGAAGTCTGGAGGGAGAAGCAGAAGAAGTAGAAGAAGGAGAAGGAGAAGGTGAAGTCTGGAGGGTGAATCAGAAGAAGTAGAAGAAGGAGAAGGAGAAGGTGAAGTCTGGAGGGTGAATCAGAAGAAGTGGAAGAAGGAGAAGGAGAAGGTGAAGTCTGGAGGGTGAATCAGAAGAAACAGAAGAAGGAGAAGGAGAAGGTGAAGTCTGGAGGGTGAATCAGAAGAAGTAGAAGAAGGAGAAGGAGAAGGTGTAGTCTGGAGGGTGAATCAGAAGAAGTAGACGAAGGAGAAGGAGAAGGTGAAGTCTGGAGGATGAATCAGAAGAAGCAGAAGAAGGAGAAGGAGAAGGTGAAGTCTGGAGGGTGAATCAGAAGAAGTAGAAGAAGGAGAAGGAGAAGGTGTAGTCTGGAGGGTGAATCAGAAGAAGCAGAAGAAGGAGAAGGAGAAGGTGAAGTCTGGAGGGTGAATCAGAAGAAGCAGAAGAAGGAGAAGGAGAAGGTGAAGTCTGGAGGGTGAAACAGAAGAAGCAGAATAAGGAGAAGGAGAAGGTGAAGTCAGGAGGGTGAATGAGAAGAAGCAGAAGAAGGAGAAGGAGAAGGTGAAGTAAGGAGGGTGAATCAGAAGAAGCAGAAGAAGGAGAAGGAGAAGGTGAAGTCTGGAGTGTGAAGCAGAAGAAGCAAAAGAAGGAGAAGGAGAAGGTGAAGTCTGGAGGGTGAATCAGAAGAAGTAGAAGAAGGAGAAGGAGAAGGTGAAGTCTGGAGGGTGAAGCAGAAGAAGTAGAAGAAGGAGAAGGAGAAGGTGAAGTCAGGAGGGTGAATCAGAAGAAGTAGAAGAAGGAGAAGGAGAAGGTGAAGTCAGGAGGGTGAATCAGAAGAAGCAGAAGAAGGAGAAGGAGAAGGTGAAGTCTGGAGGGTGAATCAGAAGAATCAGAAGAAGGAGAAGGAGAAGGTGAAGTCTGGAGGGTGAATCAGAAGAAGCAGAAGAAAGAGAAGGAAAAGGTGAAGTCTGGAGGGTGAATCAGAAGAAGCAGAAGAAGGAGAAGGAGAAGGTGAAGTCTGGAGGGAGAAGCAGAAGAAGTAGAAGAAGGAGAAGGAGAAGGTGAAGTCTGGAGGGTGAATCAGAAGAAGTAGAAGAAGGAGAAGGAGAAGGTGAAGTCTGGAGTGTGAATCAGAAGAAGTAGAAGAAGGAGAAGGAGAAGGTGAAGTCTGGAGGGTGAATCAGAAGAAACAGAAGAAGGAGAAGGAGAAGGTGAAGTCTGGAGGGTGAATCAGAAGAAGTAGAAGAAGGAGAAGGAGAAGGTGTAGTCTGGAGGGTGAATCAGAAGAAGTAGACGAAGGAGAAGGAGAAGGTGAAGTCCGGAGGGTGAACCAGAAGAAGCAGAAGAAGGAGAAGGAGAAGGTGAAGTCTGGAGGGTGAATCAGAAGAAGTAGAAGAAGGAGAAGGAGAAGGTGAAGTCTGGAGGGTGAATCAGAAGAAGTAGAAGAAGGACAAGGAGAAGGTGAAGTCTGGAGGGTGAAGCAGAAGAAGTAGAAGAAGGAGAAGGAGAAGGTGAAGTCAGGAGGGTGAATCAGAAGATGTAGAAGAAGGAGAAGGAGAAGGTGAAGTCAGGAGGGTGAATCAGAAGAAGCAGAAGAAGGAGAAGGAGAAGGTGAAGTCTGGAGGGTGAATCAGAAGAAGTAGAAGAAGGAGAAGGAGAAGGTGAAGTCTGGAGGGTGAATCAGAAGAAGCAGAAGAAGGAGAAGGAGAAGGTGAAGTCTGGAGGGTGAATCAGAAGAAGCAGAAGAAGGAGAAGGAGAAGGTGAAGTCTGGAGGGTGAATCAGAAGAAGCAGAATAAGGAGAAGGAGAAGGTGAAGTCTGGAGGGTGAATCAGAAGAAGTAGAAGAAGGAGAAGGAGAAGGTGTAGTCTGGAGGGTGAAGCAGAAGAAGTAGAAGAAGGAAAAGGAGAAGGTGAAGTCTGGAGGGTGAATCAGAAGAAGCAGAAGAAGGAGAAGGAGAAGGTGAAGTCTGGAGGGTGAATCAGAAGAAGTAGAAGAAGGAGAAGGAGAAGGTGAAGTCTGGAGGGTGAATCAGTAGAAGCAGAAGAAGGAGAAGGAGAAGGTGAAGTCTGGAGGGTGAATCAGAAGATGCAGAAGTAGGAGAAGGAGAAGGTGAAGTCTGCAGGGTGAATCAGAAGAAGCAGAAGAAGGAGAAGGAGAAGGTGAAGTCTGGAGGGTGAATCAGAAGAAGCAGAATAAGGAGAAGGATAAGGTGAAGTCTGGAGGGTGAATCAGAAGAAGCAGAAAATGGAGAAGGAGAAGGTGAAGTCTGGAGGGTGAATCAGAAGGAGTAGAAGAAGGAGAAGGAGAAGGTGAAGTCTGGAGGGTGAATCAGAAGAAGCAGAAGAAGGAGAAGGAGAAGGTGAAGTCTGGAGGGTGAATCAGAAGAAGCAGAAGAAGGAGAAGGAGCAGGTGAAGTCTGGAGGGTGAATCAGAAGAAGCAGAATAAGGAGAAGGAGAAGGTGAAGTCTGGAGGGTGAATCAGAAGAAGCAGAAGAAGGAGAAGGAGAAGGTGAAGTCTGGAGGGTGAATCAGAAGAAGTAGAAGAAGGAGAAGGAGAAGGTGAAGTCTGGAGGGTGAAGCAGAAGAAGTAGAAGAAGGAGAAGGAGAAGGTGAAGTCAGGAGGGTGAATCAGAAGAAGTAGAAGAAGGAGAAGGAGAAGGTGAAGTCAGGAGGGTGAATCAGAAGAAGCAGAAGAAGGAGAAGGAGAAGGTGAAGTCTGGAGGGTGAATCAGAAGAAGCAGAAGAAGGAGAAGGAGAAGGTGAAGTCTGGAGGGTGAATCAGAAGAATCAGAAGAAGGAGAAGGAGAAGGTGAAGTCTGGAGGGTGAATCAGAAGAAGCAGAAGAAAGAGAAGAAGAAGGTGAAGTCTGGAGGGTGAAGCAGAAGAAACAGAAGAAGGAGAAGGAGAATTTGAAGACTGGAGGGTGAATCTGAAGAAGTATAAGAAGGAGAAGGAGAAGGTGAAGTCTGGAGGGTGAATCAGAAGAAGTAGAAGAAGGAGAAGGAGAAGGTGAAGTCTGGAGGGTGAATCAGAAGAAGCAGAAGAAGGAGAAGGAGAAGGTGAAGTCTGGAGGGTGAATCAGAAGAAGCAGAAGAAGGAGAAGGAGAAGATGAAGTCTGGAGGGTGAATCAGAAGAAGCAGAAGAAGGAGAAGGAGAAGGTGAAGTCTGGAGGGTGAATCAGAAGAAGCAGAAGAAGGAGAAGGAGAAGATGAAGTCTGGAGGGTGAATCAGAAGAAGCAGAAGAAGGAGAAGGAGAAGATGAAGTCAGGAGGGTGAATCAGAAGAAGTAGAAGAAGGAGAAGGAGAAGGTGTAGTTAGGAGGGTGAATCAGAAGAAGCAGAAGAAGGAGAAGGAGCAGGTGAAGTCAGGGGGGCGAAGCAGAAGAAGTAGAAGAAGGAGAAGGAGAAGTTGAAGTCAGGACGGTGAAGCAGAAGAAGCAGAAGAAGGAGAAGGAGAAGGTGAAGTCTGGAGGGCGCAGCAGAAGAAGCAGAAGAAGGAGAAGGAGAAGCTGAAGTCTGGAGGGTGAAGCAGAAGAAGCAGAAGAAGGAGAAGGAGAAGGTGAAGTCTGGAGGGTGAATCAGAAGAAGTAGAAGAAGGAGAAGGAGAAGGTGAAGTCAGGAGAGTGAAGCAGAAGAAGCAAAAGATGGAGAAGGAGAAGGTGAAGTCTGGAGGGCGAAGCAGAAGAAGCAGAAGAAGGAGAAGGAGAAGGTGAAGTCTGGAGGGTGAAGCAGAAGAAGCAGAAGAAGGAGAAGGAGAAGGTGAAGTCTGGAGGGTGAATCAGAAGAAGTAGAAGAAGGAGAAGGAGAAGGTGAAGTCAGGAGGGTGAAGCAGAAGAAGCAGAAGAAGGAGAAGGAGAAGGTGAAGTCTGGAGGGTGAAGCAGAAGAAGCAGAAGAAGGAGCAGGAGAAGGTGAAGTCTGGAGGGTGAAGCAGAAGAAGCAGAAGAAGGAGAAGGAGAAGGTGAAGTCAGGAGGGTGAATCAGAAGAAGTAGAAGAAGGAGAAGGAGAAGGTGAAGTCTGGAGGGTGAATCAGAAGAAGCAGAAGAAGGAGAAGGAGAAGGTGAAGTCTGGAGGGTGAATCAGAAGAAGCAGAAGAAGGAGAAGGAGAAGATGAAGTCTGGAGGGTGAATCAGAAGAAGTAGAAGAAGGAGAAGGAGAAGGTGAGGTCTGGAGGGTCAATCAGAAGAAGCAGAAGAAGGAGAAGGAGAAGGTGAAGTCTGGAGGGTGAATCAGAAGAAGCAGAAGAAGGACAAGGAGAAGGTGAAGTCTGGAGGGTGAATTAGAAGAAGCAGAAGAAGGAGAAGGAGAAGGTGAAGTCAGGAGGGTGAATCAGAAGAAGCAGAAGAAGGAGAAGGAGAAGGTAAAGTTAGGAGGGTGAACCAGAAGAAGCAGAAGAAGGAGAAGGAGCAGGTGAAGTCAGGGGGGTGAAGCAGAAGAAGTAGAAGAAGGAGAAGGAGAAGGTGAAGTCAGGAGGGTGAAGCAGAAGAAGCAGAAGAAGGAGAAGGAGAAGGTGAAGTCTGGAGGGCGCAGCAGAAGAAGCAGAAGAAGGAGAAGGAGAAGGTGAAGTCTGGAGGGTGAAGCAGAAGAAGCAGAAGAAGGAGAAGGAGAAGGTGAAGTCTGGAGGGTGAATCAGAAGAAGTAGAAGAAGGTGAAGGAGAAGGAGAAGTCAGGAGAGTGAAGCAGAAGAAGCAGAAGAAGGAGAAGGAGAAGGTGAAGTCTGGAGGGTGAAGCAGAAGAAGCAGAAGAAGGAGAAGGAGAAGGTGATGTCTGGAGGGCGAAGCAGAAGAAGCAGAAGAAGGAGAAGGAGAAGGTGAAGTCTGGAGGGTGAAGCAGAAGAAGCAGAAGAAGGAGAAGGAGAAGGTGAAGTCTGGAGGGTGAATCAGAAGAAGTAGAAGAAGGAGAAGGAGAAGGTGAAGTCAGGAGGGTGAAGCAGAAGAAGCAGAAGAAGGAGAAGGAGAAGGTGAAGTCAGGAGGGTAAATCGGAAGAAGCAGAAGAAGGAGAAGGAGAAGGTGAAGTCTGGAGGGTGAATCAGAAGAAGTAGAAGAAGGAGAAGGAGAAGGTGAAGTCTGGAGGGTGAATCAGAAGAAGTAGAAGAAGGAGAATGAGAAGGTGAAGTCTGGAGGGTGAATCAGAAGAAGCAGAAGAAGGAGAAGGAGAAGGTGAAGTCTGGAGGGAGAAGCAGAAGAAGTAGAAGAAGGAGAAGGAGAAGGTGAAGTCTGGAGGGTGAATCAGAAGAAGTAGAAGAAGGAGAAGGAGAAGGTGAAGTCTGGAGGGTGAATCAGAAGAAGTAGAAGAAGGAGAAGGAGAAGGTGAAGTCTGGAGGGTGAAGCAGAAGAAGCAGAAGAAGGAGAAGGAGAAGGTGAAGTCAGGAGGGTGAATCAGAAGAAGTAGAAGAAGGAGAAGGAGAAGGTGAAGTTTGGAGGGTGAATCAGAAGAAGCAGAAGAAGGAGAAGGAGAAGGTGAAGTCTGGAGGGTGAATCAGAAGAAGCAGAAGAAGGAGAAGGAGAAGATGAAGTCTGGAGGGTGAATCAGAAGAAGTAGAAGAAGGAGAAGGAGAAGGTGAGGTCTGGAGGGTGAATCAGAAGAAGCAGAAGAAGGAGAAGGAGAAGGTGAAGTCTGGAGGGTGAATCAGAAGAAGCAGAAGAAGGAGAAGGAGAAGATGAAGTCTGGAGGGTGAATCAGAAGAAGTAGAAGAAGGAGAAGGAGAAGGTGAGGTCTGGAGGGTCAATCAGAAGAAGCAGAAGAAGGAGAAGGAGAAGGTGAAGTCTGGAGGGTGAATCAGAAGAAGCAGAAGAAGGACAAGGAGAAGGTGAAGTCTGGAGGGTGAATTAGAAGAAGCAGAAGAAGGAGAAGGAGAAGGTGAAGTCAGGAGGGTGAATCAGAAGAAGCAGAAGAAGGAGAAGGAGAAGGTAAAGTTAGGAGGGTGAACCAGAAGAAGCAGAAGAAGGAGAAGGAGCAGGTGAAGTCAGGGGGGTGAAGCAGAAGAAGTAGAAGAAGGAGAAGGAGAAGGTGAAGTCAGGAGGGTGAAGCAGAAGAAGCAGAAGAAGGAGAAGGAGAAGGTGAAGTCTGGAGGGCGCAGCAGAAGAAGCAGAAGAAGGAGAAGGAGAAGGTGAAGTCTGGAGGGTGAAGCAGAAGAAGCAGAAGAAGGAGAAGGAGAAGGTGAAGTCTGGAGGGTGAATCAGAAGAAGTAGAAGAAGGTGAAGGAGAAGGAGAAGTCAGGAGAGTGAAGCAGAAGAAGCAGAAGAAGGAGAAGGAGAAGGTGAAGTCTGGAGGGTGAAGCAGAAGAAGCAGAAGAAGGAGAAGGAGAAGGTGATGTCTGGAGGGCGAAGCAGAAGAAGCAGAAGAAGGAGAAGGAGAAGGTGAAGTCTGGAGGGTGAAGCAGAAGAAGCAGAAGAAGGAGAAGGAGAAGTTGAAGTCTGGAGGGTGAATCAGAAGAAGTAGAAGAAGGAGAAGGAGAAGGTGAAGTCAGGAGGGTGAAGCAGAAGAAGCAGAAGAAGGAGAAGGAGAAGGTGAAGTCAGGAGGGTAAATCGGAAGAAGCAGAAGAAGGAGAAGGAGAAGGTGAAGTCTGGAGGGTGAATCAGAAGAAGTAGAAGAAGGAGAAGGAGAAGGTGAAGTCTGGAGGGTGAATCAGAAGAAGTAGAAGAAGGAGAATGAGAAGGTGAAGTCTGGAGGGTGAATCAGAAGAAGCAGAAGAAGGAGAAGGAGAAGGTGAAGTCTGGAGGGAGAAGCAGAAGAAGTAGAAGAAGGAGAAGGAGAAGGTGAAGTCTGGAGGGTGAATCAGAAGAAGTAGAAGAAGGAGAAGGAGAAGGTGAAGTCTGGAGGGTGAATCAGAAGAAGTAGAAGAAGGAGAAGGAGAAGGTGAAGTCTGGAGGGTGAATCAGAAGAAACAGAAGAAGGAGAAGGAGAAGGTGAAGTCTGGAGGGTGAATCAGAAGAAGTAGAAGAAGGAGAAGGAGAAGGTGTAGTCTGGAGGGTGAATCAGAAGAAGTAGACGAAGGAGAAGGAGAAGGTGAAGTCTGGAGGGTGAATCAGAAGAAGCAGAAGAAGGAGAAGGAGAAGGTGAAGTCTGGAGGGTGAATCAGAAGAAGCAGAAGAAGGAGAAGGAGAAGGTGAAGTCTGGAGGGTGAAACAGAAGAAGCAAAATAAGGAGAAGGAGAAGGTGAAGTCAGGAGGGTGAATCAGAAGAAGCAGAAGAAGGAGAAGGAGAAGGTGAAGGAAGGAGGGTGAATCAGAAGAAGCAGAAGAAGGAGAAGGAGAAGGTGAAGTCTGGAGTGTGAAGCTGAAGAAGCAAAAGAAGGAGAAGGAGAAGGTGAAGTCTGGAGGGTGAATCAGAAGAAGTAGAAGAAGGAGAAGGAGAAGGTGAAGTCTGGAGGGTGAAGCAGAAGAAGTAGAAGAAGGAGAAGGAGAAGGTGAAGTCAGGAGGGTGAATCAGAAGAAGTAGAAGAAGGAGAAGGAGAAGGTGAAGTCAGGAGGGTGAATCAGAAGAAGCAGAAGAAGGAGAAGGAGAAGGTGAAGTCTGGAGGGTGAATCAGAAGAATCAGAAGAAGGAGAAGGAGAAGGTGAAGTCTGGAGGGTGAATCAGAAGAAGCAGAAGAAAGAGAAGGAGAAGGTGAAGTCTGGAGGGTGAAGCAGAAGAAAGAGAAGAAGGAGAAGGAGAAGGTGAAGACTGGAGGGTGAATCTGAAGAAGTAGAAGAAGGAGAAGGAGAAGGTGAAGTCTGGAGGGTGAATCAGAAGAAGTAGAAGAAGGAGAAGGAGAAGGTGAAGTCTGGAGGGTGAATCAGAAGAAGCAGAAGAAGGAGAAGGAGAAGGTGAAGTCTGGAGGGTGAATCAGAAGAAGCAGAAGAAGGAGAAGGAGAAGATGAAGTCTGGAGGGTGAATCAGAAGAAGCAGAAGAAGGAGAAGGAGAAGGTGAAGTCTGGAGGGTGAATCAGAAGAAGCAGAAGAAGGAGAAGGAGAAGGTGAAGTCTGGAGGGTGAATCAGAAGAATCAGAAGAAGGAGAAGGAGAAGGTGAAGTCTGGAGGGTGAATCAGAAGAAGCAGAAGAAAGAGAAGGAGAAGGTGAAGTCTGGAGGGTGAAGCAGAAGAAACAGAAGAAGGAGAAGGAGAAGGTGAAGACTGGAGGGTGAATCTGAAGAAGTAGAAGAAGGAGAAGGAGAAGGTGAAGTCTGGAGGGTGAATCAGAAGAAGTAGAAAAGGAGAAGGAGAAGGTGAAGTCTGGAGGGTGAATCAGAAGAAGCAGAAGAAGGAGAAGGAGAAGGTGAAGTCTGGAGGGCGCAGCAGAAGAAGCAGGAGAAGGAGAAGGAGAAGGTGAAGTCTGGAGGGTGAAGCAGAAGAAGCAAAAGAAGGAGAAGGAGAAGGTGAAGTCTGGAGGGTGAATCAGAAGAAGTAGAAGAAGGAGAAGGAGAAGGTGAAGTCTGGAGGGTGAAGCAGAAGAAGTAGAAGAAGGAGAAGGAGAAGGTGAAGTCAGGAGGGTGAATCAGAAGAAGTAGAAGAAGGAGAAGGAGAAGGTGAAGTCAGGAGGGTGAATCAGAAGAAGCAGAAGAAGGAGAAGGAGAAGGTGAAGTCTGGAGGGTGAATCAGAAGAATCAGAAGAAGGAGAAGGAGAAGGTGAAGTCTGGAGGGTGAATCAGAAGAAGCAGAAGAAAGTGAAGGAGAAGGTGAAGTCTGGAGGGTGAAGCAGAAGAAAGAGAAGAAGGAGAAGGAGAAGGTGAAGACTGGAGGGTGAATCTGAAGAAGTAGAAGAAGGAGAAGGAGAAGGTGAAGTCTGGAGGGTGAATCAGAAGAAGTAGAAGAAGGAGAAGGAGAAGGTGAAGTCTGGAGGGTGAATCAGAAGAAGCAGAAGAAGGAGAAGGAGAAGGTGAAGTCTGGAGGGTGAATCAGAAGAAGCAGAAGAAGGAGAAGGAGAAGATGAAGTCTGGAGGGTGAATCAGAAGAAGCAGAAGAAGGAGAAGGAGAAGGTGAAGTCTGGAGGGTGAATCAGAAGAAGCAGAAGAAGGAGAAGGAGAAGGTGAAGTCTGGAGGGTGAATCAGAAGAATCAGAAGAAGGAGAAGGAGAAGGTGAAGTCTGGAGGGTGAATCAGAAGAAGCAGAAGAAAGAGAAGGAGAAGGTGAAGTCTGGAGGGTGAAGCAGAAGAAACAGAAGAAGGAGAAGGAGAAGGTGAAGACTGGAGGGTGAATCTGAAGAAGTAGAAGAAGGAGAAGGAGAAGGTGAAGTCTGGAGGGTGAATCAGAAGAAGTAGAAGAAGGAGAAGGAGAAGGTGAAGTCTGGAGGGTGAATCAGAAGAAGCAGAAGAAGGAGAAGGAGAAGGTGAAGTCTGGAGGGTGAATCAGAAGAAGCAGAAGAAGGAGAAGGAGAAGATGAAGTCTGGAGGGTGAATCAGAAGAAGCAGAAGAAGGAGAAGGAGAAGGTGAAGTCTGGAGGGTGAAACAGAAGAAGCAGAAGAAGGAGAAGGAGAAGGTGAAGTCTGGAGGGTGAATCATAAGAAGCAGAAGAAGGAGAAGGAGAAGGTGAAGTCAGGAGGGTGAATCAGAAGAAGCAGAAGAAGGGGAAGGAGAAGGTGAAGTTAGGAGGGTGAATCAGAAGAAGCAGAAGAAGGAGAAGGAGCAGGTGAAGTCAGGGGGGTGAAGCAGAAGAAGTAGAAGAAGGAGAAGGAGAAGGTGAAGTCAGGACGGTGAAGCAGAAGAAGCAGAAGAAGGAGAAGGAGAAGGTGAAGTCTGGAGGGCGCAGCAGAAGAAGCAGAAGAAGGAGAAGGAGAAGCTGAAGTCTGGAGGGTGAAGCAGAAGAAGCAGAAGAAGGAGAAGGAGAAGGTGAAGTCTGGAGGGTGAATCAGAAGAAGTAGAAGAAGGAGAAGGAGAAGGTGAAGTCAGGAGAGTGAAGCAGAAGAAGCAGAAGATGGAGAAGGAGAAGGTGAAGTCTGGAGGGCGAAGCAGAAGAAGCAGAAGAAGGAGAAGGAGAAGGTGAAGTCTGGAGGGTGAAGCAGAAGAAGCAGAAGAAGGAGAAGGAGAAGGTGAAGTCTGGAGGGTGAATCAGAAGAAGTAGAAGAAGGAGAAGGAGAAGGTGAAGTCAGGAGGGTGAAGCAGAAGAAGCAGAAGAAGGAGAAGGAGAAGGTGAAGTCTGGAGGGTGAAGCAGAAGAAGCAGAAGAAGGAGCAGGAGAAGTTGAAGTCTGGAGGGTGAATCAGAAGAAGCAGAAGAAGGAGAAGGAGCAGGTGAAGTCAGGGGGGTGAAACAGAAGAAGTAGAAGAAGGAGAAGGAGAAGGTGAAGTCTGGAGGGCGCAGCAGAAGAAGCAGAAGAAGGAGAAGGAGAAGGTGAAGTCTGGAGGGTGAAGCAGAAGAAGCAGAAGAAGGAGAAGGAGAAGGTGAAGTCTGGAGGGTGAATCAGAAGAAGTAGAAGAAGGAGAAGGAGAAGGTGAAGTCAGGAGAGTGAAGCAGAAGAAGCAGAAGAAGGAGAAGGAGAAGGTGAAGTCTGGAGGGTGAAGCAGAAGAAGCAGAAGAAGGAGAAGGAGAAGGTGATGTCTGGAGGGCGAATCAGAAGAAGCAGAAGAAGGAGAAGGAGAAGGTGAAGTCTGGAGGGTGAAGCAGAAGAAGCAGAAGAAGGAGAAGGAGAAGGTGAAGTCTGGAGGGTGAATCAGAAGAAGTAGAAGAAGGAGAAGGACAAGGTGAAGTCAGGAGGGTGAAGCAGAAGAAGCAGAAGAAGGAGAAGGAGAAGGTGAAGTCAGGAGGGTGAATCGGAAGAAGTAGAAGAAGGAGAAGGAGAAGGTGAAGTCTGGAGGGTGAATCAGAAGAAGTAGAAGAAGGAGAAGGAGAAGGTGAAGTCTGGAGGGTGAATCAGAAGAAGTAGAAGAAGGAGAAGGAGAAGGTGAAGTCTGGAGGGTGAATCAGAAGAAGCAGAAGAAGGAGAAGGAGAAGGTGAAGTCTGGAGGGAGAAGCAGAAGAAGTAGAAGAAGGAGAAGGAGAAGGTGAAGTCTGGAGGGTGAATCAGAAGAAGTAGAAGAAGGAGAAGGAGAAGGTGAAGTCTGGAGGGTGAATCAGAAGAAGTAGAAGAAGGAGAAGGAGAAGGTGAAGTCTGGAGGGTGAATCAGAAGAAACAGAAGAAGGAGAAGGAGGAGCTGAAGTCTGGAGGGTGAATCAGAAGAAGTAGAAGAAGGAGAAGGAGAAGGTGTAGTCTGGAGGGTGAATCAGAAGAAGTCGACGAAGGAGAAGGAGAAGGTGAAGTCTGGAGGGTGAATCAGAAGAAGCAGAAGAAGGAGAAGGAGAAGGTGAAGTCTGGAGGGTGAATCAGAAGAAGTAGAAGAAGGAGAAGGAGAAGGTGAAGTCTGGAGGGTGAATCGGAAGAAGCAGAAGAAGGAGAAGGAGAAGGTGAAGTCTGGAGGGTGAATCAGAAGAAGCAGAAGAAGGAGAAGGAGAAGGTGAAGTCTGTAGGGTGAAACAGAAGAAGCAGAATAAGGAGAAGGAGAAGGTGAAGTCAGGAGGGTGAATCAGAAGAAGCAGAAGAAGGAGGAGGAGAAGGTGAAGTAAGGAGGGTGAATCAGAAGAAGCAGAAGAAGGAGAAGGAGAAGGTGAAGTCTGGAGTGTGAAGCAGAAGAAGCAAAAGAAGGAGAAGGAGAAGGTGAAGTCTGGAGGGTGAATCAGAAGAAGTAGAAGAAGGAGAAGGAGAAGGTGAAGTCTGGAGGGTGAAGCAGAAGAAGTAGAAGAAGGAGAAGGAGAAGGTGAAGTCAGGAGGGTGAATCAGAAGAAGTAGAAGAAGGAGAAGGAGAAGGTGAAGTCAGGAGGGTGAATCAGAAGAAGCAGAAGAAGGAGAAGCAGAAGGTGAAGTCTGGAGGGTGAATCAGAAGAATCAGAAGAAGGAGAAGGAGAAGGTGAAGTCTGGAGGGTGAATCAGAAGAAGCAGAAGAAAGAGAAGGAGAAGGTGAAGTCTGGAGGGTGAAGCAGAAGAAACAGAAGAAGGAGAAGGAGAAGGTGAAGACTGGAGGGTGAATCTGAAGAAGTAGAAGAAGGAGAAGGAGAAGGTGAAGTCTGGAGGGTGAATCAGAAGAAGTTGAAGAAGGAGAAGGAGAAGGTGAAGTCTGGAGGGTGAATCAGAAGAAGCAGAAGAAGGAGAAGGAGAAGGTGAAGTCTGGAGGGTGAATCAGAAGAAGCAGAAGAAGGAGAAGGAGAAGATGAAGTCTGGAGGGTGAATCAGAAGAAGCAGAAGAAGGAGAAGGAGAAGGTGAAGTCTGGAGGGTGAATCAGAAGAAGCAGAAGAAGGAGAAGGAGAAGGTTAAGTCTGGAGGGTGAATCAGAAGAATCAGAAGAAGGAGAAGGAGAGGGTGAAGTCTGGAGGGTGAATCAGAAGAAGCAGAAGAAAGAGAAGGAGAAGGTGAAGTCTGGAGGGTGAAGCAGAAGAAACAGAAGAAGGAGAAGGAGAAGGTGAAGACTGGAGGGTGAATCTGAAGAAGTAGAAGAAGGAGAAGGAGAAGATGAAGTCTGGAGGGTGAATCAGAAGAAGTAGAAGAAGGAGAAGGAGAAGGTGAAGTCTGGAGGGTGAATCAGAAGAAGCAGAAGAAGGAGAAGGAGAAGGTGAAGTCTGGAGGGTGAATCAGAAGAAGCAGAAGAAGGAGAAGGAGAAGATGAAGTCTGGAGGGTGAATCAGAAGAAGCAGAAGAAGGAGAAGGAGAAGGTGAAGTCTGGAGGGTGAAACAGAAGAAGCAGAAGAAGGATAAGGAGAAGGTGAAGTCTGGAGGGTGAATCAGAAGAAGCAGAAGAAGGAGAAGGAGAAGGTGTAGTCAGGAGGGTGAATCAGAAGAAGCAGAAGAAGGAGAAGGAGAAGGTGAAGTTAGGAGGGTGAATCAGAAGAAGCAGAAGAAGGAGAAGGAGCAGGTGAAGTCAGGGGGGTGAAGCAGAAGAAGTAGAAGAAGGAGAAGGAGAAGGTGAAGTCAGGACGGTGAAGCAGAAGAAGCAGAAGAAGGAGAAGGTGAAGTCTGGAGGGCGCAGCAGAAGAAGCAGAAGAAGGAGAAGGAGAAGCTGAAGTCTGGAGGGTGAAGCAGAAGAAGCAGAAGAAGGAGAAGGAGAAGGTGGAGTCTGAAGGGTGAATCAGAAGAAGTAGAAGAAGGAGAAGGAGAAGGTGAAGTCAGGAGAGTGAAGCAGAAGAAGCAGACGATGGAGAAGGAGAAGGTGAAGTCTGGAGGGCGAAGCAGAAGAAGCAGAAGAAGGAGAAGGAGAAGGTGAAGTCTGGAGGGTGAAGCAGAAGAAGCAGAAGAAGGAGAAGGAGAAGGTGAAGTCTGGAGGGTGAATCAGAAGAAGTAGAAGAAGGAGAAGGAGAAGGTGAAGTCAGGAGGGTGAAGCAGAAGAAGCAGAAGAAGGAGAAGGAGAAGGTGAAGTCTGGAGGGTGAAGCAGAAGAAGCAGAAGAAGGAGCAGGAGAAGGTGAAGTCTGGAGGGTGAAGCAGAAGAAGCAGAAGAAGGAGAAGGTGAAGTCAGGAGGGTGAATCAGAAGAAGTAGAAGAAGGAGAAGGAGAAGGTGAAGTCTGGAGGGTGAATCAGAAGAAGCAGAAGAAGGAGAAGGAGAAGGTGAAGTCTGGAGGGTGAATCAGAAGAAGCAGAAGAAGGAGAAGGAGAAGATGAAGTCTGGAGGGTGAATCAGAAGAAGTAGAAGAAGGAGAAGGAGAAGGTGAGGTCTGGAGGGTCAATCAGAAGAAGCAGAAGAAGGAGAAGGAGAAGGTGAAGTCTGGAGGGTGAATCAGAAGAAGCAGAAGAAGGAGAACGAGAAGGTGAAGTCTGGAGGGTGAATTCGAAGAAGCAGAAGAAGGAGAAGGAGAAGGTGAAGTCAGGAGGGTGAATCAGAAGAAGCAGAAGAAGGAGAAGGAGAAGGTAAAGTTAGGAGGGTGAATCAGAAGAAGCAGAAGAAGGAGAAGGAGCAGGTGAAGTCAGGGGGGTTAATACAGAAGAAGTAGAAGAAGGAGAAGGAGAAGGTGAAGTCAGGAGGGTGAAGCAGAAGAAGCAGAAGAAGGAGAAGGAGAAGGTGAAGTCTGGAGGGCGCAGCAGAAGAAGCAGAAGAAGGAGAAGGAGAAGGTGAAGTCTGGAGGGTGAAGCAGAAGAAGCAGAAGAAGGAGAAGGAGAAGGTGAAGTCTGGAGGGTGAATCAGAAGAAGTAGAAGAAGGAGAAGGAGAAGGTGAAGTCAGGAGAGTGAAGCAGAAGAAGCAGAAGAAGGAGAAGGAGAAGGTGAAGTCTGGAGGGTGAAGCAGAAGAAGCAGAAGAAGGAGAAGGAGAAGGTGATGTCTGGAGGGCGAAGCAGAAGAAGCAGAAGAAGGAGAAGGAGAAGGTGAAGTCTGGAGGGTGAAGCAGAGGAAGCAGAAGAAGGAGAAGGAGAAGGTGAAGTCTGGAGGGTGAATCAGAAGAAGTAGAAGAAGGAGAAGGAGAAGGTGAATTCAGGAGGGTGAAGCAGAAGAAGCAGAAGTAGGAGAAGGAGAAGGTGAAGTCTGGAGGGTGAAGCAGAAGAAGCAGAAGAAGGAGAAGGAGAAGGTGATGTCTGGAGGGCGAAGCAGAAGAAGCAGAAGAAGGAGAAGGAGAAGGTGAAGTCTGGAGGGTGAAGCAGAGGAAGCAGAAGAAGGAGAAGGAGAAGGTGAAGTCTGGAGGGTGAATCAGAAGAAGTAGAAGAAGGAGAAGGAGAAGGTGAAGTCAGGAGGGTGAAGCAGAAGAAGCAGAAGTAGGAGAAGGAGAAGGTGAAGTCAGGAGGGTGAATCGGAAGAAGTAGAAGAAGGAGAAGTAGAAGGTGAAGTCTGGACGGTGAATCAGAAGAAGTAGAAGAAGGAGAAGTAGAAGGTGAAGTCTGGAGGGTGAATCAGAAGAAGTAGAAGAAGGAGAAGGAGAAGGTGAAGTCTGGAGGGTGAATCAGAAGAAGCAGAAGAAGGAGAAGGAGAAGGTGAAGTCTGGAGGGAGAAGCAGAAGAAGTAGAAGAAGGAGAAGGAGAAGGTGAAGTCTGGAGGGTGAATCAGAAGAAGTAGAAGAAGGAGAAGGAGAAGGTGAAGTCTGGAGGGTGAATCAGAAGAAGTGGAAGAAGGAGAAGGAGAAGGTGAAGTCTGGAGGGTGAATCAGAAGAAACAGAAGAAGGAGAAGGAGAAGGTGAAGTCTGGAGGGTGAATCAGAAGAAGTAGAAGAAGGAGAAGGAGAAGGTGTAGTCTGGAGGGTGAATCAGAAGAAGTAGACGAAGGAGAAGGAGAAGGTGAAGTCTGGAGGATGAATCAGAAGAAGCAGAAGAAGGAGAAGGAGAAGGTGAAGTCTGGAGGGTGAATCAGAAGAAGTAGAAGAAGGAGAAGGAGAAGGTGTAGTCTGGAGGGTGAATCAGAAGAAGCAGAAGAAGGAGAAGGAGAAGGTGAAGTCTGGAGGGTGAATCAGAAGAAGCAGAAGAAGGAGAAGGAGAAGGTGAAGTCTGGAGGGTGAAACAGAAGAAGCAGAATAAGGAGAAGGAGAAGGTGAAGTCAGGAGGGTGAATGAGAAGAAGCAGAAGAAGGAGAAGGAGAAGGTGAAGTAAGGAGGGTGAATCAGAAGAAGCAGAAGAAGGAGAAGGAGAAGGTGAAGTCTGGAGTGTGAAGCAGAAGAAGCAAAAGAAGGAGAAGGAGAAGGTGAAGTCTGGAGGGTGAATCAGAAGAAGTAGAAGAAGGAGAAGGAGAAGGTGAAGTCTGGAGGGTGAAGCAGAAGAAGTAGAAGAAGGAGAAGGAGAAGGTGAAGTCAGGAGGGTGAATCAGAAGAAGTAGAAGAAGGAGAAGGAGAAGGTGAAGTCAGGAGGGTGAATCAGAAGAAGCAGAAGAAGGAGAAGGAGAAGGTGAAGTCTGGAGGGTGAATCAGAAGAATCAGAAGAAGGAGAAGGAGAAGGTGAAGTCTGGAGGGTGAATCAGAAGAAGCAGAAGAAAGAGAAGGAAAAGGTGAAGTCTGGAGGGTGAATCAGAAGAAGCAGAAGAAGGAGAAGGAGAAGGTGAAGTCTGGAGGGAGAAGCAGAAGAAGTAGAAGAAGGAGAAGGAGAAGGTGAAGTCTGGAGGGTGAATCAGAAGAAGTAGAAGAAGGAGAAGGAGAAGGTGAAGTCTGGAGTGTGAATCAGAAGAAACAGAAGAAGGAGAAGGAGAAGGTGAAGTCTGGAGGGTGAATCAGAAGAAGTAGAAGAAGGAGAAGGAGAAGGTGTAGTCTGGAGGGTGAATCAGAAGAAGTAGACGAAGGAGAAGGAGAAGGTGAAGTCCGGAGGGTGAACCAGAAGAAGCAGAAGAAGGAGAAGGAGAAGGTGAAGTCTGGAGGGTGAATCAGAAGAAGTAGAAGAAGGAGAAGGAGAAGGTGAAGTCTGGAGGGTGAATCAGAAGAAGCAGAAGAAGGAGAAGGAGAAGGTGAAGTCTGGAGGGTGTATCAGAAGAAGCAGAAGAAGGAGAAGGAGAAGCTGAAGTCTGGAGGGTGAATCAGAAGAAGTAGAAGAAGGAGAAGGAGAAGGTGAAGTCAGGAGAGTGAAGCAGAAGAAGCAGACGATGGAGAAGGAGAAGGTGAAGTCTGGAGGGCGAAGCAGAAGAAGCAGAAGATGGAGAAGGAGAAGGTGAAGTCTGGAGGGTGAAGCAGAAGAAGCAGAAGAAGGAGAAGGAGAAGGTGAAGTCTGGAGGGTGAATCAGAAGAAGTAGAAGAAGGAGAAGGAGAAGGTGAAGTCAGGAGGGTGAAGCAGAAGAAGCAGAAGAAGGAGAAGGAGAAGGTGAAGTCTGGAGGGTGAAGCAGAAGAAGCAGAAGAAGGAGCAGGAGAAGGTGAAGTCTGGAGGGTGAAGCAGAAGAAGCAGAAGAAGGAGAAGGAGAAGGTGAAGTCTGGAGGGTGAATCAGAAGAAGCAGAAGAAGGACAAGGAGAAGATGAAGTCTGGAGGGTGAATCAGAAGAAGTAGAAGAAGGAGAAGGAGAAGGTGAGGTCTGGAGGGTCAATCAGAAGAAGCAGAAGAAGGAGAAGGAGAAGGTGAAGTCTGGAGGGTGAATCAGAAGAAGCAGAAGAAGGAGAAGGAGAAGGTGAAGTCTGGAGGGTGAATTCGAAGAAGCAGAAGAAGGAGAAGGAGAAGGTGAAGTCAGGAGGGTGAATCAGAAGAAGCAGAAGAAGGAGAAGGAGAAGGTAAAGTTAGGAGGGTGAATCAGAAGAAGCAGAAGAAGGAGAAGGAGCAGGTGAAGTCAGGGGGGTGAAATAGAAGAAGTAGAAGAAGGAGAAGGAGAAGGTGAAGTCAGGAGGGTGAAGCAGAAGAAGCAGAAGAAGGAGAAGGAGAAGGTGAAGCCTGGAGGGCGCAGCAGAAGAAGCAGAAGAAGGAGAAGGAGAAGGTGAAGTCTGGAGGGAGAAGCAGAAGAAGCAGAAGAAGGAGAAGGAGAAGGTGAAGTCTGGAGGGTGAATCAGAAGAAGTAGAAGAAGGAGAAGGAGAAGGTGAAGTCAGGAGAGTGAAGCAGAAGAAGCAGAAGAAGGAGAAGGAGAAGGTGAAGTCTGGAGGGTGAAGCAGAAGAAGCAGAAGAAGGAGAAGGAGAAGGTGATGTCTGGAGGGCGAAGCAGAAGAAGCAGAAGAAGGAGAAGGAGAAGGTGAAGTCTGGAGGGTGAAGCAGAGGAAGCAGAAGAAGGAGAAGGAGAAGGTGAAGTCTGGAGGGTGAATCAGAAGAAGTAGAAGAAGGAGAAGGAGAAGGTGAAGTCAGGAGGGTGAAGCAGAAGAAGCAGAAGAAGGAGAAGGAGAAGGTGAAGTCAGGAGGGTGAATCAGAAGAAGCAGAAGAAGGAGAAGGAGAAGGTGAAGTCTGGAGGGAGAAGCAGAAGAAGTAGAAGAAGGAGAAGGAGAAGGTGAAGTCTGGAGGGTGAATCAGACGAAGTAGAAGAAGGAGAAGGAGAAGGTGAAGTCTGGAGGGTGAATCAGAAGAAGTAGAAGAAGGAGAAGGAGAAGGTGAAGTCTGGAGGGTGAATCAGAAGAAACAGAAGAAGGAGAAGGAGAAGGTGAAGTCTGGAGGGTGAATCAGAAGAAGTAGAAGAAGGAGAAGGAGAAGGTGTAGTCTGGAGGGTGAATCAGAAGAAGTAGACGAAGGAGAAGGAGAAGGTGAAGTCTGGAGGGTGAATCAGAAGAAGCAGAAGAAGGAGAAGGAGAAGGTGAAGTCTGGAGGGTGAATCAGAAGAAGTAGAAGAAGGAGAAGGAGAAGGTGAAGTCTGGAGGGTGAATCAGAAGAAGCAGAAGAAGGAGAAGGAGAAGGTGAAGTCTGGAGGGTGAATCAGAAGAAGCAGAAGAAGGAGAAGGAGAAGGTGAAGTCTGGAGGGTGAAACAGAAGAAGCAGAATAAGGAGAAGGAGAAGGTGAAGTCAGGAGGGTGAATCAGAAGAAGCAGAAGAAGGAGAAGGAGAAGGTGAAGTAAGGAGGGTGAATCAGAAGAAGCAGAAGAAGGAGAAGGAGAAGGTGAAGTCTGGAGTGTGAAGCAGAAGAAGCAAAAGAAGGAGAAGGAGAAGGTGAAGTCTGGAGGGTGAATCAGAAGAAGTAGAAGAAGGAGAAGGAGAAGGTGAAGTCTGGAGGGTGAAGCAGAAGAAGTAGAAGAAGGAGAAGGAGAAGGTGAAGTCAGGAGGGTGAATCAGAAGAAGTAGAAGAAGGAGAAGGAGAAGGTGAAGTCAGGAGGGTGAATCAGAAGAAGCAGAAGAAGGAGAAGGAGAAGGTGAAGTCTGGAGGGTGAATCTGAAGAATCAGAAGAAGGAGAAGGAGAAGGTGAAGTCTGGAGGGTGAATCAGAAGAAGCAGAAGAAAGAGAAGGAGAAGCTGAAGTCTGGAGGGTGAATCAGAAGAAGCAGAAGAAGGAGAAGGAGAAGGTGAAGTCTGGAGGGAGAAGCAGAAGAAGTAGAAGAAGGAGAAGGAGAAGGTGAAGTCTGGAGGGTGAATCAGAAGAAGTAGAAGAAGGAGAAGGAGAAGGTGAAGTCTGGAGGGTGAATCAGAAGAAGTAGAAGAAGGAGAAGGAGAAGGTGAAGTCTGGAGGGTGAATCAGATGAAACAGAAGAAGGAGAAGGAGAAGGTGAAGTCTGGAGGGTGAATCAGAAGAAGTAGAAGAAGGAGAAGGAGAAGGTGAAGTCTGGAGGGTGAATCAGAAGAAGCAGAAGAAGGAGAAGGAGAAGATGAAGTCTGGAGGGTGAATCAGAAGAAGTAGAAGAAGGAGAAGGAGAAGGTGAAGTCTGGAGGGTGAATCAGAAGTAGTAGAAGAAGGAGAAGGAGAAGGTGAAGTCTGGACGGTGAATCAGAAGAAACAGAAGAAGGAGAAGGAGAAGGTGAAGTCTGGAGGGTGAATCAGAAGAAGTAGAAGAAGGAGAAGGAGAAGGTGTAGTCTGGAGGGTGAATCAGAAGAAGTAGACGAAGGAGAAGGAGAAGGTGAAGTCTGGAGGGTGAATCAAAAGAAGCAGAAGAAGGAGAAGGAGAAGGTGAAGTCTGGAGGGTGAATCAGAAGAAGCAGAAGAAGGAGAAGGAGAAGGTGAAGTCAGTAGGGTGAATCAGAAGAAGCAGAATAAGGAGAAGGAGAAGGTGAAGTCTGGAGGGTGAATCAGAAGAAGCAGAAAAAGGAGAAGGAGAAGGTGAAGTCTGAAGGGTGAATCAGAAGAAGTAGAAGAAGGAGAAGGAGAAGGTGAAGTCTGGAGGGTGAAGCAGAAGAAGCAGAAGAAGGAGAAGGAGAAGGTGAAGTCTGGAGGGTGAATCAGAAGAAGCAGAAGAAGGACAAGGAGAAGATGAAGTCTGGAGGGTGAATCAGAAGAAGTAGAAGAAGGAGAAGGAGAAGGTGAGGTCTGGAGGGTCAATCAGAAGAAGCAGAAGAAGGAGAAGGAGAAGGTGAAGTCTGGAGGGTGAATCAGAAGAAGCAGAAGAAGGAGAAGGAGAAGGTGAAGTCTGGAGGGTGAATTCGAAGAAGCAGAAGAAGGAGAAGGAGAAGGTGAAGTCAGGAGGGTGAATCAGAAGAAGCAGAAGAAGGAGAAGGAGAAGGTAAAGTTAGGAGGGTGAATCAGAAGAAGCAGAAGAAGGAGAAGGAGCAGGTGAAGTCAGGGGGGTGAAATAGAAGAAGTAGAAGAAGGAGAAGGAGAAGGTGAAGTCAGGAGGGTGAAGCAGAAGAAGCAGAAGAAGGAGAAGGAGAAGGTGAAGCCTGGAGGGCGCAGCAGAAGAAGCAGAAGAAGGAGAAGGAGAAGGTGAAGTCTGGAGGGAGAAGCAGAAGAAGCAGAAGAAGGAGAAGGAGAAGGTGAAGTCTGGAGGGTGAATCAGAAGAAGTAGAAGAAGGAGAAGGAGAAGGTGAAGTCAGGAGAGTGAAGCAGAAGAAGCAGAAGAAGGAGAAGGAGAAGGTGAAGTCTGGAGGGTGAAGCAGAAGAAGCAGAAGAAGGAGAAGGAGAAGGTGATGTCTGGAGGGCGAAGCAGAAGAAGCAGAAGAAGGAGAAGGAGAAGGTGAAGTCTGGAGGGTGAAGCAGAGGAAGCAGAAGAAGGAGAAGGAGAAGGTGAAGTCTGGAGGGTGAATCAGAAGAAGTAGAAGAAGGAGAAGGAGAAGGTGAAGTCAGGAGGGTGAAGCAGAAGAAGCAGAAGAAGGAGAAGGAGAAGGTGAAGTCAGGAGGGTGAATCAGAAGAAGCAGAAGAAGGAGAAGGAGAAGGTGAAGTCTGGAGGGAGAAGCAGAAGAAGTAGAAGAAGGAGAAGGAGAAGGTGAAGTCTGGAGGGTGAATCAGACGAAGTAGAAGAAGGAGAAGGAGAAGGTGAAGTCTGGAGGGTGAATCAGAAGAAGTAGAAGAAGGAGAAGGAGAAGGTGAAGTCTGGAGGGTGAATCAGAAGAAACAGAAGAAGGAGAAGGAGAAGGTGAAGTCTGGAGGGTGAATCAGAAGAAGTAGAAGAAGGAGAAGGAGAAGGTGTAGTCTGGAGGGTGAATCAGAAGAAGTAGACGAAGGAGAAGGAGAAGGTGAAGTCTGGAGGGTGAATCAGAAGAAGCAGAAGAAGGAGAAGGAGAAGGTGAAGTCTGGAGGGTGAATCAGAAGAAGTAGAAGAAGGAGAAGGAGAAGGTGAAGTCTGGAGGGTGAATCAGAAGAAGCAGAAGAAGGAGAAGGAGAAGGTGAAGTCTGGAGGGTGAATCAGAAGAAGCAGAAGAAGGAGAAGGAGAAGGTGAAGTCTGGAGGGTGAAACAGAAGAAGCAGAATAAGGAGAAGGAGAAGGTGAAGTCAGGAGGGTGAATCAGAAGAAGCAGAAGAAGGAGAAGGAGAAGGTGAAGTAAGGAGGGTGAATCAGAAGAAGCAGAAGAAGGAGAAGGAGAAGGTGAAGTCTGGAGTGTGAAGCAGAAGAAGCAAAAGAAGGAGAAGGAGAAGGTGAAGTCTGGAGGGTGAATCAGAAGAAGTAGAAGAAGGAGAAGGAGAAGGTGAAGTCTGGAGGGTGAAGCAGAAGAAGTAGAAGAAGGAGAAGGAGAAGGTGAAGTCAGGAGGGTGAATCAGAAGAAGTAGAAGAAGGAGAAGGAGAAGGTGAAGTCAGGAGGGTGAATCAGAAGAAGCAGAAGAAGGAGAAGGAGAAGGTGAAGTCTGGAGGGTGAATCTGAAGAATCAGAAGAAGGAGAAGGAGAAGGTGAAGTCTGGAGGGTGAATCAGAAGAAGCAGAAGAAAGAGAAGGAGAAGCTGAAGTCTGGAGGGTGAATCAGAAGAAGCAGAAGAAGGAGAAGGAGAAGGTGAAGTCTGGAGGGAGAAGCAGAAGAAGTAGAAGAAGGAGAAGGAGAAGGTGAAGTCTGGAGGGTGAATCAGAAGAAGTAGAAGAAGGAGAAGGAGAAGGTGAAGTCTGGAGGGTGAATCAGAAGAAGTAGAAGAAGGAGAAGGAGAAGGTGAAGTCTGGAGGGTGAATCAGATGAAACAGAAGAAGGAGAAGGAGAAGGTGAAGTCTGGAGGGTGAATCAGAAGAAGTAGAAGAAGGAGAAGGAGAAGGTGAAGTCTGGAGGGTGAATCAGAAGAAGCAGAAGAAGGAGAAGGAGAAGATGAAGTCTGGAGGGTGAATCAGAAGAAGTAGAAGAAGGAGAAGGAGAAGGTGAAGTCTGGAGGGTGAATCAGAAGTAGTAGAAGAAGGAGAAGGAGAAGGTGAAGTCTGGACGGTGAATCAGAAGAAACAGAAGAAGGAGAAGGAGAAGGTGAAGTCTGGAGGGTGAATCAGAAGAAGTAGAAGAAGGAGAAGGAGAAGGTGTAGTCTGGAGGGTGAATCAGAAGAAGTAGACGAAGGAGAAGGAGAAGGTGAAGTCTGGAGGGTGAATCAAAAGAAGCAGAAGAAGGAGAAGGAGAAGGTGAAGTCTGGAGGGTGAATCAGAAGAAGCAGAAGAAGGAGAAGGAGAAGGTGAAGTCAGTAGGGTGAATCAGAAGAAGCAGAATAAGGAGAAGGAGAAGGTGAAGTCTGGAGGGTGAATCAGAAGAAGCAGAAAAAGGAGAAGGAGAAGGTGAAGTCTGAAGGGTGAATCAGAAGAAGTAGAAGAAGGAGAAGGAGAAGGTGAAGTCTGGAGGGTGAAGCAGAAGAAGTAGAAGAAGGAGAAGGAGAAGGTGAAGTCAGGAGGGTGAATCAGAAGAAGTAGAAGAAGGAGAAGGAGAAGATGAAGTCAGGAGGGTGAATCATAAGAAGCAGAAGAAGGAGAAGGAGAAGGTGAAGTCTGGAGGGTGAATCAGAAGAAGTAGAAGAAGGAGAAGGAGAAGGTGAAGTCAGGAGAGTGAAGCAGAAGAAGCAGACGATGGAGAAGGAGAAGGTGAAGTCTGGAGGGCGAAGCAGAAGAAGCAGAAGAAGGAGAAGGAGTAGGTGAAGTCTGGAGGGTGAAGCAGAAGAAGCAGAAGAAGGAGAAGGAGAAGGTGAAGTCTGGAGGGTGAATCAGAAGAAGTAGAAGAAGGAGAAGGAGAAGGTGAAGTCAGGAGGGTGAAGCAGAAGAAGCAGAAGAAGGAGAAGGAGAAGGTGAAGTCTGGAGGGTGAAGCAGAAGAAGCAGAAGAAGGAGCAGGAGAAGGTGAAGTCTGGAGGGTGAAGCAGAAGAAGCAGAAGAAGGAGAAGGTGAAGTCAGGAGGGTGAATCAGAAGAAGTAGAAGAAGGAGAAGGAGAAGGTGAAGTCTGGAGGGTGAATCAGAAGAAGCAGAAGAAGGAGAAGGAGAAGGTGAAGTCTGGAGGGTGAATCAGAAGAAGCAGAAGAAGGAGAAGGAGAAGATGAAGTCTGGAGGGTGAATCAGAAGAAGTAGAAGAAGGAGAAGGAGAAGGTGAGGTCTGGAGGGTCAATCAGAAGAAGCAGAAGAAGGAGAAGGAGAAGGTGAAGTCTGGAGGGTGAATCAGAAGAAGCAGAAGAAGGAGAAGGAGAAGGTGAAGTCTGGAGGGTGAATTCGAAGAAGCAGAAGAAGGAGAAGGAGAAGGTGAAGTCAGGAGGGTGAATCAGAAGAAGCAGAAGAAGGAGAAAGAGAAGGTAAAGTTAGGAGGGTGAATCAGAAGAAGCAGAAGAAGGAGAAGGAGCAGGTGAAGTCAGGGGGGTGAAACAGAAGAAGTAGAAGAAGGAGAAGGAGAAGGTGAAGTCAGGAGGGTGAAGGAGAAGAAGCAGAAGAAGGAGAAGGAGAAGGTGAAGTCTGGAGGGCGCAGCAGAAGAAGCAGAAGAAGGAGAAGGAGAAGGTGAAGTCTGGAGGGAGAAGCAGAAGAAGCAGAAGAAGGAGAAGGAGAAGGTGAAGTCTGGAGGGTGAATCAGAAGAAGTAGAAGAAGGAGAAGGAGAAGGTGAAGTCAGGAGAGTGAAGCAGAAGAAGCAGAAGAAGGAGAAGGAGAAGGTGAAGTCTGGAGGGTGAAGCAGAAGAAGCAGAAGAAGGAGAAGGAGAAGGTGATGTCTGGAGGGCGAAGCAGAAGAAGCAGAAGAAGGAGAAGGAGAAGGTGAAGTCTGGAGGGTGAAGCAGAGGAAGCAGAAGAAGGAGAAGGAGAAGGTGAAGTCTGGAGGGTGAATCAGAAGAAGTAGAAGAAGGAGAAGGAGAAGGTGAAGTCAGGAGGGTGAAGCAGAAGAAGCAGAAGAAGGAGAAGGAGAAGGTGAAGTCAGGAGGGTGAAACAGAAGAAGCAGAAGAAGGAGAAGGAGAAGGTGAAGTCTGGAGGGAGAAGCAGAAGAAGTAGAAGAAGGAGAAGGAGAAGGTGAAGTCTGGAGGGTGAATCAGACGAAGTAGAAGAAGGAGAAGGAGAAGGTGAAGTCTGGAGGGTGAATCAGAAGAAGTAGAAGAAGGAGAAGGAGAAGGTGATGTCTGGAGGGTGAATCAGAAGAAACAGAAGAAGGAGAAGGAGAAGGTGAAGTCTGGAGGGTGAATCAGAAGAAGTAGAAGAAGGAGAAGGAGAAGGTGTAGTCTGGAGGGTGAATCAGAAGAAGTAGACGAAGGAGAAGGAGAAGGTGAAGTCTGGAGGGTGAATCAGAAGAAGCAGAAGAAGGAGAAGGAGAAGGTGAAGTCTGGAGGGTGAATCAGAAGAAGTAGAAGAAGGAGAAGGAGAAGGTGAAGTCTGGAGGGTGAATCAGAAGAAGCAGAAGAAGGAGAAGGAGAAGGTGAAGTCTGGAGGGTGAATCAGAAGAAGCAGAAGAAGGAGAAGGAGAAGGTGAAGTCTGGAGGGTGAAACAGAAGAAGCAGAATAAGGAGAAGGAGAAGGTGAAGTCAGGAGGGTGAATCAGAAGAAGCAGAAGAAGGAGAAGGAGAAGGTGAAGTAAGGAGGGAGAAGCAGAAGAAGTAGAAGAAGGAGAAGGAGAAGGTGAGGTCTGGAGGGTGAAACAGAAGAAGCAGAATAAGGAGAAGGAGAAGGTGAAGTCTGGAGGGTGAATCAGAAGAAGCAGAAGAAGGAGAAGGAGAAGGTGAAGTCTGGAGGGAGAATCAGAAGAAACAGAAGAAGGAGAAGGAGAAGGTGAAGTCTGGAGGGTGAATCAGAAGAAGTAGAAGAAGGAGAAGGAGAAGGTGAAGTCTGGAGGGTGAATCAGAAGAAGTAGAAGAAGGAGAAGGAGAAGGTGAAGTCTGGAGGGTGAATCAGAAGAAACAGAAGAAGGAGAAGGAGAAGGTGAAGTCTGGAGGGTGAATCAGAAGAAGTAGAAGAAGGAGAAGGAGAAGTTGTAGTCTGGAGGGTGAATCAGAAGAAGTAGACGAAGGAGAAGGAGAAGGTGAAGTCTGGAGGGTGAACCAGAAGAAGCAGAAGAAGGAGAAGGAGAAGGTGTAGTCTGGAGGGTGAATCAGAAGAAGTAGACGAAGGAGAAGGAGAAGGTGAAGTCTGGAGGGTGAATCAGAAGAAGCAGAAGAAGGAGAAGGAGAAGGTGAAGTCTGGAGGGTGAAACAGAAGAAGCAGAATAAGGAGAAGGAGAAGGTGAAGTCAGGAGGGTGAATCAGAAGAAGCAGAAGAAGGAGAAGGAGAAGGTGAAGTCTGGAGGGAGAAGCAGAAGAAGTAGAAGAAGGAGAAGGAGAAGGTGAAGTCTGGAGGGTGAATCAGAAGAAGTAGAAGAAGGAGAAGGAGAAGGTGAAGTCTGGAGGGTGAATCAGAAGAAGTAGAAGAAGGAGAAGGAGAAGGTGAAGTCTGGAGGGTGAATCAGAAGAAACAGAAGAAGGAGAAGGAGAAGGTGAAGTCTGGAGGGTGAATCAGAAGAAGTAGAAGAAGGAGAAGGAGAAGGTGTAGTCTGGAGGGTGAGTCAGAAGAAGTAGACGAAGGAGAAGGAGAAGGTGAAGTCTGGAGGGTGAACCAGAAGAAGCAGAAGAAGGAGAAGGAGAAGGTGTAGTCTGGAGGGTGAATCAGAAGAAGTAGAAGAAGGAGAAGGAGAAGGTGAAGTCTGGAGGGTGAATCAGAAGAAGCAGAAGAAGGAGAAGGAGAAGGTGAAGTCTGGAGGGTGAATCAGAAGAAGCAGAAGAAGGAGAAGGAGAAGGTGAAGTCTGGAGGGTGAAACAGAAGAAGCAGAATAAGGAGAAGGAGAAGGTGAAGTCAGGAGGGTGAATCAGAAGAAGCAGAAGAAGGAGAAGGAGAAGGTGAAGTAAGGAGGGTGAATCAGAAGAAGCAGAAGAATGAGAAGGAGAAGGTGAAGTCTGGAGTGTGAAGCAGAAGAAGCAAAAGAAGGAGAAGGTGAAGGTGAAGTCTGGAGGGTGAATCAGAAGAAATAGAAGAAGGAGAAGGAGAAGGTGAAGTCTGGAGGGTGAAGCAGAAGAAGTAGAAGAAGGAGAAGGAGAAGGTGAAGTCTGGAGTGTGAATCAGAAGAAGCAGAAGAAGGAGAAGGAGAAGGTGAAGTCTGGAGGGTGAATCAGAAGAAGCAGAATAAGGAGAAGGAGAAGGTGAAGTCTGGAGGGTGAATCAGAAGAAGCAGAAGAAGGAGAAGGAGAAGGTGAAGTCTGGAGGGTGAATCAGAAGAAGTAGAAGAAGGAGAAGGAGAAGGTGAAGTCTGGAGGGTGAAGCAGAAGAAGTAGAAGAAGGAGAAGGAGAAGGTGAAGTCAGGAGTGTGAATCAGAAGAAGTAGAAGAAGAAGAAGGAGAAGGTGAAGTCAGGAGGGTGAATCAGAAGAAGCAGAAGAAGGAGAAGGAGAAGGTGAAGTCTGGAGGGTGAATCAGAAGAATCAGAAGAAGGAGAAGTAGAAGGTGAAGTCTGGAGGGTGAATCAGAAGAAGCAGAAGAAAGAGAAGGAGAAGGTGAAGTCTGGAGGGTGAAGCAGAAGAAGCAGAAGAAGGAGAAGGAGAAGGTGATGTCTGGAGGGCGAAGCAGAAGAAGCAGAAGAAGGAGAAGGAGAAGGTGAAGTCTGGAGGGTGAAGCAGAGGAAGCAGAAGAAGGAGAAGGAGAAGGTGAAGTCTGGAGGGTGAATCAGAAGAAGTAGAAGAAGGAGAAGGAGAAGGTGAAGTCAGGAGGGTGAAGCAGAAGAAGCAGAAGAAGGAGAAGGAGAAGGTGAAGTCAGGAGGGTGAATCAGAAGAAGCAGAAGAAGGAGAAGGAGAAGGTGAAGTCTGGAGGGAGAAGCAGAAGAAGTAGAAGAAGGAGAAGGTGAAGTCTGGAGGGTGAATCAGACGAAGTAGAAGAAGGAGAAGGAGAAGGTGAAGTCTGGAGGGTGAATCAGAAGAAGTAGAAGAAGGAGAAGGAGAAGGTGAAGTCTCGAGGGTGAATCAGAAGAAACAGAAGAAGGAGAAGGAGAAGGTGAAGTCTGGAGGGTGAATCAGAAGAAGTAGAAGAAGGAGAAGGAGAAGGTGTAGTCTGGAGGGTGAATCAGAAGAAGTAGACGAAGGAGAAGGAGAAGGTGAAGTCAGGAGTGTGAATCAGAAGAAGTAGAAGAAGAAGAAGGAGAAGGTGAAGTCAGGAGGGTGAATCAGAAGAAGCAGAAGAAGGAGAAGGAGAAGGTGAAGTCTGGAGGGTGAATCAGAAGAATCAGAAGAAGGAGAAGTAGAAGGTGAAGTCTGGAGGGTGAATCAGAAGAAGCAGAAGAAAGAGAAGGAGAAGGTGAAGTCTGGAGGGTGAAGCAGAAGAAGCAGAAGAAGGAGAAGGAGAAGGTGATGTCTGGAGGGCGAAGCAGAAGAAGCAGAAGAAGGAGAAGGAGAAGGTGAAGTCTGGAGGGTGAAGCAGAGGAAGCAGAAGAAGGAGAAGGAGAAGGTGAAGTCTGGAGGGTGAATCAGAAGAAGTAGAAGAAGGAGAAGGAGAAGGTGAAGTCAGGAGGGTGAAGCAGAAGAAGCAGAAGAAGGAGAAGGAGAAGGTGAAGTCAGGAGGGTGAATCAGAAGAAGCAGAAGAAGGAGAAGGAGAAGGTGAAGTCTGGAGGGAGAAGCAGAAGTAGTAGAAGAAGGAGAAGGTGAAGTCTGGAGGGTGAATCAGACGAAGTAGAAGAAGGAGAAGGAGAAGGTGAAGTCTGGAGGGTGAATCAGAAGAAGTAGAAGAAGGAGAAGGAGAAGGTGAAGTCTCGAGGGTGAATCAGAAGAAACAGAAGAAGGAGAAGGAGAAGGTGAAGTCTGGAGGGTGAATCAGAAGAAGTAGAAGAAGGAGAAGGAGAAGGTGTAGTCTGGAGGGTGAATCAGAAGAAGTAGACGAAGGAGAAGGAGAAGGTGAAGTCTGGAGGGTGAATCAGAAGAAGCAGAAGAAGGAGAAGTAGAAGGTGAAGTCTGGAGGGTGAATCAGAAGAAGTAGAAGAAGGAGAAGGAGAAGGTGAAGTCTGGAGGGTGAATCAGAAGAAGTCGAAGAAGGAGAAGGAGAAGGTGAAGTCTGGAGGGTGAATCAGAAGAAGCAGAAGAAGGAGAAGGAGAAGGTGAAGTCTGGAGGGTGAAACAGAAGAAGCAGAATAAGGAGAAGGAGAAGGTGAAGTCAGGAGGGTGAATCAGAAGAAGCAGAAGAAGGAGAAGGAGAAGGTGAAGTAAGGAGGGTGAATCAGAAGAAGCAGAAGAAGGAGAAGGAGAAGGTGAAGTCTGGAGTGTGAAGCAGAAGAAGCAAAAGAAGGAGAAGGAGAAGGTGAAGTCTGGAGGGTGAATCAGAAGAAGTAGAAGAAGGAGAAGGAGAAGGTGAAGTCTGGAGGGTGAAGCAGAAGAAGTAGAAGAAGGAGAAGGAGAAGGTGAAGTCAGGAGGGTGAATCAGAAGAAGTAGAAGAAGGAGAAGGAGAAGGTGAAGTCAGGTGGGTGAATCAGAAGAAGCAGAAGAAGGAGAAGGAGAAGGTGAAGTCTGGAGGGTGAATCAGAAGAATCAGAAGAAGGAGAAGGAGAAGGTGAAGTCTGGAGGGTGAATCAGAAGAAGCAGAAGAAAGAGAAGGAGAAGGTGAAGTCTGGAGGGTGAATCAGAAGAAGCAGAAGAAGGAGAAGGAGAAGGTGAAGTCTGGAGGGAGAAGCAGAAGAAGTAGAAGAAGGAGTAGGAGAAGGTGAAGTCTGGAGGGTGAATCAGAAGAAGTAGAAGAAGGAGAAGGAGAAGGTGAAGTCTGGAGGGTGAATCAGAAGAAGTAGAAGAAGGAGAAGGAGAAGGTGAAGTCTGGAGGGTGAATCAGAAGAAACAGAAGAAGGAGAAGGAGAAGGTGAAGTCTGGAGGGTGAATCAGAAGAAGTAGAAGAAGGAGAAGGAGAAGGTGTAGTCTGGAGGGTGAATCAGAAGAAGTAGACGAAGGAGAAGGAGAAGGTGAAGTCTGGAGGGTGAACCAGAAGAAGCAGAAGAAGGAGAAGGAGAAGGTGAAGTCTGGAGGGTGAATCAGAAGAAGTAGAAGAAGGAGAAGGAGAAGGTGAAGTCTGGAGGGTGAATCAGAAGAAGCAGAAGAAGGAGAAGGAGAAGGTGAAGTCTGGAGGGTGAATCAGAAGAAGCAGAAGAAGGAGAAGGAGAAGGTGAAGTCTGGAGGGTGAAACAGAAGAAGCAGAATAAGGAGAAGGAGAAGGTGAAGTCAGGAGGGTGAATCAGAAGAAGCAGAAGAAGGAGAAGGAGAAGGTGAAGTAAGGAGGGTGAATCAGAAGAAGCAGAAGAATGAAAAGGAGAAGGTGAAGTCTGGAGTGTGAAGCAGAAGAAGCAAAAGAAGGAGAAGGTGAAGGTGAAGTCTGGAGGGTGAATCAGAAGAAGTAGAAGAAGGAGAAGGAGAAGGTGAAGTCTGGAGGGTGAAGCAGAAGAAGTAGAAGAAGGAGAAGGAGAAGGTGAAGTCAGGAGGGTGAATCAGAAGAAGTAGAAGAAGGAGAAGGAGAAGGTGAAGTCAGGAGGGTGAATCAGAAGAAGCAGAAGAAGGAGAAGGAGAAGGTGAAGTCTGGAGGGTGAATCAGAAGAATCAGAAGAAGGAGAAGGAGAAGGTGAAGTCTGGAGGGTGAATCAGAAGAAGCAGAAGAAGGAGAAGGAGAAGGTGAAGTCTGGAGGGTGAATCAGAAGAATCAGAAGAAGGAGAAGGAGAAGGTGAAGTCTGGAGGGTGAATCAGAAGAAGCAGAAGAAAGAGAAGGAGAAGGTGAAGTCTGGAGGGTGAATCAGAAGAAGTAGAAGAAGGAGAAGGAGAAGGTGAAGTCTGGAGGGTGAATCAGAAGAAGCAGAAGAAGGAGAAGGACAAGGTGAAGTCTGGAGGGTGAATCAGAAGAAGCAGAATAAGGAGAAGGAGAAGGTGAAGTCTGGAGGGTGAATCAGAAGAAGCAGAAAAAGGAGAAGGAGAAGGTGAAGTCTGAAGGGTGAATCAGAAGAAGTAGAAGAAGGAGAAGGAGAAGGTGAAGTCTGGAGGGTGAAGCAGAAGAAGTAGAAGAAGGAGAAGGAGAAGGTGAAGTCAGGAGGGTGAATCAGAAGAAGTAGAAGAAGGAGAAGGAGAAGGTGAAGTCAGGAGGGTGAATCAGGAGAAGCAGAAGAAGGAGAAGTAGAAGGTGAAGTCTGGAGGGTGAATCAGAAGAATCAGAAGAAGGAGAAGGAGAAGGTGAAGTCTGGAGGGTGAATCAGAAGAAGCAGAAGAAAGAGAAGGAGAAGGTGAAGTCTGGAGGGTGAAGCAGAAGAAACAGAAGAAGGAGAAGGAGAAGGTGAAGACTGGAGGGTGAATCAGAAGAAGTAGAAGAAGGAGAAGGAGAAGGTGAAGTCTGGAGGGTGAATCAGAAGAAGTAGAAGAAGGAGAAGGAGAAGGTGAAGTCTGGAGGGTGAATCAGAAGTAGCAGAAGAAGGACAAGGAGAAGGTGAAGTCTGGAGGGTGAATCAGAAGAAGCAGAAGAAGGAGAAGGAGAAGATGAAGTCTGGAGGGTGAATCAGAAGAAGTAGAAGAAGGAGAAGGAGAAGGTGAGGTCTGGAGGGTGAATCAGAAGAAGCAGAAGAAGGAGAAGGAGAAGGTGAAGTCTGGAAGGTGAATCAGAAGAAGCAGAAGAAGGAGAAGGAGAAGGTGAAGTCTGGAGGGTGAATCAGAAGAAGCAGAAGAAGGAGAAGGAGAAGGTGAAGTCAGGAGGGTGAATCAGAAGAAGCAGAAGAAGGAGAAGGAGAAGGTGAAGTTAGGAGGGTGAATCAGAAGAAGCAGAAGAAGGAGAAGGAGCAGGTGATGTCAGGGGGATGAAGCAGAAGAAGTAGAAGAAGGAGAAGGAGAAGGTGAAGTCAGGACGGTGAAGCAGATGAAGCAGAAGAAGGAGAAGGAGAAGGTGAAGTCTGGAGGGTGAATCAGAAGAAGTAGAAGAAGGAGAAGGAGAAGGTCAAGTCTGGAGGGTGAATCAGAAGAAGTAGAATAAGGAGAAGGAGAAGGTGAAGTCTGGAGGGTGAAGCAGAAGAAGTAGAAGAAGGAGAAGGAGAAGGTGAAGTCAGGAGGGTGAATCAGAAGAAGTAGAAGAAGGAGAAGGAGAAGGTGAAGTCAGGAGGGTGAATCAGAAGAAGCAGAAGAAGGAGAAGTAGAAGGTAAAGTCTGGAGGGTGAATCAGAAGAATCAGAAGAAGGAGAAGGAGAAGGTGAAGTCTGGAGGGTGAATCAGAAGAAGGAGAAGAAAGAGAAGGAGAAGGTGAAGTCTGGAGGGTGAATCAGAAGAAGTAGAAGAAGGAGAAGGAGAAGGTAAAGTCTGGAGTGTGAATCAGAAGAAGCAGAAGAAGGAGAAGGAGAAGGTGAAGTCTGGAGGGTGAATCAGAAGAAGCAGAATAAGGAGAAGGAGAAGGTGAAGTCTGGAGGGTGAATCAGAAGAAGCAGAAGAAGGAGAAGGAGAAGGTGAAGTCTGGAGGGTGAATCAGAAGAAGTAGAAGAAGGAGAAGGAGAAGGTGAAGTCTGGAGGGTGAAGCAGAAGAAGTAGAAGAAGGAGAAGGAGAAGGTGAAGTCAGGAGGGTGAATCAGAAGAAGTAGAAGAAGGAGAAGGAGAAGGTGAAGTCTGGAGGGTGAAGCAGAAGAAGTAGAAGAAGGAGAAGGTGAATTCAGGAGTGTGAATCAGAAGAAGTAGAAGAAGAAGAAGGAGAAGGTGAGGTCAGGAGGGTGAATCAGAAGAAGCAGAAGAAGGAGAAGTAGAAGGTGAAGTCTGGAGGGTGAATCAGAAGAAGCAGAAGAAAGAGAAGGAGAAGGTGAAGTCTGGAGGGTGAAGCAGAAGAAACAGAAGAAGGAGAAGGAGAAGGTGAAGACTGGAGGGTGAATCAGAAGAAGTAGAAGAAGGAGAAGGAGAAGGTGAAGTCTGGAGGGTGAATCAGAAGATGTAGAAGAAGGAGAAGGAGATGGTGAAGTCTGGAGGGTGAATCAGAAGAAGCAGAAGAAGGAGAAGGAGAAGGTGAAGTCTGGAGGGTGAATCAGAAGAAGCAGAAGAAGGAGAAGGAGAAGATGAAGTCTGGAGGGTGAATCAGAAGAAGTAGAAGAAGGAGAAGGAGAAGGTGAAGTCTGGAGGGTGAATCAGAAGTAGTAGAAGAAGGAGAAGGAGAAGGTGAAGTCTGGACGGTGAATCAGAAGAAACAGAAGAAGGAGAAGGAGAAGGTGAAGTCTGGAGGGTGAATCAGAAGAAGTAGAAGAAGGAGAAGGAGAAGGTGTAGTCTGGAGGGTGAATCAGAAGAAGTAGACGAAGGAGAAGGAGAAGGTGAAGTCTGGAGGGTGAATCAGAAGAAGCAAAAGAAGGAGAAGGAGAAGGTGAAGTCTGGAGGGTGAATCAGAAGAAGCAGAAGAAGGAGAAGGAGTAGGTGAAGTCAGTAGGGTGAATCAGAAGAAGCAGAATAAGGAGAAGGAGAAGGTGAAGTCTGGAGGGTGAATCAGAAGAAGCAGAAAAAGGAGAAGGAGAAGGTGAAGTCTGAAGGGTGAATCAGAAGAAGTAGAAGAAGGAGAAGGAGAAGGTGAAGTCTGGAGGGTGAAGCAGAAGAAGTAGAAGAAGGAGAAGGAGAAGGTGAAGTCAGGAGGGTGAATCAGAAGAAGTAGAAGAAGGAGAAGGAGAAGATGAAGTCAGGAGGGTGAATCATAAGAAGCAGAAGAAGGAGAAGGAGAAGGTGAAGTCTGGAGGGTGAATCAGAAGAATCAGAAGAAGGAGAAGGAGAAGGTGACGTCTGGAGGGTGAATCAGAAGAAGCAGAAGAAAGAGAAGGAGAAGGTGAAGTCTGGAGGGTGAAGCAGAAGAAACAGAAGAAGGAGAAGGAGAAGGTGAAGACTGGAGGGTGAATCAGAAGAAGTAGAAGAAGGAGAAGGAGAAGGTGAAGTCTGGAGGGTGAATCAGAAGAAGTAGAAGAAGGAGAAGGAGAAGGTGAAGTCTGGAGGGTGAATCAGAAGAAGCAGAAGAAGGAGAAGGAGAAGGTGAAGTCTGGAGGGTGAATCAGAAGAAGCAGAAGAAGGAGAAGGAGAAGATGAAGTCTGGAGGGTGAATCAGAAGAAGTAGAAGAAGGAGAAGGAGAAGGTGAGGTCTGGAGGGTGAATCAGAAGAAGCAGAAGAAGGAGAAGGAGAAGGTGAAGTCTGGAGGGTGAATCAGAAGAAGCAGAAGAAGGAGAAGGAGAAGGTGATGTCTGGAGGGTGAATCAGAAGAAGCAGAAGAAGGAGAAGGAGAAGGTGAAGTCAGGAGGGTGAATCCGAAGAAGCAGAAGAAGGAGAAGGAGAAGGTGAAGTTAGGAGGGTGAATCAGAAGAAGCAGAAGAAGGAGAAGGAGCAGGTGATGTCAGGGGGATGAAGCAGAAGAAGTAGAAGAAGGAGAAGGAGAAGGTGAAGTCAGGACGGTGAAGCAGAAGAAGCAGAAGAAGGAGAAGGAGAAGGTGAAGTCTGGAGGGTGAATCAGAAGAAGTAGAAGAAGGAGAAGGAGAAGGTCAAGTCTGGAGGGTGAATCAGAAGAAGTAGAAGAAGGAGAAGGAGAAGGTGAAGTCTGGAGGGTGAAGCAGAAGAAGTAGAAGAAGGAGAAGGAGAAGGTGAAGTCAGGAGGGTGAATCAGAAGAAGTAGAAAAACGAGAAGGAGAATGTGAAGTCAGGAGGGTGAATCAGAAGAAGCAGAAGAAGGAGAAGAAGAAGGTGAAGTCTGGAGGGTGAATCAGAAGAATCAGAAGAAGGAGAAGGAGAAGGTGAAGTCTGGAGGGTGAATCAGAAGAAGCAGAAGAAAGAGAATGAGAAGGTGAAGTCTGGAGGGTGAATAAGAAGAAGTAGAAGAAGGAGAAGGAGAAGGTGAAGTCTGGAGTGTGAATCAGAAGAAGCAGAAGAAGGAGAAGGAGAAGGTGAAGTCTGGAGGGTGAATCAGAAGAAGCAGAATAAGGAGAAGGAGAAGGTGAAGTCTGGAGGGTGAATCAGAAGAAGCAGAAGAAGGAGAAGGAGAAGGTGAAGTCTGGAGGGTGAATCAGAAGAAGTAGAAGAAGGAGAAGGAGAAGGTGAAGTCTGGAGGGTGAAGCAGAAGAAGTAGAAGAAGGAGAAGGAGAAGGTGAAGTCAGGAGGGTGAATCAGAAGAAGTAGAAGAAGGAGAAGGAGAAGGTGAAGTCAGGAGGGTGAATCAGAAGAAGCAGAAGAAGGAGAAGGAGAAGGTATAGTCTGGAGGGTGAATCAGAAGAATCAGAAGAAGGAGAAGGAGAAGGTGAAGTCTGGAGGGTGAATCAGAAGAAGCAGAGGAAGGAGAAAGAGAAGGTGAAGTCTGGAGGGTGAATCAGAAGAAGCAGAATAAGGAGAAGGAGAAGGTGAAGTCTGGAGGGTGAATCAGAAGAAGCAGAATAAGGAGAAGGAGAAGGTGAAGTCTGGAGGGTGAATCAGAAGAAGCAGAAGAAGGAGAAGGAGAAGATGAAGTCTGGAGGGTGAAGCAGAAGAAGTAGAAGAAGGAGAAGGAGAAGGTAAAGTCTGGAGGGTGAAGCAGAAGAAGTAGAAGAAGGAGAAGGAGAAGGTGAAGTCAGGAGGGTGAATCAGAAGAAGTAGAAGAAGGAGAAGGAGAAGGTGAAGTCAGGAGGGTGAATCAGAAGAAGCAGAAGAAGGAGAAGGAGAAGGTGAAGTCTGGAGGGTGAATCAGAAGAATCAGAAGAAGGAGAAGGAGAAGGTGAAGTCTGGAGGGTGAATCAGAAGAAGCAGAAGAAAGAGAAGGAGAAGGTGAAGTCTGGAGGGTGAAGCAGAAGAAACAGAAGAAGGAGAAGGAGAAGGTGAAGACTGGAGGGTGAATCAGAAGAAGTAGAAGAAGGAGAAGGAGAAGGTGAAGTCTGGAGGGTGAATCAGAAGAAGTAGAAGAAGGAGAAGGAGAAGGTGAAGTCTGGAGGGTGAATCAGAAGAAGCAGAAGAAGGAGAAGGAGAAGGTGAAGTCTGGAGGGTGAATCAGAAGAAGCAGAAGAAGGTGAAGGAGAAGATGAAGTCTGGAGGGTGAATCAGAAGAAGTGGAAGAAGGAGAAGGAGAAGGTGAAGTCTGGAGGGTGAATCAGAAGTAGCAGAAGAAGGAGAAGGAGAAGGTGAAGTCTGGACGTTGAATCAGAAGAAACAGAAGAAGGAGAAGGAGAAGGTGAAGTCTGGAGGGTGAATCAGAAGAAGTAGAAGAAGGAGAAGGAGAAGGTGTAGTCTGGAGGGTGAATCAGAAGAAGTAGACGAAGGAGAAGGAGAAGGTGAAGTCTGGAGGGTGAATCAGAAGAAGCAGAAGAAGGAAATGGAGCAGGTGAAGTCTGGAGGGTGAATCAGAAGAAGTAGAAGAAGGAGAAGGAGAAGGTGAAGTCTGGAGGGTGAATCAGAAGAAGCAGAAGAAGGAGAAGGAGAAGGTGAAGTCTGGAGGGTGAATCAGAAGAAGCAGAAGAAGGAGAAGGAGAAGATGAAGTCTGGAGGGTGAATCAGAAGAAGTAGAAGAAGGAGAAGGAGAAGGTGAGGTCTGGAGGGTGAATCAGAAGAAGCAGAAGAAGGAGAAGGAGAAGGTGAAGTCTGGAGGGTGAATCAGAAGAAGCAGAAGAAGGAGAAGGAGAAGGTGATGTCTGGAGGGTGAATCAGAAGAAGCAGAAGAAGGAGAAGGAGAAGGTGAAGTCAGGAGGGTGAATCAGAAGAAGCAGAAGAAGGAGAAGGAGAAGGTGAAGTTAGGAGGGTGAATCAGAAGAAGCAGAAGAAGGAGAAGGAGCAGGTGATGTCAGGGGGATGAAGCAGAAGAAGTAGAAGAAGGAGAAGGAGAAGGTGAAGTCAGGACGGTGAAGCAGAAGAAGCAGAAGAAGGAGAAGGGGAAGGTGAAGACTGGAGGGTGAATCAGAAGAAGTAGAAGAAGGAGAAGGAGAAGGTCAAGTCTGGAGGGTGAATCAGAAGAAGTAGAAGAAGGAGAAGGAGAAGGTGAAGTCTGGAGGGTGAAGCAGAAGAAGTAGAAGAAGGAGAAGGAGAAGGTGAAGTCAGGAGGGTGAATCAGAAGAAGTAGAAGAACGAGAAGGAGAATGAGAAGTCAGGAGGGTGAATCAGAAGAAGCAGAAGAAGGAGAAGAAGAAGGTGAAGTCTGGAGGGTGAATCAGAAGAATCAGAAGAAGGAGAAGGAGAAGGTGAAGTCTGGAGGGTGAATCAGAAGAAGCAGAAGAAAGAGAAGGAGAAGGTGAAGTCTGGAGGGTGAATCAGAAGAAGTAGAAGAAGGAGAAGGAGAAGGTGAAGTCTGGAGTGTGAATCAGAAGAAGCAGAAGAAGGAGAAGGAGAAGGTGAAGTCTGGAGGGTGAATCAGAAGAAGCAGAATAAGGAGAAGGAGAAGGTGAAGTCTGGAGGGTGAATCAGAAGAAGCAGAAGAAGGAGAAGGAGAAGGTGAAGTCTGGAGGGTGAATCAGAAGAAGTAGAAGAAGGAGAAGGAGAAGGTGAAGTCTGGAGGGTGAAGCAGAAGAAGTAGAAGAAGGAGAAGGAGAAGGTGAAGTCAGGAGGGTGAATCAGAAGAAGTAGAAGAAGGAGAAGGAGAAGGTGAAGTCAGGAGGGTGAATCAGAAGAAGCAGAAGAAGGAGAAGGAGAAGGTGAAGTCTGGAGGGTGAATCAGAAGAATCAGAAGAAGGAGAAGGAGAAGGTGAAGTCTGGAGGGTGAATCAGAAGAAGCAGAGGAAGGAGAAGGAGAAGGTGAAGTCTGGAGGGTGAATCAGAAGAAGCAGAATAAGGAGAAGGAGAAGGTGAAGTCTGGAGGGTGAATCAGAAGAAGCAGAATAAGGAGAAGGAGAAGGTGAAGTCTGGAGGGTGAATCAGAAGAAGCAGAAGAAGGAGAAGGAGAAGATGAAATCTGGAGGGTGAAGCAGAAGAAGTAGAAGAAGGAGAAGGAGAAGGTGAAGTCTGGAGGGTGAAGCAGAAGAAGTAGAAGAAGGAGAAGGAGAAGGTGAAGTCAGGAGGGTGAATCAGAAGAAGTAGAAGAAGGAGAAGGAGAAGGTGAAGTCAGGAGGGTGAATCAGAAGAAGCAGAAGAAGGAGAAGGAGAAGGTGAAGTCTGGAGGGTGAATCAGAAGAAACAGAAGAAGGAGAAGGAGAAGGTGAAGTCTGGAGGGTGAATCAGAAGAAGCAGAAGAAAGAGAAGGAGAAGGTGAAGTCTGGAGGGTGAAGCAGAAGAAACAGAAGAAGGAGAAGGAGAAGGTGAAGACTGGAGGGTGAATCAGAAGAAGTAGAAGAAGGATAAGAAGAAGGTGAAGTCTGGAGGGTGAATCAGAAGAAGTAGAAGAAGGAGAAGGAGAAGGTGAAGTCTGGAGGGTGAATCAGAAGAAGCAGAAGAAGGAGAAGGAGAAGGTGAAGTCTGGAGGGTGAATCAGAAGAAGCAGAAGAAGGAGAAGGAGAAGATGAAGTCTGGAGGGTGAATCAGAAGAAGTGGAAGAAGGAGAAGGAGAAGGTGAAGTCTGGAGGGTGAATCAGAAGTAGTAGAAGAAGGAGAAGGAGAAGGTGAAGTCTGGACGGTGAATCAGAAGAAACAGAAGAAGGAGAAGGAGAAGGTGAAGTCTGGAGGGTGAATCAGAAGAAGTAGAAGAAGGAGAAGGAGAAGGTGTAGTCTGGAGGGTGAATCAGAAGAAGTAGACGAAGGAGAAGGAGAAGGTGAAGTCTGGAGGGTGAATCAGAAGAAGCAGAGGAAGGAAATGGAGAAGGTGAAGTCTGGAGGGTGAATCAGAAGAAGTAGAAGAAGGAGAAGGAGAAGGTGAAGTCTGGAGGGTGAATCAGAAGAAGCAGAAGAAGGAGAAGGAGAAGGTGAAGTCTGGAGGGTGAATCAGAAGAAGCAGAAGAAGGAGAAGCAGAAGGAGAAGTCTGGAGGGTGAATCAGAAGAAGCAGAAGAAGGAGAAGGAGAAGGCGAAGTCTGGAGGGTGAAGCAGAAGAAGTAGAAGAAGGAGAAGGAGAAGGTGAGGTCAGGAGGGTGAATCAGAAGAATCAGAAGAAGGAGAAGGAGAAAGTGAAGTCTGGAGGGTGAATCAGAAGAAGCCGAAGAAGGAGAAGGAGAAGGTGAAGTCTGGAGGGTGAATCAGAAGAAGCAGAAGAAGGAGAAGGAGAAGGTGAAGTCAGGAGGGTGAATCAGAAGAAGCAGAAGAAGGAGAAGGAGAAGGTGAAGTTAGGAGGGTGAATCAGAAGAAGCAGAAGAAGGAGAAGGAGCAGGTGATGTCAGCGGGATGAAGCAGAAGAAGGAGAAGAAGGAGAAGGAGAAGGTGAAGTCAGGACGGTGAAGCAGAAGAAGCAGAAGAAGGAGAAGGAGAATGTGAAGTCTGGAGGGTGAATCAGAATAAGTAGAAGAAGGAGAAGGAGAAGGTCAAGTCTGGAGGGTGAATCAGAAGAAGTAGAAGAAGGAGAAGGAGAAGGTGAAGTCTGGAGGGTGAAGCAGAAGAAGTAGAAGAAGGAGAAGGAGAAGGTGAAGTCAGGAGGGTGAATCAGAAGAAGTAGAAGAAGGAGAAGGAGAAGGTGAAGTCAGGAGGGTGAATCAGAAGAAGCAGAAGAAGGAGAAGGAGAAGGTGAAGTCTGGAGGGTGAATCAGAAGAAGTAGAAGAAGGAGAAGGAGAAGGTGTTGTCTGGAGGGTGAATCAGAAGAAGTAGACGAAGGAGAAGGAGAAGGTGAAGTCTGGAGGGTGAATCAGAAGAAGCAGAAGAAGGAGAAGGAGAAGGTGAAGTCTGGAGGGTGAATCAGAAGAAGCAGAAGAAGGAGAAGGAGAAGGTGAAGTCTGGAGGGTGAATCAGAAGAAGCAGAATAAGGAGAAGGAGAATGTGAAGTCTGGAGGGTGAATAAGAAGAAGCAGAAAAAGGAGAAGGAGAAGGTGAAGTCTGAAGGGTGAATCAGAAGAAGTAGAAGAAGGAGAAGGAGAAGGTGAAGTCTGGAGGGTGAAGCAGAAGAAGTAGAAGAAGGAGAAGGAGAAGGTGAAGTCAGGAGGGTGAATCAGAAGAAGTAGAAGAAGGAGAAGGAGAAGGTGAAGTCAGGAGGGTGAATCAGAAGAAGCAGAAGAAGGAGAAGGAGAAGGTGAAGTCTGGAGGGTGAATCAGAAGAAGCAGAAGAAAGAGAAGGAGAAGGTGAAGTCTGGAGGGTGAAGCAGAAGAAACAGAAGAAGGAGAAGGAGAAGGTGAAGACTGGAGGGTGAATCAGAAGAAGTAGAAGAAGGAGAAGGAGAAGGTGAAGTCTGGAGGGTGAATCAGAAGAAGTAGAAGAAGGAGAAGGAGAAGGTGATGTCTGGAGTGTGAATCAAAAGAAGCAGAAGAAGGAGAAGGAGAAGGTGAAGTCTGGAGGGTGAATCAGAAGAAGCAGAAGAAGGAGAAGGAGAAGATGAAGTCTGGAGGGTGAATCAGAAGAAGTAGAAGAAGGAGAAGGAGAAGGTGAGGTCTGGAGGGTGAATCAGAAGAAGCAGAAGAAGGAGAAGGAGAAGGTGAAGTCTGGAGGGTGAATCAGAAGAAGCAGAAGAAGGAGAAGGAGAAGGTGAAGTCTGGAGGGTGAATCAGAAGAAGCAGAAGAAGGAGAAGGAGCAGGTGAAGTCAGGAGGGTGAATCAGAAGAAGCAGAAGAAGGAGAAGGAGAAGGTGAAGTTAGGAGGGTGAATCAGAAGAAGCAGAAGAAGGAGAAGGAGCAGGTGATGTCAGGGGGATGAAGCAGAAGAAGTAGCAGAAGGATAAGCAGAAGGAGAAGTCTGGAGTGTGAATCAGAAGAAGCAGAAGAAGGAGAAGGAGAAGGTGAAGTCTGGAGGGTGAAGCAGAAGAAGTAGAAGAAGGAGAAGGAGAAGGTGAAGTCAGGAGGGTGAATCAGAAGAAGTAGAAGAAGGAGAAGGAGAAGGTGAAGTCAGGAGGGTGATTCAGAAGAAGCAGAAGAAGGAGAAGGAGAAGGTGAGGTCTGGAGGGTGAATCAGAAGAATCAGAAGAAGGAGAAGGAGAAAGTGAAGTCTGGAGGGTGAATCAGAAGAAGCCGAAGAAGGAGAAGGAGAAGGTGAAGTCTGGAGGGTGAATCAGAAGGAGCAGAAGAAGGAGAAGGAGAAGGTGAAGTCAGGAGGGTGAATCAGAAGAAGCAGAAGAAGGAGAAGGAGAAGGTGAAGTTAGGAGGGTGAATCAGAAGAAGCAGAAGAAGGAGAAGGAGCAGGTGATGTCAGCGGGATGAAGCAGAAGAAGGAGAAGAAGGAGAAGGAGAAGGTGAAGTCAGGACAGTGAAGCAGAAGAAGCAGAAGAAGGAGAAGGAGAATGTGAAGTCTGGAGGGTGAATCAGAATAAGTAGAAGAAGCAGATGGAGAAGGTCAAGTCTGGAGCGTGAATCAGAAGAAGTAGAAGAAGGAGAAGGAGAAGGTGAAGTCTGGAGGGTGAAGCAGAAGAAGTAGAAGAAGGAGAAGGAGAAGGTGAAGTCAGGAGGGTGAATCAGAAGAAGTAGAAGAAGGAGAAGGAGAAGGTGAAGTCAGGAGGGTGAATCAGAAGAAGCAGAAGAAGGAGAAGGAGAAGGTGAAGTCTGGAGGGTGAATCAGAAGAAGTAGAAGAAGGAGAAGGAGAAGGTGTTGTCTGGAGGGTGAATCAGAAGAAGTAGACGAAGGAGAAGGAGAAGGTGAAGTCTGGAGGGTGAATCAGAAGAAGCAGAAGAAGGAGAAGGAGAAGGTGAAGTCTGGAGGGTGAATCAGAAGAAGCAGAAGAAGGAGAAGGAGAAGGTGAAGTCTGGAGGGTGAATCAGAAGAAGCAGAATAAGGAGAAGGAGAATGTGAAGTCTGGAGGGTGAATAAGAAGAAGCAGAAAAAGGAGAAGGAGAAGGTGAAGTCTGAAGGGTGAATCAGAAGAAGTAGAAGAAGGAGAAGGAGAAGGTGAAGTCTGGAGGGTGAAGCAGAAGAAGTAGAAGAAGGAGAAGGAGAAGGTGAAGTCAGGAGGGTGAATCAGAAGAAGTAGAAGAAGGAGAAGGAGAAGGTGAAGTCAGGAGGGTGAATCAGAAGAAGCAGAAGAAGGAGAAGGAGAAGGTGAAGTCTGGAGGGTGAATCAGAAGAATCAGAAGAAGGAGAAGGAGAAGGTGAAGTCTGGAGGGTGAATCAGAAGAAGCAGAAGAAAGAGAAGGAGAAGGTGAAGTCTGGAGGGTGAAGCAGAAGAAACAGAAGAAGGAGAAGGAGAAGGTGAAGACTGGAGGGTGAATCAGAAGAAGTAGAAGAAGGAGAAGGAGAAGGTGAAGTCTGGAGGGTGAATCAGAAGAAGTAGAAGAAGGAGAAGGAGAAGGTGATGTCTGGAGTGTGAATCAGAAGAAGCAGAAGAAGGAGAAGGAGAAGGTGAAGTCTGGAGGGTGAATCAGAAGAAGCAGAAGAAGGAGAAGGAGAAGATGAAGTCTGGAGGGTGAATCAGAAGAAGTAGAAGAAGGAGAAGGAGAAGGTGAGGTCTGGAGGGTGAATCAGAAGAAGCAGAAGAAGGAGAAGGAGAAGGTGAAGTCTGGAGGGTGAATCAGAAGAAGCAGAAGAAGGAGAAGGAGAAGGTGAAGTCTGGAGGGTGAATCAGAAGAAGCAGAAGAAGGAGAAGGAGCAGGTGAAGTCAGGAGGGTGAATCAGAAGAAGCAGAAGAAGGAGAAGGAGAAGGTGAAGTTAGGAGGGTGAATCAGAAGAAGCAGAAGAAGGAGAAGGAGCAGGTGATGTCAGGGGGATGAAGCAGAAGAAGTAGAAGAAGGAGAAGGAGAAGGTGAAGTCAGGACGGTGAAGCAAAAGAAGCAGAAGAAGGAGAAGGAGAAGGTGAAGTCTGGAGGGTGAATCAGAAGAAGTAGAAGAAGGAGAAGGAGAAGGTCAAGTCTGGAGGGTGAATCAGAAGAAGTAGAAGAAGGAGAAGGAGAAGGTGAGGTCTGGAGGGTGAAGCAGAAGAAGTAGAAGAAGGAGAAGGAGAAGGTGAAGTCAGGAGGGTGAATCAGAAGAAGTAGAAGAAGGAGAAGGAGAAGTTGAAGTCAGGAGGGTGAATCAGAAGAAGCAGAAGAAGGAGAAGAAGAAGGTGAAGTCTGGAGGGTGAATCAGAAGAATCAGAAGAAGGAGAAGGAGAAGGTGAAGTCTGGAGGGTGAATCAGAAGAAGCAGAAGAAAGAGAAGGAGAAGGAGAAGTCTGGAGGGTGAATCAGAAGAAGTAGAAGAAGGAGAAGGAGAAGGTGAAGTCTGGAGTGTGAATCAGAAGAAGCAGAAGAAGGAGAAGGAGAAGGTGAAGTCTGGAGGGTGAATCAGAAGAAGCAGAATAAGGAGAAGGAGAAGGTGAAGTCTGGAGGGTGAATCAGAAGATGCAGAAGAAGGAGAAGGAGAAGGTGAAGTCTGGAGGGTGAATCAGAAGAAGTAGAAGAAGGAGAAGGAGAAGGTGAAGTTTGGAGGGTGAAGCAGAAGAAGTAGAAGAAGGAGAAGGAGAAGGTGAAGTCAGGAGGGTGAATCAGAAGAAGTAGAAGAAGGAGAAGGAGAAGGTGAAGTCAGGAGGGTGAATCAGAAGAAGCAGAAGAAGGAGAAGGAGAAGGTGAAGTCTGGAGGGTGAATCAGAAGAATCAGAAGAAGGAGAAGGAGAAGGTGAAGTCTGGAGGGTGAATCAGAAGAAGCAGAGGAAGGAGAAGGAGAAGGTGAAGTCTGGAGGGTGAATCAGAAGAAGCAGAATAAGGAGAAGGAGAAGGTGAAGTCTGGAGGGTGAATCAGAAGAAGCAGAATAAGGAGAAGGAGAAGGTGAAGTCTGGAGGGTGAATCAGAAGAAGCAGAAGAAGGAGAAGGAGAAGATGAAGTCTGGAGGGTGAATCAGAAGAAGTAGAAGAAGGAGAAGGAGAACGTGAAGTCTGAAGGGTGAAGCAGAAGAAGTAGAAGAAGGAGAAGGAGAAGGTGAAGTCAGGAGGGTGAATCAGAAGAAGCAGAAGAAGGAGAAGTAGAAGGTGAAGTCTGGAGGGTGAATCAGAATAATCAGATGAAGGAGAAGGAGAAGGTGAAGTCTGGAGGGTGAATCAGAAGAAGCAGAAGAAAGAGAAGGAGAAGGTGAAGTCTGGAGGGTGAAGCAGAAGAAACAGAAGAAGGAGAAGGAGAAGGTGAAGACTGGAGGGTGAATCAGAAGAAGTAGAAGAAGGAGAAGGAGAAGGTGAAGTCTGGAGGGTGAATCAGAAGAAGTAGAAGAAGGAGAAGGAGAAGGTGAAGTCTGGAGGGTGAATCAGAAGAAGCAGAAGAAGGAGAAGGAGAAGGTGAAGTCTGGAGGGTGAATCAGAAGAAGCAGAAGAAGGAGATGGAGAAGATGAAGTCTGGAGGGTGAATCAGAAGAAGTAGAAGAAGGAGAAGGAGAAGGTAAAGTCTGGAGGGTGAATCAGAAGTGGTAGAAGAAGGAGAAGTAGAAGGTGAAGTCTGGACGGTGAATCAGAAGAAACAGAAGAAGGAGAAGGAGAAGGTGAAGTCTGGAGGGTGAATCAGAAGAAGTAGAAGAAGGAGAAGGAGAAGGTGTAGTCTGGAGGGTGAATCAGAAGAAGTAGACGAAGGAGAAGGAGAAGGTGAAGTCTGGAGGGTGAATCAGAAGAAGCAGAAGAAGGAAATGGAGAAGGTGAAGTCTGGAGGGTGAATCAGAAGAAGTAGAAGAAGGAGAAGGAGAAGCTGAAGTCTGGAGGGTGAATCAGAAGAAGCAGAAGAAGGAGAAGGAGAAGGTGAAGTCTGGAGGGTGAATCAGAAGAAGCAGAAGAAGGAGAAGGAGAAGGAGAAGTCTGGAGGGTGAATCAGAAGAAGCAGAAGAAGGAGAAGGAGAAGGTGAAGTCTGGAGGGTGAAGCAGAAGAAGTAGAAGAAGGAGAAGGAGAAGGTGAAGTCAGGAGGGTGAATCAGAAGAAGTAGAAGAAGGAGAAGGAGAAGGTGAAGTCAGGAGGGTGAATCAGAAGAAGCAGAAGAAGGAGAAGGAGAAGGTGAAGTCTGGAGGGTGAATCAGAAGAATCAGAAGAAGGAGAAGGAGAAGGTGAAGTCTGGAGGGTGAATCAGAAGAAGCAGAAGAAGGAGAAGGAGAAGGTGAAGTCTGGAGGGTGAATCAGAAGAAGCAGAAGAAGGAGAAGGAGAAGGTGAAGTCAGGAGGGTGAATCAGAAGAAGCAGAAGAAGGAGAAGGAGAAGGTGAAGTTAGGAGGGTGAATCAGAAGAAGCAGAAGAAGGAGAAGTAGCAGGTGATGTCAGCGGGATGAAGCAGAAGAAGTAGAAGAAGGAGAAGGAGAAGGTGAAGTCAGGACGGTGAAGCAGAAGAAGCAGAAGAAGGAGAAGGAGAAGGTGAAGTCTGGAGGGTGAATCAGAAGAAGTAGAAGAAGGAGAAGGAGAAGGTGAAGTCTGGAGGGTGAATCAGAAGAAGCAGAATAAGGAGAAGGAGAAGGTGAAGTCTGGAGGGTGAATCAGAAGAAGCAGAAGAAGGAGAAGGAGAAGGTGAAGTCTGGAGGGTGAATCAGAAGAAGTAGAAGAAGGAGAAGGAGAAGGTCAAGTCTGGAGGGTGAATCAGAAGAAGTAGAAGAAGGAGAAGGAGAAGGTGAAGTCTGGAGGGTGAAGCAGAAGAAGTAGAAGAAGGAGAAGGAGAAGGTGAAGTCAGGAGGGTGAATCAGAAGAAGTAGAAGAAGGAGAAGGAGAAGGTGAAGTCAGGAGGGTGAATCAGAAGAAGCAGAAGAAGGAGAAGAAGAAGGTGAAGTCTGGAGGGTGAATCAGAAGAATCAGAAGAAGGAGAAGGAGAAGGTGAAGTCTGGAGGGTGAATCAGAAGAAGCAGAAGAAAGAGAAGGAGAAGGTGAAGTCTGGAGGGTGAATCAGAAGAAGTAGAAGAAGGAGAAGGAGAAGGTGAAGTCTGGAGTGTGAATCAGAAGAAGCAGAAGAAGGAGAAGGAGAAGGTGAAGTCTGGAGGGTGAATCAGAAGAAGCAGAATCAGGAGAAGGAGAAGGTGAAGTCTGGAGGGTGAATCAGAAGAAGCAGAAGAAGGAGAAGGAGAAGGTGAAGTCTGGAGGGTGAATCAGAAGAAGTAGAAGAAGGAGAAGGAGAAGGTGAAGTTTGGAGGGTGAAGCAGAAGAAGTAGAAGAAGGAGAAGGAGAAGGTGAAGTCAGGAGGGTGAATCAGAAGAAGTAGAAGAAGGAGAAGGAGAAGGTGAAGTCAGGAGGGTGAATCAGCAGAAGCAGAAGAAGGAGAAGGAGAAGATGAAGTCTGGAGGGTGAATCAGAAGAATCAGAAGAAGGAGAAGGAGAAGGTGAAGTCTGGAGGGTGAATCAGAAGAAGCAGAGGAAGGAGAAGGAGAAGGTGAAGTCTGGAGGGTGAATCAGAAGAAGCAGAATAAGGAGAAGGAGAAGGTGAAGTCTGGAGGGTGAATCAGAAGAAGCAGAATAAGGAGAAGGAGAAGGTGAAGTCTGGAGGGTGAATCAGAAGAAGCAGAAGAAGGAGAAGGAGAAGATGAAGTCTGGAGGGTGAATCAGAAGAAGTAGAAGAAGGAGAAGGAGAAGGTGAAGTCTGGAGGGTGAAGCAGAAGAAGTAGAAGAAGGAGAAGGAGAAGTTGAAGTCAGGAGGGTGAATCAGAAGAAGCAGAAGAAGGAGAAGGAGAAGGTGAAGTCTGGAGGGTGAATCAGAAGAATCAGAAGAAGGAGAAGGAGAAGGTGTAGTCTGGAGGGTGAATCAGAAGAAGCAGAAGAAAGAGAAGGAGAAGGTGAAGTCTGGAGGGTGAAGCAGAAGAAACAGAAGAAGGAGAAGGAGAAGGTGAAGACTGGAGGGTGAATCAGAAGAAGTAGAAGAAGGAGAAGGAGAAGGTGAAGTCTGGAGGGTGAATCAGAAGAAGTAGAAGAAGGAGAAGGAGAAGGTGAAGTCTGGAGGGTGAATCAGAAGAAGCAGAAGAAGGAGAAGGAGAAGGTGAAGTCTGGAGGGTGAATCAGAAGAAGCAGAAGAAGGAGAAGGAGAAGATGAAGTCTGGAGGGTGAATCAGAAGAAGTAGAAGAAGGAGAAGGAGAAGGTAAAGTCTGGAGGGTGTATCAGAAGTAGTAGAAGAAGGAGAAGGAGAAGGTGAAGTCTGGACGGTGAATCAGAAGAAACAGAAGAAGGAGAAGGTGAAGTCTGGAGGGTGAATCAGAAGAAGTAGAAGAAGGAGAAGGAGAAGGTGTAGTCTGGAGGGTGAATCAGAAGAAGGAGACGAAGGAGAAGGAGAAGGTGAAGTCTGGAGGGTGAATCAGAAGAAGCAGAAGAAGGAAATGGAGAAGGTGAAGTCTGGACGGTTAATCAGAAGATGTAGAAGAAGGAGAAGGAGAAGGTGAAGTCTGGAGGGTGAATCAGAAGAAGCAGAAGAAGGAGAAGGAGAAGGTGAAGTCTGGAGGGTGAATCAGAAGAAGCAGAAGAAGGAGAAGGAGAAGGAGAAGTCTGGAGGGTGAATCAGAAGAAGCAGAAGAAGGAGAAGGAGAAGGTGAAGTCTGGAGGGTGAAGCAGAAGAAGTAGAAGAAGGAGAAGGAGAAGGTGAAGTCAGGAGGGTGAATCAGAAGAAGTAGAAGAAGGAGAAGGAGAAGGTGAAGTCAGGAGGGAGAATCAGAAGAAGCAGAAGAAGGAGAAGGAGAAGGTGAAGTCTGGAGGGTGAATCAGAAGAATCAGAAGAAGGAGAAGGAGAAGGTGAAGTCTGGAGGGTGAATCAGAAGAAGCAGAAGAAGGAGAAGGAGAAGGTGAAGTCTGGAGGGTGAATCAGAAGAAGCAGAAGAAGGAGAAGTAGAAGGTGAAGTCAGGAGGGTGAATCAGAAGAAGCAGAAGAAGGAGAAGGAGAAGGTGAAGTTAGGAGGGTGAATCAGAAGAAGCAGAAGAAGGAGAAGGAGCAGGTGATGTCAGCGGGATGAAGCAGAAGAAGTAGAAGAAGGAGAAGGAGAAGGTGAATTCAGGACGGTGAAGCAGAAGAAGCAGAAGAAGGAGAAGGAGAAGGTGAAGTCTGGAGGGTGAATCAGAATAAGTAGAAGAAGGAGAAGGAGAAGGTCAAGTCTGGAGGGTGAATCAGAAGAAGTAGAAGAAGGAGAAGGAGAAGGTGAAGTCTGGAGGGTGAAGCAGAAGAAGTAGAAGAAGGAGAAGGAGAAGGTGAAGTCAGGAGGGTGAATCAGAAGAAGTAGAAGAAGAAGAAGGAGAAGGTGAAGTCAGGAGGGTGAATCAGAAGAAGCAGAAGAAGGAGAAGGAGAAGGTGAAGTCTGGAGGGTGAATCAGAAGAATCAGAAGAAGGAGAAGGAGAAGGTGAAGTCTGGAGGGTGAATCAGAAGAAGCAGAAGAAAGAGAAGGAGAAGGTGAAGTCTGGAGGGTGAATCAGAAGAAGCAGAAGAAGGAGAAGGAGAAGGTGAAGTCAGGAGGGTGAATCAGAGGAAGCAGAAGAAGGAGAAGGAGAAGGTGAAGTCTGGAGGGTGAATCAGAAGAATCAGAAGAAGGAGAAGGAGAAGGTGAAGTCTGGAGGGTGAATCAGAAGAAGCAGAAGAAAGAGAAGGAGAAGGTGAAGTCTGGAGGGTGAATCAGAAGAAGCAGAAGAAGGAGAAGGAGAAGGTGAAGTCAGGAGGGTGAATCAGAGGAAGCAGAAGAAGGAGAAGGAGAAGGTGAAGTTAGGAGGGTGAATCAGAAGAAGCAGAAGAAGGAGAAGGAGCAGGTGATGTCAGGGGGATGAAGCAGAAGAAGTAGAAGAAGGAGAAGGAGAAGGTGAAGTCAGGACGGTGAAGCAGAAGAAGCAGAAGAAGGAGAAGGAGAAGGTGAAGTCTGGAGGGTGAATCAGAAGAAGTAGAAGAAGGAGAAGGAGAAGGTCAAGTCTGGAGGGTGAATCAGAAGAAGTAGAAGAAGGAGAAGGAGAAGGTGAAGTCTGGAGGGTGAAGCAGAAGAAGTAGAAGAAGGAGAAGGAGAAGGTGAAGTCAGGAGGGTGAATCAGAAGAAGTAGAAGAAGGAGAAGGAGAAGGTGAAGTCAGGAGGGTGAATCAGAAGAAGCAGAAGAAGGAGAAGGAGGAGGTGAAGTCTGGAGGGTGAATCAGAAGAAGCAGAAGAAGGAGGAGGAGAAGATGAAATCTGGAGGGTGAATCAGAAGAAGTAGAAGAAGGAGAAGGAGAAGGTGAGGTCTGGAGGGTGAATCAGAAGAAGTAGAAGAAGGAGAAGGAGAAGGTGAAGTCTGGAGGGTGAAACAGAAGAAGCAGAAGAAGGAGAAGGAGAAGGTGAAGTCTGGAGGGTGAATCAGAAGAAGCAGAAGAAGGAGAAGGAGAAGGTGAAGTCTGGAGGGTGAATCAGAAGAAGCAGAAGAAGGAGAAGGAGAAGATGAAATCTGGAGGGTGAATCAGAAGAAGCAGAAGAAAGAGAAGGAGAAGGTGAAGTCTGGAGGGTGAATCAGAAGAAGTAGAAGAAGGAGAAGGAGAAGGTGAAGTCTGGAGGGTGAATCAGAAGAAGCAGAAGAAGGAGAAGGAGAAGGTGAAGGCTGGAGGGTGAATCAGAAGAAGTAGAAGAAGGAGAAGGAGAAGGTGAAGTCTGGAGGGTGAAGCAGAAGAAGTAGAAGAAGGAGAAGGAGAAGGTGAAGTCAGGAGGGTGAATCAGAAGAAGTAGAAGAAGGAGAAGGAGAAGATGAAGTCTGGAGGGTGAATCAGAAGAAGTAGAAGAAGGAGAAGGAGAAGGTGAAGTCTGGAGGGTGAAGCAGAAGAAGTAGAAGAAGGAGAAGGAGAAGGTGAAGTCAGGAGGGTGAATCAGAAGAAGTAGAAAAAAGGAGAAGGAGAAGGTGAAGTCAGGAGGGTGAATCAGAAGAAGCAGAAGAAGGAGAAGGAGAAGGTGAAGTCTGGAGGGTGAATCAGAAGAATCAGAAGAAGGAGAAGGAGAAGGTGAAGTCTGGAGGGTGAATCAGAAGAAGCAGAAGAAAGAGAAGGAGAAGGTGAAGTCTGGAGGGTGAAGCAGAAGAAACAGTAGAAGGAGAAGGAGAAGGTGAAGACTGGAGGGTGAATCAGAAGAATTGGAAGAAGGAGAAGGAGAAGGTGAAGTCTGGAGGGTGAATCAGAAGAAGTAGAAGAAGGAGAAGGAGAAGGTGAAGTCTGGAGGGTGAATCAGAAGAAGCAGAAGAAGGAGAAGGAGAAGGTGAAGTCTGGAGGGTGAATCAGAAGAAGCAGAAGAAGGAGAAGGAGAAGATGAAGTCTGGAGGGTGAATCAGAAGAAGTAGAAGAAGGAGAAGGAGAAGGTGAAGTCTGGAGGGTGAATCAGAAGTAGTAGAAGAAGGAGAAGGAGAAGGTGAAGTCTGGACGGTGTATCAGAAGAAACAGAAGAAGGAGAAGGAGAAGGTGAAGTCTGGAGGGTGAATCAGAAGAAGTAGAAGAAGGAGAAGGAGAAGGTGTAGTCTGGAGGGTGAATCAGAAGAAGTAGACGAAGGAGAAGGAGAAGGTGAAGTCTGGAGGGTGAATCAGAAGAAGCAGAAGAAGGAGATGGAGAAGGTGAAGTCTGGAGGGTGAGTCAGAAGAAGTAGAAGAAGGAGAAGGAGAAGGTGAAGTCTGGAGGGTGAATCAGAAGAAGCAGAAGAAGGAGAAGGAGAAGGTGAAGTCTGGAGGGTGAATCAGAAGAAGCAGAAGAAGGAGAAGGAGAAGGAGAAGTCTGGAGGGTGAATCAGAAGAAGCAGAATAAGGAGAAGGAGAAGGTGAAGTCTGGAGGGTGAATCAGAAGAAGCAGAAGAAGGAGCAGGAGAAGGTGAAGTCTGGAGGGTGAATCAGAAGAAGTAGAAGAAGGAGAAGGAGAAGGTGAAGTCTGGAGGGTGAATCAGAAGAAGTAGAAGAAGGAGAAGGAGAAGGTGAAGTCTGGAGGTTGAATCAGAAGAAGTAGAAGAAGGAGAAGGAGAAGGTGAAGTCTGGAGGGTGAAGCAGAAGAAGTAGAAGAAGGAGAAGGAGAAGGTGAAGTCAGGAGGGTGAATCAGAAGAAGTAGAAGAAGGAGAAGGAGAAGGTGAAATCAGGAGGGTGAATCAGAAGAAGCAGAAGAAGGAGAAGGAGAAGGTGAAGTCTGGAGGGTGAATCAGAAGAATCAGAAGAAGGAGAAGGAGAAGGTGAAGTCTGGAGGGTGAATCAGAAGAAGCAGAAGAAAGAGAAGGAGATGGTGAAGTCTGGAGGGTGAATCAGAAGAAGTAGATGAAGGAGAAGGAGAAGGTGAAGTCTGGAGGGTGAATCAGAAGAAGCAGAGGAAGGAGAAGGAGAAGGTGAAGTCTGGAGGGTGAATCAGAAGAAGCAGAAGAAGTAGAAGGAGAAGGTGAAGTCTGGAGGGTGAATCAGAAGAAGCAGAAGAAGGAGAAGGAGAAGGTGAAGTCTGGAGGGTGAATGAGAAGAAGCAGAATAAGGAGAAGGAGAAGGTGAAGTCTGGAGGGTGAATCAGAAGAAGCAGAAGAAGGAGAAGGAGAAGGTGAAGTCTGGAGGGTGAATCAGAAGAAGTAGAAGAAGGAGAAGGAGAAGGTGAAGTCTGGAGGGTGAAGCAGAAGAAGGAGAAGGAGAAGGTGAAGCCAGGAGGGTGAATCAGAAGATGTAGAAGAAGGAGAAGGAGAAGGTGAAGTCTGTAGGGTGAATCAGAAGAATCAGAAGAAGGAGAAGGAGAAGGTGACGTCTGGAGGGTGAATCAGAAGAAGCAGAAGAAAGAGAAGGAGAAGGTGAAGTCTGGAGGGTGAAGCAGAAGAAACAGAAGAAGGAGAAGGAGAAGGTGAAGACTGGAGGGTGAAGCAGAAGAAGTAGAAGAAGGAGAAGGAGAAGGTGAAGTCAGGAGGGTGAATCAGAAGAAGTAGAAGAAGGAGAAGGAGAAGGTGAAGTCAGGAGGGTGAATCAGAAGAAGCAGAAGAAGGAGAAGGAGGAGGTGAAGTCTGGAGGGTGAATCAGAAGAAGCAGAAGAAGGAGGAGGAGAAGATGAAATCTGGAGGGTGAATCAGAAGAAGTAGAAGAAGGAGAAGGAGAAGGTGAGGTCTGGAGGGTGAATCAGAAGAAGTAGAAGAAGGAGAAGGAGAAGGTGAAGTCTGGAGGGTGAAACAGAAGAAGCAGAAGAAGGAGAAGGAGAAGGTGAAGTCTGGAGGGTGAATCAGAAGAAGCAGAAGAAGGAGAAGGAGAAGGTGAAGTCTGGAGGGTGAATCAGAAGAAGCAGAAGAAGGAGAAGGAGAAGATGAAATCTGGAGGGTGAATCAGAAGAAGCAGAAGAAAGAGAAGGAGAAGGTGAAGTCTGGAGGGTGAATCAGAAGAAGTAGAAGAAGGAGAAGGAGAAGGTGAAGTCTGGAGGGTGAATCAGAAGAAGCAGAAGAAGGAGAAGGAGAAGGTGAAGGCTGGAGGGTGAATCAGAAGAAGTAGAAGAAGGAGAAGGAGAAGGTGAAGTCTGGAGGGTGAAGCAGAAGAAGTAGAAGAAGGAGAAGGAGAAGGTGAAGTCAGGAGGGTGAATCAGAAGAAGTAGAAGAAGGAGAAGGAGAAGATGAAGTCTGGAGGGTGAATCAGAAGAAGTAGAAGAAGGAGAAGGAGAAGGTGAAGTCTGGAGGGTGAAGCAGAAGAAGTAGAAGAAGGAGAAGGAGAAGGTGAAGTCAGGAGGGTGAATCAGAAGAAGTAGAAAAAAGGAGAAGGAGAAGGTGAAGTCAGGAGGGTGAATCAGAAGAAGCAGAAGAAGGAGAAGGAGAAGGTGAAGTCTGGAGGGTGAATCAGAAGAATCAGAAGAAGGAGAAGGAGAAGGTGAAGTCTGGAGGGTGAATCAGAAGAAGCAGAAGAAAGAGAAGGAGAAGGTGAAGTCTGGAGGGTGAAGCAGAAGAAACAGTAGAAGGAGAAGGAGAAGGTGAAGACTGGAGGGTGAATCAGAAGAATTGGAAGAAGGAGAAGGAGAAGGTGAAGTCTGGAGGGTGAATCAGAAGAAGTAGAAGAAGGAGAAGGAGAAGGTGAAGTCTGGAGGGTGAATCAGAAGAAGCAGAAGAAGGAGAAGGAGAAGGTGAAGTCTGGAGGGTGAATCAGAAGAAGCAGAAGAAGGAGAAGGAGAAGATGAAGTCTGGAGGGTGAATCAGAAGAAGTAGAAGAAGGAGAAGGAGAAGGTGAAGTCTGGAGGGTGAATCAGAAGTAGTAGAAGAAGGAGAAGGAGAAGGTGAAGTCTGGACGGTGTATCAGAAGAAACAGAAGAAGGAGAAGGAGAAGGTGAAGTCTGGAGGGTGAATCAGAAGAAGTAGAAGAAGGAGAAGGAGAAGGTGTAGTCTGGAGGGTGAATCAGAAGAAGTAGACGAAGGAGAAGGAGAAGGTGAAGTCTGGAGGGTGAATCAGAAGAAGCAGAAGAAGGAGATGGAGAAGGTGAAGTCTGGAGGGTGAGTCAGAAGAAGTAGAAGAAGGAGAAGGAGAAGGTGAAGTCTGGAGGGTGAATCAGAAGAAGCAGAAGAAGGAGAAGGAGAAGGTGAAGTCTGGAGGGTGAATCAGAAGAAGCAGAAGAAGGAGAAGGAGAAGGAGAAGTCTGGAGGGTGAATCAGAAGAAGCAGAATAAGGAGAAGGAGAAGGTGAAGTCTGGAGGGTGAATCAGAAGAAGCAGAAGAAGGAGCAGGAGAAGGTGAAGTCTGGAGGGTGAATCAGAAGAAGTAGAAGAAGGAGAAGGAGAAGGTGAAGTCTGGAGGGTGAATCAGAAGAAGTAGAAGAAGGAGAAGGAGAAGGTGAAGTCTGGAGGTTGAATCAGAAGAAGTAGAAGAAGGAGAAGGAGAAGGTGAAGTCTGGAGGGTGAAGCAGAAGAAGTAGAAGAAGGAGAAGGAGAAGGTGAAGTCAGGAGGGTGAATCAGAAGAAGTAGAAGAAGGAGAAGGAGAAGGTGAAATCAGGAGGGTGAATCAGAAGAAGCAGAAGAAGGAGAAGGAGAAGGTGAAGTCTGGAGGGTGAATCAGAAGAATCAGAAGAAGGAGAAGGAGAAGGTGAAGTCTGGAGGGTGAATCAGAAGAAGCAGAAGAAAGAGAAGGAGATGGTGAAGTCTGGAGGGTGAATCAGAAGAAGTAGATGAAGGAGAAGGAGAAGGTGAAGTCTGGAGGGTGAATCAGAAGAAGCAGAGGAAGGAGAAGGAGAAGGTGAAGTCTGGAGGGTGAATCAGAAGAAGCAGAAGAAGTAGAAGGAGAAGGTGAAGTCTGGAGGGTGAATCAGAAGAAGCAGAAGAAGGAGAAGGAGAAGGTGAAGTCTGGAGGGTGAATGAGAAGAAGCAGAATAAGGAGAAGGAGAAGGTGAAGTCTGGAGGGTGAATCAGAAGAAGCAGAAGAAGGAGAAGGAGAAGGTGAAGTCTGGAGGGTGAATCAGAAGAAGTAGAAGAAGGAGAAGGAGAAGGTGAAGTCTGGAGGGTGAAGCAGAAGAAGGAGAAGGAGAAGGTGAAGCCAGGAGGGTGAATCAGAAGATGTAGAAGAAGGAGAAGGAGAAGGTGAAGTCTGTAGGGTGAATCAGAAGAATCAGAAGAAGGAGAAGGAGAAGGTGACGTCTGGAGGGTGAATCAGAAGAAGCAGAAGAAAGAGAAGGAGAAGGTGAAGTCTGGAGGGTGAAGCAGAAGAAACAGAAGAAGGAGAAGGAGAAGGTGAAGACTGGAGGGTGAATCAGAAGAAGTAGAAGAAGGAGAAGGAGAAGGTGAAGTCTGGAGGGTGAATCAGAAGAAGTAGAAGAAGGAGAAGGAGAAGGTGAAGTCTGGAGGGTGAATCAGAAGAAGCAGAAGAAGGAGAAGGAGAAGGTGAAGTCTGGAGGGTGAATCAGAAGAAGCAGAAGAAGGAGAAGGAGAAGATGAAGTCTGGAGGGTGAATCAGAAGAAGTAGAAGAAGGAGAAGGAGAAGGTGAGGTCTGGAGGGTGAATCAGAAGAAGCAGAAGAAGGAGAAGGAGAAGGTGAAGTCTGGAGGGTGAATCAGAAGAAGCAGAAGAAGGAGAAGGAGAAGGTGAAGTCTGGAGGGTGAATCAGAAGAAACAGAAGAAGGAGAAGGAGAAGGTGAAGTCTGGAGGGTGAATCAGAAGAAGTAGAAGAAGGAGAAGGAGAAGGTGTAGTCTGGAGGGTGAATCAGAAGAAGCAGAAGAAGGAGAAGGAGAAGGTGAAGTCTGGAGGGGGAATCAGAAGAAGCAGAAGAAGGAGAAGGAGAAGATGAAGTCTGGAGGGTGAATCAGAAGAAGTAGAAGAAGGAGAAGGAGAAGGTGAGGTCTGGAGGGTGAATCAGAAGAAGCAGAAGAAGGAGAAGAAGAAGGTGAAGTCTGGAGGGTGAATCAGAAGAAGCAGAAGAAGGAGAAGGAGAAGGTGAAGTCTGGAGGGTGAATCTGAAGAAACAGAAGAAGGAGAAGGAGAAGGTGAAGTCTGGAGGGTGAATCAGAAGAAGTAGAAGAAGGAGAAGGAGAAGGTGAAGTCTGGAGGGTGAAGCAGAAGAAGTAGAAGAAGGAGAAGGAGAAGGTGAAGTCAGGAGGGTGAATCAGAAGAAGTAGAAGAAGAAGAAGGAGAAGGTGAAGTCAGGAGGGTGAATCAGAAGAAGCAGAAGAAGGAGAAGGAGAAGGTGAAGTCTGGAGGGTGAATCAGAAGAATCAGAAGAAGGAGAAGGAGAAGGTGTAGTCTGGAGGGTGAATCAGAAGAAGCAGAAGAAAGAGAAGGAGAAGGTGAAGTCTGGAGGGTGAATCAGAAGAAGCAGAAGAAGGAGAAGGAGAAGGTGAAGTCAGGCGGGTGAATCAGAGGAAGCAGAAGAAGGAGAAGGAGAAGGTGAAGTTAGGAGGGTGAATCAGAAGAAGCAGAAGAAGGAGAAGGAGCAGGTGATGTCAGGGGGATGAAGCAGAAGAAGTAGAAGAAGGAGAAGGAGAAGGTGAAGTCAGGACGGTGAAGCAGAAGAAGCAGAAGAAGGAGAAGGAGAAGGTGAAGTCTGGAGGGTGAATCAGAAGAAGTAGAAGAAGGAGAAGGAGAAGGTCAAGTCTGGAGGGTGAATCAGAAGAAGTAGAAGAAGGAGAAGGAGAAGGTGAAGTCTGGAGGGTGAAGCAGAAGAAGTAGAAGAAGGAGAAGGAGAAGGTGAAGTCAGGAGGGTGAATCAGAAGAAGTAGAAGAAGGAGAAGGAGAAGGTGAAGTCAGGAGGGTGAATCAGAAGAAGCAGAAGAAGGAGAAGGAGGAGGTGAAGTCTGGAGGGTGAATCAGAAGAAGCAGAAGAAGGAGAAGGAGAAGATGAAATCTGGAGGGTGAATCAGAAGAAGTAGAAGAAGGAGAAGGAGAAGGTGAGGTCTGGAGGGTGAATCAGAAGAAGTAGATGAAGGAGAAGGAGAAGGTGAAGTCTGGAGGGTGAAACAGAAGAAGCAGAAGAAGGAGAAGGAGAAGGTGAAGTCTGGAGGGTGAATCAGAAGAAGCAGAAGAAGGAGAAGGAGAAGGTGAAGTCTGGAGGGTGAATCAGAAGAAGCAGAAGAAGGAGAAGGAGAAGATGAAATCTGGAGGGTGAATCAGAAGAAGCAGAAGAAAGAGAAGGAGAAGGTGAAGTCTGGAGGGTGAATCAGAAGAAGTAGAAGAAGGAGAAGGAGAAGGTGAAGTCTGGAGGGTGAATCAGAAGAAGCAGAAGAAGGAGAAGGAGAAGGTGAAGTCTGGAGGGTGAATCAGAAGAAGTAGAAGAAGGAGAAGGAGAAGGTGAAGTCTGGAGGGTGAAGCAGAAGAAGTAGAAGAAGGAGAAGGAGAAGGTGAAGTCAGGAGGGTGAATCAGAAGAAGTAGAAGAAGGAGAAGGAGAAGATGAAGTCTGGAGGGTGAATCAGAAGAAGTAGAAGAAGGAGAAGGAGAAGGTGAAGTCTGGAGGGTGAAGCAGAAGAAGTAGAAGAAGGAGAAAGAGAAGGTGAAGTCAGGAGGGTGAATCAGAAGAAGTAGAAGAAGGAGAAGGAGAAGGTGAAGTCAGGAGGGTGAATCAGAAGAAGCAGAAGAAGGAGAAGGAGAAGGTGAAGTCTGGAGGGTGAATCAGAAGAATCAGAAGAAGGAGAAGGAGAAGGTGAAGTCTGGAGGGTGAATCAGAAGAAGCAGAAGAAGGAGAAGGAGAAGGTGAAGTCTGGAGGGTGAAGCAGAAGAAACAGAAGAAGGAGAAGGAGAAGGTGAAGACTGGAGGGTGAATAAGAAGAATTGGAAGAAGGAGAAGGAGAAGGTGAAGTCTGGAGGGTGAATCAGAAGAAGTAGAAGAAGGAGAAGGAGAAGGTGAAGTCTGGAGGGTGAATCAGAAGAAGCAGAAGAAGGAGAAGGAGAAGGTGAAGTCTGGAGGGTGAATCAGAAGAAGCAGAAGAAGGAGAAGGAGAAGATGAAGTCTGGAGGGTGAATCAGAAGAAGTAGAAGAAGGAGAAGGAGAAGGTGAAGTCTGGAGGGTGAATCAGAAGTAGTAGAAGAAGGAGAAGGAGAAGGTGAAGTCTGGACGGTGTATCAGAAGAAACAGAAGAAGGAGAAGGAGAAGGTGAAGTCTGGAGGGTGAATCAGAAGAAGTAGAAGAAGGAGAAGGAGAAGGTGTAGTCTGGAGGGTGAATCAGAAGAAGTAGACGAAGGAGAAGGAGAAGGTGTAGTCTGGAGGGTGAATCAGAAGAAGTAGACGAAGGAGAAGGAGAAGGTGAAGTCTGGAGGGTGAATCAGAAGAAGCAGAAGAAGGAGATGGAGAAGGTGAAGTCTGGAGGGTGAGTCAGAAGAAGTAGAAGAAGGAGAAGAAGAAGGTGAAGTCTGGAGGGTGAATCAGAAGAAGCAGAAGAAGGAGAAGGAGAAGGTGAAGTCTGGAGGGTGAATCAGAAGAAGCAGAATAAGGAGAAGGAGAAGGTGAAGTCTGGAGGGTGAATCAGAAGAAGCAGAAGAAGGAGAAGGAGAAGGTGAAGTCTGGAGGGTGAATCAGAAGAAGTAGAAGAAGGAGAAGGAGAAGGTGAAGTCTGGAGGGTGAATCAGAAGAAGTAGAAGAAGGAGAAGGAGAAGGTGAAGTCTGGAGGTTGAATCAGAAGAAGTAGAAGAAGGAGAAGGAGAAGGTGAAGTCTGGAGGGTGAAGCAGAAGAAGTAGAAGAAGGAGAAGGAGAAGGTGAAGTCAGGAGGGTGAATCAGAAGAAGTAGAAGAAGGAGAAGGAGAAGGTGAAGTCAGGAGGGTGAATCAGAAGAAGCAGAAGAAGGAGAAGGAGGAGGTGAAGTCTGGAGGGTGAATCAGAAGAATCAGAAGAAGGAGAAGGAGAAGGTGAAGTCTGGAGGGTGAATCAGAAGAAGCAGAAGAAAGAGAAGGAGATGGTGAAGTCTGGAGGGTGAATCAGAAGAAGTAGACGAAGGAGAAGGAGAAGGTGAAGTCTGGAGGGTGAATCAGAAGAAGCAGAGGAAGGAGAAGGAGAAGGTGAAGTCTGGAGGGTGAATCAGAAGAAGCAGAAGAAGTAGAAGGAGAAGGTGAAGTCTGGAGGGTGAATCAGAAGAAGCAGAAGAAGGAGAAGGAGAAGGTGAAGTCTGGAGGGTGAATGAGAAGAAGCAGAATAAGGAGAAGGAGAAGGTGAAGTCTGGAGGGTGAATCAGAAGAAGCAGAAGAAGGAGAAGGAGAAGGTGAAGTCTGGAGGGTGAATCAGAAGAAGTAGAAGAAGGAGAAGGAGAAGGTGAAGTCTGGAGGGTGAAGCAGAAGAAGGAGAAGGAGAAGGTGAAGCCAGGAGGGTGAATCAGAAGAAGTAGAAGAAGGAGAAGGAGAAGGTGAAATCAGGAGGGTGAATCAGAAGAAGCAGAAGAAGGAGAAGGAGAAGGTGAAGTCTGTAGGGTGAATCAGAAGAATCAGAAGAAGGAGAAGGAGAAGGTGACGTCTGGAGGGTGAATCAGAAGAAGCAGAAGAAAGAGAAGGAGAAGGTGAAGTCTGGAGGGTGAAGCAGAAGAAACAGAAGAAGGAGAAGGAGAAGGTGAAGACTGGAGGGTGAATCAGAAGAAGTAGAAGAAGGAGAAGGAGAAGGTGAAGTCTGGAGGGTGAATCAGAAGAAGTAGAAGAAGGAGAAGGAGAAGGTGAAATCTGGAGGGTGAATCAGAAGAAGCAGAAGAAGGAGAAGGAGAAGGTGAAGTCTGGAGGGTGAATCAGAAGAAGCAGAAGAAGGAGAAGGAGAAGATGAAGTCTGGAGGGTGAATCAGAAGAAGTAGAAGAAGGAGAAGGAGAAGGTGAGGTCTGGAGGGTGAATCAGAAGAAGCAGAAGAAGGAGAAGGAGAAGGTGAAGTCTGGAGGGTGAATCAGAAGAAGCAGAAGAAGGAGAAGGAGAAGGTGAAGTCTGGAGGGTGAATCAGAAGAAACAGAAGAAGGAGAAGGAGAAGGTGAAGTCTGGAGGGTGAATCAGAAGAAGTAGAAGAAGGAGAAGGAGAAGGTGTAGTCTGGAGGGTGAATCAGAAGAAGCAGAAGAAGGAGAAGGAGAAGGTGAAGTCTGGAGGGTGAATCAGAAGAAGCAGAAGAAGGAGAAGGAGAAGGTGAGGTCTGGAGGGTGAATCAGAAGAAGCAGAAGAAGGAGAAGGAGAAGGTGAAGTCTGGAGGGTGAATCAGAAGAAGCAGAAGAAGGAGAAGTAGAAGGTGAAGTCTGGAGGGTGAATCAGAAGAAACAGAAGAAGGAGAAGGAGAAGGTGAAGTCTGGAGGGTGAATCAGAAGAAGTAGAAGAAGGAGAAGGAGAAGGTGTAGTCTGGAGGGTGAATCAGAAGAAGCAGAAGAAGGAGAAGGAGAAGGTGAAGTCTGGAGGGTGAATCAGAAGAAGCAGAAGAAGGAGAAGGAGAAGGTGTAGTCTGGAGGGTGAATCAGAAGAAGCAGAAGAAGGAGAAGGAGAAGGTGAAGTCAGGAGGGTGAATCAGAAGAAGCAGAAGAAGGAGAAGGAGAAGGTGAAGTTAGGAGGGTGAATCAGAAGAAGCAGAAGAAGGAGAAGGAGAAGTTGAAGTCTGGAGGGTGAATCAGAAGAAGCAGAAGAAGGAGAAGGAGAAGGTGAAGTCTGCAGGGTGAATCAGAAGCAGCAGAAGAAGGAGAAGGAGAAGCTGAAGTCTGGAGGGTGAATCAGAAGAAGCAGAATAAGGAGAAGGAGAAGGTGAAGTCTGGAGGGTGAATCAGAAGAAGCAGAAGAAGGAGAAGGAGAAGGTGAAGTCTGGAGGGTGAATCAGAAGAAGTAGAAGAAGGAGAAGGAGAAGTTGAAGTCTGGAGGGTGAAGCAGAAGAATTAGAAGATGGAGAAGGAGAAGGTGAAGTCAGGAGGGTGAATCAGAAGAAGTAGAAGAAGGAGAAGGAGAAGGTGAAGTCAGGAGGGTGAATCAGAAGAAGCAGAAGATGGAGAAGGCGAAGGTGAAGTCTGGAGGGTGAATCAGAAGAATCAGAAGAAGGAGAAGGAGAAGGTGAAGTCTGGAGGGTGAATCAGAAGAAGCAGAGGAAGGGAAGGAGAAGGTGAAGTCTGGAGGGTGAATCAGAAGAAGCAGAATAAGGAGAAGGAGAAGGTGAAGTCTGGAGGGTGAATCAGAAGAAGCAGAATAAGGAGAAGGAGAAGGTGAAGTCTGGAGGGTGAATCAGAAGAAGCAGAAGAAGGAGAAGGAGAAGGTGAAGTCTGGAGGGTGAATCAGAAGAAGTAGAAGAAGGAGAAGGAGAAGGTGAAGTCTGGAGGGTGAAGCAGAAGAAGTAGAAGAAGGAGAAGGAGAAGGTGAAGTCAGGTGGGTGAATCAGAAGAAGTAGAAGAAGGAGAAGGAGAAGGTGAAGTCAGGAGGGTGAATCAGAAGAAGCAGAATAAGGAGAAGGAGAAGGTGAAGTCTGGAGGGTGAATCAGAAGAATCAGAAGAAGGAGAAGGAGAAGGTGAAGTCTGGAGGGTGAATCAGAAGAAGCAGAAGAAAGAGAAGGAGAAGGTGAAGTCTGGAGGGTGAAGCAGAAGAAACAGAAGAAGGAGAAGGAGAAGGTGAAGACTGGAGGGTGAATCAGAAGAAGTAGAAGAAGGAGAAGGAGAAGGTGAAGTCTGGAGGGTGAATCAGAAGAAGTGGAAGAAGGAGAAGGAGAAGGTGAAGTCTGGAGGGTGAATCAGAAGAAGCAGAAGAAGGAGAAGGAGAAGGTGAAGTCTGGAGGGTGAATCAGAAGAAGCAGAAGAAGGAGAAGGAGAAGATGAAGTCTGGAGGGTGAATCAGAAGAAGTAGAAGAAGGAGAAGGAGAAGGTGAAGTCTGGAGGGTGAATCAGAAGTAGTAGAAAAAGGAGAAGGAGAAGGTGAAGTCTGGAGGGTGAATCAGAAGAAACAGAATAAGGAGAAGGAGAAGGTGAAGTCTGGAGGGTGAATCAGAAGAAGTAGAAGAAGGAGAAGGAGAAGGTGTAGTCTGGAGGGTGAATCAGAAGAAGTAGACGAAGGAGAAGGAGAAGGTGAAGTCTGGAGGGTGAATCAGATGAAGCAGAAGAAGGAGATGGAGAAGGTGAAGTCTGGAGGGTGAATCAGAAGAAGTAGAAGAAGGAGAAGGAGAAGGTGAAGTCTGGAGGGTGAATCAGAAGAAGCAGAAGAAGGAGAAGGAGAAGGTGAAGTCTGGCGGGTGAATCAGAAGAAGCAGAAGAAGGAGAAGGAGAAGGTGAAGTCTGGAGGGTGTTTCAGAAGAAGCAGAATAAGGAGAAGGAGAAGGTGAAGTCTGGAGGGTGAATCAGAAGAAGCAGAAGAAGGAGAAGGAGAAGGTGAAGTCTGGAGGGTGAATCAGAAGAAGTAGAAGAAGGAGAAGGAGAAGGTGAAGTCTGGAGGGTGAATCAGAAGAAGTAGAAGAAGGAGAAGGAGAAGGTGAAGTCTGGAGGGTGAATCAGAAGACGTAGAAGAAGGAGAAGGAGAAGGTGAAGTCTGGAGGGTGAAGCAGAAGAAGTAGAAGAAGGAGAAGGAGAAGGTGAAGTCAGGAGGGTGAATCAGAAGATGTAGAAGAAGGAGAAGGAGAAGGTGAAGTCAGGAGGGTGAATCAGAAGAAGCAGAAGAAGGAGAAGGAGAAGGTGAAGTCTGGAGGGTGAATCAGAAGAATCAGAAGAAGGAGAAGGAGAAGGTGAAGTCTGGAGGGTGAATCAGAAGAAGCAGAAGAAAGAGAAGGAGAAGGGGAAGTCTGGAGGGTGAATCAGAAGAAGTAGAAGAAGGAGAAGGAGAAGGTGAAGTCTGGAGGGTGAATCAGAAGAAGCAGAAGAAGGAAAATGAGAAGGTGAAGTCTGGAGGGTGAATCAGAAGAAGTAGACGAAGGAGAAGGAGAAGGTGAAGTCTGGAGGGTGAATCAGAAGAAGCAGAAGAAGGAGATGGAGAAGGTGAAGTCTGGAGGGTGAATCAGAAGAAGTAGAAGAAGGAGAAGGAGAAGGTGAAGTCTGGAGGGTGAATCAGAAGAAGTAGAAGAAGGAGAAGGAGAAGGTGAAGTCTGGAGGGTGAATCAGAAGAAGCAGAAGAAGGAGAAGGAGAAGGTGAAGGCTGGAGGGTGAATCAGAAGAAGTAGAAGAAGGAGAAGGAAAAGGTGAAGTCTGGAGGGTGAAGCAGAAGAAGTAGAAGAAGGAGAAGGAGAAGGTGAAGTCTGGAGGGTGAATCAGAAGAAGCAGAAGAAGGAGAAGGAGAAGGTGAAGTCTGGAGGGTGAATCAGAAGAAGTAGAAGAAGGAGAAGGAGAAGGTGAAGTCTGGAGGGTGAAGCAGAAGAAGTAGAATAAGGAGAAGGAGAAGGTGAAGTCAGGAGGGTGAATCAGAAGAAGTAGAAGAAGGAGAAGGAGAAGGTGAAGTCAGGAGGGTGAATCAGAAGAAGCAGAAGAAGGAGATAGAGAAGGTGAAGTCTGGAGGGTGAATCAGAAGAATCAGAAGAAGGAGAAGGAGAAGGTGAAGTCTGGAGGGTGAAGCAGAAGAAGCAGAAGAAAGAGAAGGAGAAGGTGAAGTCTGGAGGGTGAAGCAGAAGAAACAGAAGAAGGAGAAGGAGAAGGTGAAGACTGGAGGGTGAATCAGAAGAAGCAGAAGAAAGGAGAAGGAGAAGGTGAAGTCTGGAGGGTGAATCAGAAGAATCAGAAGAAAGAGAAGGAGAAGGTGAAGTCTGGAGGGTGAATCAGAAGAAGTAGAAGAAGAAGAAGGAGAAGGTGAAGTCAGGAGGGTGAATCAGAAGAAGCAGAAGAAGGAGAAGGAGAAGGTGAAGTCTGGAGGGTGAATCAGAAGAAGCAGAAGAAAGAGAAGGAGAAGGTGAAGTCTGGAGGGTGAAGCAGAAGAAACAGAAGAAGGAGAAGGAGAAGGTGAAGACTGGAGGGTGAATCAGAAGAAGTAGAAGGAGAAGGAGAAGGTGAAGTCTGGAGGGTGAATCAGAAGAAGTAGAAGAAGGAGAAGGAGAAGGTGAAGTCTGGAGGGTGAATCAGAAGAAGCAGAAGAAGGAGAAGGAGAAGGTGAAGTCTGGAGGCTGAATCAGAAGAAGCAGAAGAAGGAGAAGGAGAAGATGAAGTCTGGAGGGTGAATCAGAAGAAGTAGAAGAAGGAGAAGGAGAAGGTGAAGTCTGGAGGGTGAATCAGAATTGTAGAAGAAGGAGAAGGAGAAGGTGAAGTCTGGACGGTGAATCAGAAGAAACAGAAGAAGGAGAAGGAGAAGGTGAAGTCTGGAGGGTGAATCAGAAGAAGTAGAAGAAGGAGAAGGAGAAGGTGTAGTCTGGAGGGTGAATCAGAAGAAGTAGACGAAGGAGAAGGAGAAGGTGAAGTCTGGAGGGTGAATCAGAAGAAGTAGAAGAAGGAGAAGGAGAAGGTGAAGTCTGGAGGGTGAATCAGAAGAAGCAGAAGAAGGAGAAGGAGAAGGTGAAGTCAGTAGGGTGAATCAGAAGAAGCAGAATAAGGAGAAGGAGAAGGTGAAGTCTGGAGGGTGAATCAGAAGAAGCAGAAAAAGGAGAAGGAGAAGGTGAAGTCTGAAGGGTGAATCAGAAGAAGTAGAAGAAGGAGAAGGAGAAGGTGAAGTCTGGAGGGTGAAGCAGAAGAAGTAGAAGAAGGAGAAGGAGAAGGTGAAGTCAGGAGGGTGAATCAGAAGAAGTAGAAGAAGGAGAAGGAGAAGATGAAGTCAGGAGGGTGAATCATAAGAAGCAGAAGAAGGAGAAGGAGAAGGTGAAGTCTGGAGGGTGAATCAGAAGAATCAGAAGAAGGAGAAGGAGAAGGTGACGTCTGGAGGGTGAATCAGAAGAAGCAGAAGAAAGAGAAGGAGAAGGTGAAGTCTGGAGGGTGAAGCAGAAGAAACAGAAGAAGGAGAAGGAGAAGGTGAAGACTGGAGGGTGAATCAGAAGAAGTAGAAGAAGGAGAAGGAGAAGGTGAAGTCTGGAGGGTGAATCAGAAGAAGTAGAAGAAGGAGAAGGAGAAGGTGAAGTCTGGAGGGTGAATCAGAAGAAGCAGAAGAAGGAGAAGGAGAAGGTGAAGTCTGGAGGGTGAATCAGAAGAAGCAGAAGAAGGAGAAGGAGAAGATGAAGTCTGGAGGGTGAATCAGAAGAATTAGAAGAAGGAGAAGGAGAAGGTGAGGTCTGGAGGGTGAATCAGAAGAAGCAGAAGAAGGAGAAGGAGAAGGTGAAGTCTGGAGGGTGAATCAGAAGAAGCAGAAGAAGGAGAAGGAGAAGGTGATGTCTGGAGGGTGAATCAGAAGAAGCAGAAGAAGGAGAAGGAGAAGGTGAAGTCAGGAGGGTGAATCAGAAGAAGCAGAAGAAGGAGAAGGAGAAGGTGAAGTTAGGAGGGTGAATCAGAAGAAGCAGAAGAAGGAGAAGGAGCAGGTGATGTCAGGGGGATGAAGCAGAAGAAGTAGAAGAAGGAGAAGGAGAAGGTGAAGTCAGGACGGTGAAGCAGAAGAAGCAGAAGAAGGAGAAGGAGAAGGTGAAGTCTGGAGGGTGAATCAGAAGAAGTAGAAGAAGGAGAAGGAGAAGGTCAAGTCTGGAGGGTGAATCAGAAGAAGTAGAAGAAGGAGAAGGAGAAGGTGAAGTCTGGAGGGTGAAGCAGAAGAAGTAGAAGAAGGAGAAGGAGAAGGTGAAGTCAGGAGAGTGAATCAGAAGAAGTAGAAAAACGAGAAGGAGAATGTGAAGTCAGGAGGGTGAATCAGAAGAAGCAGAAGAAGGAGAAGAAGAAGGTGAAGTCTGGAGGGTGAATCAGAAGAATCAGAAGAAGAAGAAGGAGAAGGTGAAGTCTGGAGGGTGAATCAGAAGAAGCAGAAGAAAGAGAATGAGAAGGTGAAGTCTGGAGGGTGAATCAGAAGAAGTAGAAGAAGGAGAAGGAGAAGGTGAAGTCTGGAGTGTGAATCAGAAGAAGCAGAAGAAGGAGAAGGAGAAGGTGAAGTCTGGAGGGTGAATCAGAAGAAGCAGAATAAGGAGAAGGAGGAGGTGAAGTCTGGAGGGTGAATCAGAAGAAGCAGAAGAAGGAGAAGGAGAAGGTGAAGTCTGGAGGGTGAATCAGAAGAAGTAGAAGAAGGAGAAGGAGAAGGTGAAGTCTGGAGGGTGAAGCAGAAGAAGTAGAAGAAGGAGAAGGAGAAGGTGAAGTCAGGAGGGTGAATCAGAAGAAGTAGAAGAAGGAGAAGGAGAAGGTGAAGTCAGGAGTGTGAATCAGAAGAAGCAGAAGAAGGAGAAGGAGAAGGTGAAGTCTGGAGGGTGAATCAGAAGAATCAGAAGAAGGAGAAGGAGAAGGTGAAGTCTGGAGGGTGAATCAGAAGAAGTAGAAGAAGGAGAAGGAGAAGGTGAAGTCTGGAGGGTGAATCAGAAGAAACAGAATAAGGAGAAGGAGAAGGTGAAGTCTGGAGGGTGAATCAGAAGAAGCAGAATACGGAGAAGGAGAAGGTGAAGTCTGGAGGGTGAATCAGAAGAAGCAGAAGAAGGAGAAGGAGAAGATGAAGTCCGGAGGGTGAAGCAGAAGAAGTAGAAGAAGGAGAAGGAGAAGGTAAAGTCTGGAGGGTGAAGCAGAAGAAGTAGAAGAAGGAGAAGGAGAAGGTGAAGTCAGGAGGGTGAATCAGAAGAAGTAGAAGAAGGAGAAGGAGAAGGTGAAGTCAGGAGGGTGAATCAGAAGAAGCAGAAGAAGGAGAAGGAGAAGGTGAAGTCTGGAGGGTGAATCAGAAGAATCAGAAGAAGGAGAAGGAGAAGGTGAAGTCTGGAGGGTGAATCAGAAGAAGCAGAAGAAAGAGAAGGAGAAGGTGAAGTCTGGAGGGTGAAGCAGAAGAAGCAGAAGAAGGAGAAGGAGAAGGTGAAGTCTGGAGGGTGAATCAGAAGAAGTAGAAGAAGGAGAAAGAGAAGGTGAAGTCTGGAGGGTGAAGCAGAAGAAGTAGAAGAAGGAGAAGGAGAAGGTGAAGTCAGGTGGGTGAATCAGAAGAAGTAGAAAAAGGAGAAGGAGAAGGTGAAGTCAGGAGGGTGAATCAGAAGAAGCAGAATAAGGAGAAGGAGAAGGTGAAGTCTGGAGAGTGAATCAGAAGAATCAGAAGAAGGAGAAGGAGAAGGTGAAGTCTGGAGGGTGAATCAGAAGAAGCAGAAGAAAGAGAAGGAGAAGGTGAAGTCTGGAGGGTGAAGCAGAAGAAACAGAAGAAGGAGAAGGAGAAGGTGAAGACTGGAGGGAGAATCAGAAGAAGTAGAAGAAGGAGAAGCAGAAGGTGAAGTCTGGAGGGTGAATCAGAAGAAGTGGAAGAAGGAGAAGGAGAAGGTGAAGTCTGGAGGGTGAATCAGAAGAAGCAGAAGAAGGAGAAGGAGGAGGTGAAGTCTGGAGGGTGAATCAGAAGAAGCAGAAGAAGGAGAAGGAGAAGATGAAGTCTGGAGGGTGAATCAGAAGAAGTAGAAGAAGGAGAAGGAGAAGGTGAAGTCTGGAGGGTGAATCAGAAGTAGTAGAAAAAGGAGAAGGAGAAGGTGAAGTCTGGAGGGTGAATCAGAAGAAACAGAATAAGGAGAAGGAGAAGGTGAAGTCTGGAGGGTGAATCAGAAGAAGTAGAAGAAGGAGAAGGAGAAGGTGTAGTCTGGAGGGTGAATCAGAAGAAGTAGACGAAGGAGAAGGAGAAGGTGAAGTCTGGAGGGTGAATCAGATGAAGCAGAAGAAGGAGATGGAGAAGGTGAAGTCTGGAGGGTGAATCAGAAGAAGTAGAAGAAGGAGAAGGAGAAGGTGAAGTCTGGAGGGTGAATCAGAAGAAGCAGAAGAAGGAGAAGGAGAAGGTGAAGTCTGGCGGGTGAATCAGAAGAAGCAGAAGAAGGAGAAGGAGAAGGTGAAGTCTGGAGGGTGATTCAGAAGAAGCAGAATAAGGAGAAGGAGAAGGTGAAGTCTGGAGGGTGAATCAGAAGAAGCAGAAGAAGGAGAAGGAGAAGGTGAAGTCTGGAGGGTGAATCAGAAGAAGTAGAAGAAGGAGAAGGAGAAGGTGAAGTCTGGAGGGTGAATCAGAAGAAGTAGAAGAAGGAGAAGGAGAAGGTGAAGTCTGGAGGGTGAATCAGAAGACGTAGAAGAAGGAGAAGGAGAAGGTGAAGTCTGGAGGGTGAAGCAGAAGAAGTAGAAGAAGGAGAAGGAGAAGGTGAAGTCAGGAGGGTGAATCAGAAGAAGTAGAAGAAGGAGAAGGAGAAGGTGAAGTCTGGAGGGTGAATCAGAAGAATCAGAAGAAGGAGAAGGAGAAGGTGAAGTCTGGAGGGTGAATCAGAAGAAGCAGAAGAAAGAGAAGGAGAAGGGGAAGTCTGGAGGGTGAATCAGAAGAAGTAGAAGAAGGAGAAGGAGAAGGTGAAGTCTGGAGGGTGAATCAGAAGAAGCAGAAGAAGGAAAATGAGAAGGTGAAGTCTGGAGGGTGAATCAGAAGAAGTAGACGAAGGAGAAGGAGAAGGTGAAGTCTGGAGGGTGAATGAGAAGAAGCAGAAGAAGGAGATGGAGAAGGTGAAGTCTGGAGGGTGAATCAGAAGAAGTAGAAGAAGGAGAAGGAGAAGGTGAAGTCTGGAGGGTGAATCAGAAGAAGTAGAAGAAGGAGAAGGAGAAGGTGAAGTCTGGAGGGTGAATCAGAAGAAGCAGAAGAAGGAGAAGGAGAAGGTGAAGGCTGGAGGGTGAATCAGAAGAAGTAGAAGAAGGAGAAGGAAAAGGTGAAGTCTGGAGGGTGAAGCAGAAGAAGTAGAAGAAGGAGAAGGAGAAGGTGAAGTCTGGAGGGTGAATCAGAAGAAGCAGAAGAAGGAGAAGGAGAAGGTGAAGTCTGGAGGGTGAATCAGAAGAAGTAGAAGAAGGAGAAGGAGAAGGTGAAGTCTGGAGGGTGAAGCAGAAGAAGTAGAATAAGGAGAAGGAGAAGGTGAAGTCAGGAGGGTGAATCAGAAGAAGTAGAAGAAGGAGAAGGAGAAGGTGAAGTCAGGAGGGTGAATCAGAAGAAGCAGAAGAAGGAGATAGAGAAGGTGAAGTCTGGAGGGTGAATCAGAAGAATCAGAAGAAGGAGAAGGAGAAGGTGAAGTCTGGAGGGTGAAGCAGAAGAAGCAGAAGAAAGAGAAGGAGAACGTGAAGTCTGGAGGGTGAAGCAGAAGAAACAGAAGAAGGAGAAGGAGAAGGTGAAGACTGGAGGGTGAATCAGAAGAAGCAGAAGAAAGGAGAAGGAGAAGGTGAAGTCTGGAGGGTGAATCAGAAGAATCAGAAGAAAGAGAAGGAGAAGGTGAAGTCTGGAGGGTGAATCAGAAGAAGTAGAAGAAGAAGAAGGAGAAGGTGAAGTCAGGAGGGTGAATCAGAAGAAGCAGAAGAAGGAGAAGGAGAAGGTGAAGTCTGGAGGGTGAATCAGAAGAAGCAGAAGAAAGAGAAGGAGAAGGTGAAGTCTGGAGGGTGAAGCAGAAGAAACAGAAGAAGGAGAAGGAGAAGGTGAAGACTGGAGGGTGAATCAGAAGAAGTAGAAGGAGAAGGAGAAGGTGAAGTCTGGAGGGTGAATCAGAAGAAGTAGAAGAAGGAGAAGGAGAAGGTGAAGTCTGGAGGGTGAATCAGAAGAAGCAGAAGAAGGAGAAGGAGAAGGTGAAGTCTGGAGGCTGAATCAGAAGAAGCAGAAGAAGGAGAAGGAGAAGATGAAGTCTGGAGGGTGAATCAGAAGAAGTAGAAGAAGGAGAAGGAGAAGGTGAAGTCTGGAGGGTGAATCAGAATTGTAGAAGAAGGAGAAGGAGAAGGTGAAGTCTGGACGGTGAATCAGAAGAAACAGAAGAAGGAGAAGGAGAAGGTGAAGTCTGGAGGGTGAATCAGAAGAAGTAGAAGAAGGAGAGAAGGAGAAGGTGTAGTCTGGAGGTGAATCAGAAGAAGTAGACGAAGGAGAAGGAGAAGGTGAAGTCTGGAGGGTGAATCAGAAGAAGTAGAAGAAGGAGAAGGAGAAGGTGAAGTCTGGAGGGTGAATCAGAAGAAGCAGAAGAAGGAGAAGGAGAAGGTGAAGTCAGTAGGGTGAATCAGAAGAAGCAGAATAAGGAGAAGGAGAAGGTGAAGTCTGGAGGGTGAATCAGAAGAAGCAGAAAAAGGAGAAGGAGAAGGTGAAGTCTGAAGGGTGAATCAGAGAAGTAGAAGAAGGAGAAGGAGAAGGTGAAGTCTGGAGGGTGAAGCAGAAGAAGTAGAAGAAGGAGAAGGAGAAGGTGAAGTCAGGAGGGTGAATCAGAAGAAGTAGAAGAAGGAGAAGGAGAAGATGAAGTCAGGAGGGTGAATCATAAGAAGCAGAAGAAGGAGAAGGAGAAGGTGAAGTCTGGAGGGTGAATCAGAAGAATCAGAAGAAGGAGAAGGAGAAGGTGACGTCTGGAGGGTGAATCAGAAGAAGCAGAAGAAAGAGAAGGAGAAGGTGAAGTCTGGAGGGTGAAGCAGAAGAAACAGAAGAAGGAGAAGGAGAAGGTGAAGACTGGAGGGTGAATCAGAAGAAGTAGAAGAAGGAGAAGGAGAAGGTGAAGTCTGGAGGGTGAATCAGAAGAAGTAGAAGAAGGAGAAGGAGAAGGTGAAGTCTGGAGGGTGAATCAGAAGAAGCAGAAGAAGGAGAAGGAGAAGGTGAAGGCTGGAGGGTGAATCAGAAGAAGTAGAAGAAGGAGAAGGAAAAGGTGAAGTCTGGAGGGTGAAGCAGAAGAAGTAGAAGAAGGAGAAGGAGAAGGTGAAGTCTGGAGGGTGAATCAGAAGAAGCAGAAGAAGGAGAAGGAGAAGGTGAAGTCTGGAGGGTGAATCAGAAGAAGTAGAAGAAGGAGAAGGAGAAGGTGAAGTCTGGAGGGTGAAGCAGAAGAAGTAGAATAAGGAGAAGGAGAAGGTGAAGTCAGGAGGGTGAATCAGAAGAAGTAGAAGAAGGAGAAGGAGAAGGTGAAGTCAGGAGGGTGAATCAGAAGAAGCAGAAGAAGGAGATAGAGAAGGTGAAGTCTGGAGGGTGAATCAGAAGAATCAGAAGAAGGAGAAGGAGAAGGTGAAGTCTGGAGGGTGAAGCAGAAGAAGCAGAAGAAAGAGAAGGAGAAGGTGAAGTCTGGAGGGTGAAGCAGAAGAAACAGAAGAAGGAGAAGGAGAAGGTGAAGACTGGAGGGTGAATCAGAAGAAGCAGAAGAAAGGAGAAGGAGAAGGTGAAGTCTGGAGGGTGAATCAGAAGAATCAGAAGAAAGAGAAGGAGAAGGTGAAGTCTGGAGGGTGAATCAGAAGAAGTAGAAGAAGAAGAAGGAGAAGGTGAAGTCAGGAGGGTGAATCAGAAGAAGCAGAAGAAGGAGAAGGAGAAGGTGAAGTCTGGAGGGTGAATCAGAAGAAGCAGAAGAAAGAGAAGGAGAAGGTGAAGTCTGGAGGGTGAAGCAGAAGAAACAGAAGAAGGAGAAGGAGAAGGTGAAGACTGGAGGGTGAATCAGAAGAAGTAGAAGGAGAAGGAGAAGGTGAAGTCTGGAGGGTGAATCAGAAGAAGTAGAAGAAGGAGAAGGAGAAGGTGAAGTCTGGAGGGTGAATCAGAAGAAGCAGAAGAAGGAGAAGGAGAAGGTGAAGTCTGGAGGCTGAATCAGAAGAAGCAGAAGAAGGAGAAGGAGAAGATGAAGTCTGGAGGGTGAATCAGAAGAAGTAGAAGAAGGAGAAGGAGAAGGTGAAGTCTGGAGGGTGAATCAGAATTGTAGAAGAAGGAGAAGGAGAAGGTGAAGTCTGGACGGTGAATCAGAAGAAACAGAAGAAGGAGAAGGAGAAGGTGAAGTCTGGAGGGTGAATCAGAAGAAGTAGAAGAAGGAGAAGGAGAAGGTGTAGTCTGGAGGGTGAATCAGAAGAAGTAGACGAAGGAGAAGGAGAAGGTGAAGTCTGGAGGGTGAATCAGAAGAAGTAGAAGAAGGAGAAGGAGAAGGTGAAGTCTGGAGGGTGAATCAGAAGAAGCAGAAGAAGGAGAAGGAGAAGGTGAAGTCAGTAGGGTGAATCAGAAGAAGCAGAATAAGGAGAAGGAGAAGGTGAAGTCTGGAGGGTGAATCAGAAGAAGCAGAAAAAGGAGAAGGAGAAGGTGAAGTCTGAAGGGTGAATCAGAAGAAGTAGAAGAAGGAGAAGGAGAAGGTGAAGTCTGGAGGGTGAAGCAGAAGAAGTAGAAGAAGGAGAAGGAGAAGGTGAAGTCAGGAGGGTGAATCAGAAGAAGTAGAAGAAGGAGAAGGAGAAGATGAAGTCAGGAGGGTGAATCATAAGAAGCAGAAGAAGGAGAAGGAGAAGGTGAAGTCTGGAGGGTGAATCAGAAGAATCAGAAGAAGGAGAAGGAGAAGGTGACGTCTGGAGGGTGAATCAGAAGAAGCAGAAGAAAGAGAAGGAGAAGGTGAAGTCTGGAGGGTGAAGCAGAAGAAACAGAAGAAGGAGAAGGAGAAGGTGAAGACTGGAGGGTGAATCAGAAGAAGTAGAAGAAGGAGAAGGAGAAGGTGAAGTCTGGAGGGTGAATCAGAAGAAGTAGAAGAAGGAGAAGGAGAAGGAGAAGTCTGGAGGGTGAATCAGAAGAAGCAGAAGAAGGAGAAGGAGAAGGTGAAGTCTGGAGGGTGAATCAGAAGAAGCAGAAGAAGGAGAAGGAGAAGATGAAGTCTGGAGGGTGAATCAGAAGAATTAGAAGAAGGAGAAGGAGAAGGTGAGGTCTGGAGGGTGAATCAGAAGAAGCAGAAGAAGGAGAAGGAGAAGGTGAAGTCTGGAGGGTGAATCAGAAGAAGCAGAAGAAGGAGAAGGAGAAGGTGATGTCTGGAGGGTGAATCAGAAGAAGCAGAAGAAGGAGAAGGAGAAGGTGAAGTCAGGAGGGTGAATCAGAAGAAGCAGAAGAAGGAGAAGGAGAAGGTGAAGTTAGGAGGGTGAATCAGAAGAAGCAGAAGAAGGAGAAGGAGCAGGTGATGTCAGGGGGATGAAGCAGAAGAAGTAGAAGAAGGAGAAGGAGAAGGTGAAGTCAGGACGGTGAAGCAGAAGAAGCAGAAGAAGGAGAAGGAGAAGGTGAAGTCTGGAGGGTGAATCAGAAGAAGTAGAAGAAGGAGAAGGAGAAGGTCAAGTCTGGAGGGTGAATCAGAAGAAGTAGAAGAAGGAGAAGGAGAAGGTGAAGTCTGGAGGGTGAAGCAGAAGAAGTAGAAGAAGGAGAAGGAGAAGGTGAAGTCAGGAGAGTGAATCAGAAGAAGTAGAAAAACGAGAAGGAGAATGTGAAGTCAGGAGGGTGAATCAGAAGAAGCAGAAGAAGGAGAAGAAGAAGGTGAAGTCTGGAGGGTGAATCAGAAGAATCAGAAGAAGAAGAAGGAGAAGGTGAAGTCTGGAGGGTGAATCAGAAGAAGCAGAAGAAAGAGAATGAGAAGGTGAAGTCTGGAGGGTGAATCAGAAGAAGTAGAAGAAGGAGAAGGAGAAGGTGAAGTCTGGAGTGTGAATCAGAAGAAGCAGAAGAAGGAGAAGGAGAAGGTGAAGTCTGGAGGGTGAATCAGAAGAAGCAGAATAAGGAGAAGGAGGAGGTGAAGTCTGGAGGGTGAATCAGAAGAAGCAGAAGAAGGAGAAGGAGAAGGTGAAGTCTGGAGGGTGAATCAGAAGAAGTAGAAGAAGGAGAAGGAGAAGGTGAAGTCTGGAGGGTGAAGCAGAAGAAGTAGAAGAAGGAGAAGGAGAAGGTGAAGTCAGGAGGGTGAATCAGAAGAAGTAGAAGAAGGAGAAGGAGAAGGTGAAGTCAGGAGGGTGAATCAGAAGAAGCAGAAGAAGGAGAAGGAGAAGGTGAAGTCTGGAGGGTGAATCAGAAGAATCAGAAGAAGGAGAAGGAGAAGGTGAAGTCTGGAGGGTGAATCAGAAGAAGTAGAAGAAGGAGAAGGAGAAGGTGAAGTCTGGAGGGTGAATCAGAAGAAACAGAATAAGGAGAAGGAGAAGGTGAAGTCTGGAGGGTGAATCAGAAGAAGCAGAATACGGAGAAGGAGAAGGTGAAGTCTGGAGGGTGAATCAGAAGAAGCAGAAGAAGGAGAAGGAGAAGATGAAGTCCGGAGGGTGAAGCAGAAGAAGTAGAAGAAGGAGAAGGAGAAGGTAAAGTCTGGAGGGTGAAGCAGAAGAAGTAGAAGAAGGAGAAGGAGAAGGTGAAGTCAGGAGGGTGAATCAGAAGAAGTAGAAGAAGGAGAAGGAGAAGGTGAAGTCAGGAGGGTGAATCAGAAGAAGCAGAAGAAGGAGAAGGAGAAGGTGAAGTCTGGAGGGTGAATCAGAAGAATCAGAAGAAGGAGAAGGAGAAGGTGAAGTCTGGAGGGTGAATCAGAAGAAGCAGAAGAAAGAGAAGGAGAAGGTGAAGTCTGGAGGGTGAAGCAGAAGAAGCAGAAGAAGGAGAAGGAGAAGGTGAAGTCTGGAGGGTGAATCAGAAGAAGTAGAAGAAGGAGAAGGAGAAGGTGAAGTCTGGAGGGTGAAGCAGAAGAAGTAGAAGAAGGAGAAGGAGAAGGTGAAGTCAGGTGGGTGAATCAGAAGAAGTAGAAAAAGGAGAAGGAGAAGGTGAAGTCAGGAGGGTGAATCAGAAGAAGCAGAATAAGGAGAAGGAGAAGGTGAAGTCTGGAGGGTGAATCAGAAGAATCAGAAGAAGGAGAAGGAGAAGGTGAAGTCTGGAGGGTGAATCAGAAGAAGCAGAAGAAAGAGAAGGAGAAGGTGAAGTCTGGAGGGTGAAGCAGAAGAAACAGAAGAAGGAGAAGGAGAAGGTGAAGACTGGAGGGTGAATCAGAAGAAGTAGAAGAAGGAGAAGCAGAAGGTGAAGTCTGGAGGGTGAATCAGAAGAAGTGGAAGAAGGAGAAGGAGAAGGTGAAGTCTGGAGGGTGAATCAGAAGAAGCAGAAGAAGGAGAAGGAGGAGGTGAAGTCTGGAGGGTGAATCAGAAGAAGCAGAAGAAGGAGAAGGAGAAGATGAAGTCTGGAGGGTGAATCAGAAGAAGTAGAAGAAGGAGAAGGAGAAGGTGAAGTCTGGAGGGTGAATCAGAAGTAGTAGAAAAAGGAGAAGGAGAAGGTGAAGTCTGGAGGGTGAATCAGAAGAAACAGAATAAGGAGAAGGAGAAGGTGAAGTCTGGAGGGTGAATCAGAAGAAGTAGAAGAAGGAGAAGGAGAAGGTGTAGTCTGGAGGGTGAATCAGAAGAAGTAGACGAAGGAGAAGGAGAAGGTGAAGTCTGGAGGGTGAATCAGATGAAGCAGAAGAAGGAGATGGAGAAGGTGAAGTCTGGAGGGTGAATCAGAAGAAGTAGAAGAAGGAGAAGGAGAAGGTGAAGTCTGGAGGGTGAATCAGAAGAAGCAGAAGAAGGAGAAGGAGAAGGTGAAGTCTGGCGGGTGAATCAGAAGAAGCAGAAGAAGGAGAAGGAGAAGGTGAAGTCTGGAGGGTGATTCAGAAGAAGCAGAATAAGGAGAAGGAGAAGGTGAAGTCTGGAGGGTGAATCAGAAGAAGCAGAAGAAGGAGAAGGAGAAGGTGAAGTCTGGAGGGTGAATCAGAAGAAGTAGAAGAAGGAGAAGGAGAAGGTGAAGTCTGGAGGGTGAATCAGAAGAAGTAGAAGAAGGAGAAGGAGAAGGTGAAGTCTGGAGGGTGAATCAGAAGACGTAGAAGAAGGAGAAGGAGAAGGTGAAGTCTGGAGGGTGAAGCAGAAGAAGTAGAAGAAGGAGAAGGAGAAGGTGAAGTCAGGAGGGTGAATCAGAAGATGTAGAAGAAGGAGAAGGAGAAGGTGAAGTCAGGAGGGTGAATCAGAAGAAGCAGAAGAAGGAGAAGGAGAAGGTGAAGTCTGGAGGGTGAATCAGAAGAATCAGAAGAAGGAGAAGGAGAAGGTGAAGTCTGGAGGGTGAATCAGAAGAAGCAGAAGAAAGAGAAGGAGAAGGGGAAGTCTGGAGGGTGAATCAGAAGAAGTAGAAGAAGGAGAAGGAGAAGGTGAAGTCTGGAGGGTGAATCAGAAGAAGCAGAAGAAGGAAAATGAGAAGGTGAAGTCTGGAGGGTGAATCAGAAGAAGTAGACGAAGGAGAAGGAGAAGGTGAAGTCTGGAGGGTGAATGAGAAGAAGCAGAAGAAGGAGATGGAGAAGGTGAAGTCTGGAGGGTGAATCAGAAGAAGTAGAAGAAGGAGAAGGAGAAGGTGAAGTCTGGAGGGTGAATCAGAAGAAGTAGAAGAAGGAGAAGGAGAAGGTGAAGTCTGGAGGGTGAATCAGAAGAAGCAGAAGAAGGAGAAGGAGAAGGTGAAGGCTGGAGGGTGAATCAGAAGAAGTAGAAGAAGGAGAAGGAAAAGGTGAAGTCTGGAGGGTGAAGCAGAAGAAGTAGAAGAAGGAGAAGGAGAAGGTGAAGTCTGGAGGGTGAATCAGAAGAAGCAGAAGAAGGAGAAGGAGAAGGTGAAGTCTGGAGGGTGAATCAGAAGAAGTAGAAGAAGGAGAAGGAGAAGGTGAAGTCTGGAGGGTGAAGCAGAAGAAGTAGAATAAGGAGAAGGAGAAGGTGAAGTCAGGAGGGTGAATCAGAAGAAGTAGAAGAAGGAGAAGGAGAAGGTGAAGTCAGGAGGGTGAATCAGAAGAAGCAGAAGAAGGAGATAGAGAAGGTGAAGTCTGGAGGGTGAATCAGAAGAATCAGAAGAAGCAGAAGGAGAAGGTGAAGTCTGGAGGGTGAAGCAGAAGAAGCAGAAGAAAGAGAAGGAGAAGGTGAAGTCTGGAGGGTGAAGCAGAAGAAACAGAAGAAGGAGAAGGAGAAGGTGAAGACTGGAGGGTGAATCAGAAGAAGCAGAAGAAGGAGAAGGAGAAGGTGAAGTCTGGAGGGTGAATCAGAAGAATCAGAAGAAAGAGAAGGAGAAGGTGAAGTCTGGAGGGTGAATCAGAAGAAGTAGAAGAAGAAGAAGGAGAAGGTGAAGTCAGGAGGGTGAATCAGAAGAAGCAGAAGAAGGAGAAGGAGAAGGTGAAGTCTGGAGGGTGAATCAGAAGAAGCAGAAGAAAGAGAAGGAGAAGGTGAAGTCTGGAGGGTGAAGCAGAAGAAACAGAAGAAGGAGAAGGAGAAGGTGAAGACTGGAGGGTGAATCAGAAGAAGTAGAAGGAGAAGGAGAAGGTGAAGTCTGGAGGGTGAATCAGAAGAAGTAGAAGAAGGAGAAGGAGAAGGTGAAGTCTGGAGGGTGAATCAGAAGAAGCAGAAGAAGGAGAAGGAGAAGGTGAAGTCTGGAGGGTGAATCAGAAGAAGCAGAAGAAGGAGAAGGAGAAGATGAAGTCTGGAGGGTTATTCAGAAGAAGTAGAAGAAGGAGAAGGAGAAGGTGAAGTCTGGAGGGTGAATCAGAATTGTAGAAGAAGGAGAAGGAGAAGGTGAAGTCTGGACGGTGAATCAGAAGAAACAGAAGAAGGAGAAGGAGAAGGTGAAGTCTGGAGGGTGAATCAGAAGAAGTAGAAGAAGGAGAAGGAGAAGGTGTAGTCTGGAGGGTGAATCAGAAGAAGTAGACGAAGGAGAAGGAGAAGGTGAAGTCTGGAGGGTGAATCAGAAGAAGCAGAAGAAGGAGAAGGAGAAGGTGAAGTCTGGAGGGTGAATCAGAAGAAGCAGAAGAAGGAGAAGGAGAAGGTGAAGTCAGTAGGGTGAATCAGAAGAAGCAGAATAAGGAGAAGGAGACGGTGAAGTCTGGAGGGTGAATCAGAAGAAGCAGAAAAAGGAGAAGGAGAAGGTGAAGTCTGAAGGGTGAATCAGAAGAAGTAGAAGAAGGAGAAGGAGAAGGTGAAGTCTGGAGGGTGAAGCAGAAGAAGTAGAAGAAGGAGAAGGAGAAGGTGAAGTCAGGAGGGTGAATCAGAAGAAGTAGAAGAAGGAGAAGGAGAAGATGAAGTCAGGAGGGTGAATCATAAGAAGCAGAAGAAGGAGAAGGAGAAGGTGAAGTCTGGAGGGTGAATCAGAAGAATCAGAAGAAGGAGAAGGAGAAGGTGACGTCTGGAGGGTGAATCAGAAGAAGCAGAAGAAAGAGAAGGAGAAGGTGAAGTCTGGAGGGTGAAGCAGAAGAAACAGAAGAAGGAGAAGGAGAAGGTGAAGACTGGAGGGTGAATCAGAAGAAGTAGAAGAAGGAGAAGAAGAAGGTGAAGTCTGGAGGGTGAATCAGAAGAATCAGAAGAAGAAGAAGGAGAAGGTGAAGTCTGGAGGGTGAATCAGAAGAAGCAGAAGAAAGAGAATGAGAAGGTGAAGTCTGGAGGGTGAATCAGAAGAAGTAGAAGAAGGAGAAGGAGAAGGTGAAGTCTGGAGTGTGAATCAGAAGAAGCAGAAGAAGGAGAAGGTGAAGGTGAAGTCTGGAGGGTGAATCAGAAGAAGCAGAATAAGGAGAAGGAGGAGGTGAAGTCTGGAGGGTGAATCAGAAGAAGCAGAAGAAGGAGAAGGAGAAGGTGAAGTCTGGAGGGTGAATCAGAAGAAGTAGAAGAAGGAGAAGGAGAAGGTGAAGTCTGGAGGGTGAAGCAGAAGAAGTAGAAGAAGGAGAAGGAGAAGGTGAAGTCAGGAGGGTGAATCAGAAGAAGTAGAAGAAGGAGAAGGAGAAGGTGAAGTCAGGAGGGTGAATCAGAAGAAGCAGAAGAAGGAGAAGGAGAAGGTGAAGTCTGGAGGGTGAATCAGAAGAATCAGAAGAAGGAGAAGGAGAAGGTGAAGTCTGGAGGGTGAATCAGAAGAAGCAGAGGAAGGAGAAGGAGAAGGTGAAGTCTGGAGGGTGAATCAGAAGAAGCAGAATAAGGAGAAGGAGAAGGTGAAGTCTGGAGGGTGAATCAGAAGAAGCAGAATACGGAGAAGGAGAAGGTGAAGTCTGGAGGGTGAATCAGAAGAAGCAGAAGAAGGAGAAGGAGAAGATGAAGTCCGGAGGGTGAAGCAGAAGAAGTAGAAGAAGGAGAAGGAGAAGGTAAAGTCTGGAGGGTGAAGCAGAAGAAGTAGAAGAAGGAGAAGGAGAAGGTGAAGTCAGGAGGGTGAATCAGAAGAAGTAGAAGAAGGAGAAGGAGAAGGTGAAGTCAGGAGGGTGAATCAGAAGAAGCAGAAGAAGGAGAAGGAGAAGGTGAAGTCTGGAGGGTGAATCAGAAGAATCAGAAGAAGGAGAAGGAGAAGGTGAAGTCTGGAGGGTGAATCAGAAGAAGCAGAAGAAAGAGAAGGAGAAGGTGAAGTCTGGAGGGTGAAGCAGAAGAAACAGAAGAAGGAGAAGGAGAAGGTGAAGACTGGAGGGTGAATCAGAAGAAGTAGAAGAAGGAGAAGGAGAAGGTGAAGTCTGGAGGGTGAATCAGAAGAAGTAGAAGAAGGAGAAGGAGAAGGTGAAGTCTGGAGGGTGAATCAGAAGAAGCAGAAGAAGGAGAAGGAGAAGGTGAAGTCTGGAGGGTGAATCAGAAGAAGCAGAAGAAGGAGAAGGAGAAGATGAAGTCTGGAGGGTGAATCAGAAGAAGTAGAAGAAGGAGAAGGAGAAGGTGAAGTCTGGAGGGTGAATCAGAAGAAGCAGAAGAAGGAGAAGGAGAAGGTGAAGTCTGGAGGGTGAATCAGAAGAAGCAGAAGAAGGAGAAGGAGAAGATGAAGTCTGGAGGGTGAATCAGAAGAAGTAGAAGAAGGAGAAGGAGAAGGAGAGGTCTGGAGGGTGAATCAGAAGAAGCAGAAGAAGGAGAAGGAGAAGGTGAAGTCTGGAGGGTGAATCAGAAGAAGCAGAAGAAGGAGAAGGAGAAGGTGATGTCTGGAGGGTGAATCAGAAGAAGCAGAAGGAGGAGAAGGAGAAGGTGAAGTCAGGAGGGTGAATCAGAAGAAGCAGAAGAAGGAGAAGAAGAAGGTAAAGTTAGGAGGGTGAATCAGAAGAAGCAGAAGAAGGAGAAGGAGCAGGTGATGTCAGGGGGATGAAGCAGAAGAAGTAGAAGAAGGAGAAGGAGAAGGTGAAGTCAGGACGGTGAAGCAGAAGAAGCAGAAGAAGGAGAAGGGGAAGGTGAAGACTGGAGGGTGAATCAGAAGAAGTAGAAGAAGGAGAAGGAGAAGGTCAAGTCTGGAGGGTGAATCAGAAGAAGTAGAAGAAGGAGAAGGAGAAGGTGAAGTCTGGAGGGTGAAGCAGAAGAAGTAGAAGAAGGAGAAGGAGAAGGTGAAGTCAGGAGGGTGAATCAGAAGAAGTAGAAGAACGAGAAGGAGAAGAAGAAGTCAGGAGGGTGAATCAGAAGAAGCAGAAGAAGGAGAAGAAGAAGGTGAAGTCTGGAGGGTGAATCAGAAGAATCAGAAGAAGGAGAAGGAGAAGGTGAAGTCTGGAGGGTGAATCAGAAGAAGCAGAAGAAAGAGAAGGAGAAGGTGAAGTCTGGAGGGTGAATCAGAAGAAGTAGAAGAAGGAGAAGGAGAAGGTGAAGTCTGGAGTGTGAATCAGAAGAAGCAGAAGAAGGAGAAGGAGAAGGTGAAGTCTGGAGGGTGAATCAGAAGAAGCAGAATAAGGAGAAGGAGAAGGTGAAGTCTGGAGGGTGAATCAGAAGAAGCAGAAGAAGGAGAAGGAGAAGGTGAAGTCTGGAGGGTGAATCAGAAGAAGTAGAAGAAGGAGAAGGAGAAGGTGAAGTCTGGAGGGTGAAGCAGAAGAAGTAGAAGAAGGAGAAGGAGAAGGTGAAGTCAGGAGGGTGAATCAGAAGAAGTAGAAGAAGGAGAAGGAGGAGGTGAAGTCTGGAGGGTGAATCAGAAGAAGCAGAAGAAGGAGAAGGAGAAGGTGAAGTCTGGAGGGTGAATCAGAAGAAGTAGAAGAAGGAGAAGGAGAAGGTGAAGTCTGGAGGGTGAAGCAGAAGAAGTAGAAGAAGGAGAAGGAGAAGGTGAAGTCAGGAGGGTGAATCAGAAGAAGTAGAAAAACGAGAAGGAGAATGTGAAGTCAGGAGGGTGAATCAGAAGAAGCAGAAGAAGGAGAAGAAGAAGGTGAAGTCTGGAGGGTGAATCAGAAGAATCAGAAGAAGAAGAAGGAGAAGGTGAAGTCTGGAGGGTGAATCAGAAGAAGCAGAAGAAAGAGAATGAGAAGGTGAAGTCTGGAGGGTGAATCAGAAGAAGTAGAAGAAGGAGAAGGAGAAGGTGAAGTCTGGAGTGTGAATCAGAAGAAGCAGAAGAAGGAGAAGGAGAAGGTGAAGTCTGGAGGGTGAATCAGAAGAAGCAGAATAAGGAGAAGGAGGAGGTGAAGTCTGGAGGGTGAATCAGAAGAAGCAGAAGAAGGAGATGGAGAAGGTGAAGTCTGGAGGGTGAATCAGAAGAAGTAGAAGAAGGAGAAGGAGAAGGTGAAGTCTGGAGGGTGAAGCAGAAGAAGTAGAAGAAGGAGAAGGAGAAGGTGAAGTCAGGAGGGTGAATCAGAAGAAGTAGAAGAAGGAGAAGGAGAAGGTGAAGTCAGGAGGGTGAATCAGAAGAAGCAGAAGAAGTAGAAGGAGGAGGTGAAGTCTGGAGGGTGAATCAGAAGAATCAGAAGAAGGAGAAGGAGAAGGTGAAGTCTGGAGGGTGAATCAGAAGAAGCAGAGGAAGGAGAAGGAGAAGGTGAAGTCTGGAGGGTGAATCAGAAGAAGCAGAATAAGGAGAAGGAGAAGGTGAAGTCTGGAGGGTGAATCAGAAGAAGCAGAATACGGAGAAGGAGAAGGTGAAGTCTGGAGGGTGAATCAGAAGAAGCAGAAGAAGGAGAAGGAGAAGATGAAGTCCGGAGGGTGAAGCAGAAGAAGTAGAAGAAGGAGAAGGAGAAGGTAAAGTCTGGAGGGTGAAGCAGAAGAAGTAGAAGAAGGAGAAGGAGAAGGTGAAGTCAGGAGGGTGAATCAGAAGAAGTAGAAGAAGGAGAAGGAGAAGGTGAAGTCAGGAGGGTGAATCAGAAGAAGCAGAAGAAGGAGAAGGAGAAGGTGAAGTCTGGAGGGTGAATCAGAAGAATCAGAAGAAGGAGAAGGAGAAGGTGAAGTCTGGAGGGTGAATCAGAAGAAGCAGAAGAAAGAGAAGGAGAAGGTGAAGTCTGGAGGGTGAAGCAGAAGAAACAGAAGAAGGAGAAGGAGAAGGTGAAGACTGGAGGGTGAATCAGAAGAAGTAGAAGAAGGAGAAGGAGAAGGTGAAGTCTGGAGGGTGAATCAGAAGAAGTAGAAGAAGGAGAAGGAGAAGTTGAAGTCTGGAGGGTGAATCAGAAGAAGCAGAAGAAGGAGAAGGAGAAGGTGAAGTCTGGAGGGTGAATCAGAAGAAGTAGACGAAGGAGAAGGAGAAGGTGAAGTCTGGAGGGTGAATCAGAAGAAGCAGAAGAAGGAAATGGAGAAGGTGAAGTCTGGAGGGTGAATCAGAAGAAGTAGAAGAAGGAGAAGGAGAAGGTGAAGTCTGGAGGGTGAATCAGAAGAAGCAGAAGAAGGAGAAGGAGAAGGTGAAGTCTGGAGGGTGAATCAGAAGAAGCAGAAGAAGGAGAAGGAGAAGATGAAGTCTGGAGGGTGAATCAGAAGAAGTAGAAGAAGGAGAAGGAGAAGGAGAGGTCTGGAGGGTGAATCAGAAGAAGCAGAAGAAGGAGAAGGAGAAGGTGAAGTCTGGAGGGTGAATCAGAAGAAGCAGAAGAAGGAGAAGGAGAAGGTGATGTCTGGAGGGTGAATCAGAAGAAGCAGAAGGAGGAGAAGGAGAAGGTGAAGTCAGGAGGGTGAATCAGAAGAAGCAGAAGAAGGAGAAGGAGAAGGTAAAGTTAGGAGGGTGAATCAGAAGAAGCAGAAGAAGGAGAAGGAGCAGGTGATGTCAGGGGGATGAAGCAGAAGAAGTAGAAGAAGGAGAAGGAGAAGGTGAAGTCAGGACGGTGAAGCAGAAGAAGCAGAAGAAGGAGAAGGGGAAGGTGAAGACTGGAGGGTGAATCAGAAGAAGTAGAAGAAGGAGAAGGAGAAGGTCAAGTCTGGAGGGTGAATCAGAAGAAGTAGAAGAAGGAGAAGGAGAAGGTGAAGTCTGTAGGGTGAAGCAGAAGAAGTAGAAGAAGGAGAAGGAGAAGGTGAAGTCAGGAGGGTGAATCAGAAGAAGTAGAAGAACGAGAAGGAGAAGGAGAAGTCAGGAGGGTGAATCAGAAGAAGCAGAAGAAGGAGAAGGAGAAGGTGAAGTCTGGAGGGTGAATCAGAAGAAGTAGACGAAGGAGAAGGAGAAGGTGAAGTCTGGAGGGTGAATCAGAAGAAGCAGAAGAAGGAAATGGAGAAGGTGAAGTCTGGAGGGTGAATCAGAAGAAGTAGAAGAAGGAGAAGGAGAAGGTGAAGTCTGGAGGGTGAATCAGAAGAAGCAGAAGAAGGAGAAGGAGAAGGTGAAGTCTGGAGGGTGAATCAGAAGAAGCAGAAGAAGGAGAAGGAGAAGGTGAAGTCTGGAGGGTGAATCAGAAGAATCAGAAGAAGGAGAAGGAGAAGGTGAAGTCTGGAGGGTGAATCAGAAGAAGCAGAGGAAGGAGAAGGAGAAGGTGAAGTCTGGAGGGTGAATCAGAAGAAGCAGAATAAGGAGAAGGAGAAGGTGAAGTCTGGAGGGTGAATCAGAAGAAGCAGAATACGGAGAAGGAGAAGGTGAAGTCTGGAGGGTGAATCAGAAGAAGCAGAAGAAGGAGAAGGAGAAGATGAAGTCCGGAGGGTAAAGCAGAAGAAGTAGAAGAAGGAGAAGGAGAAGGTGAAGTCTGGAGGGTGAATCAGAAGAAGCAGAAGAAGGAAATGGAGAAGGTGAAGTCTGGAGGGTGAATCAGAAGAAGTAGAAGAAGGAGAAGGAGAAGGTGAAGTCTGGAGGGTGAATCAGAAGAAGCAGAAGAAGGAGAAGGAGAAGGTGAAGTCTGGAGGGTGAATCAGAAGAAGCAGAAGAAGGAGAAGGAGAAGGTGAAGTCTGGAGGGTGAATCAGAAGAATCAGAAGAAGGAGAAGGAGAAGGTGAAGTCTGGAGGGTGAATCAGAAGAAGCAGAGGAAGGAGAAGGAGAAGGTGAAGTCTGGAGGGTGAATCAGAAGAAGCAGAATAAGGAGAAGGAGAAGGTGAAGTCTGGAGGGTGAATCAGAAGAAGCAGAATACGGAGAAGGAGAAGGTGAAGTCTGGAGGGTGAATCAGAAGAAGCAGAAGAAGGAGAAGGAGAAGATGAAGTCCGGAGGGTGAAGCAGAAGAAGTAGAAGAAGGAGAAGGAGAAGGTAAAGTCTGGAGGGTGAAGCAGAAGAAGTAGAAGAAGGAGAAGGAGAAGGTGAAGTCAGGAGGGTGAATCAGAAGAAGTAGAAGAAGGAGAAGGAGAAGGTGAAGTCAGGAGGGTGAATCAGAAGAAGCAGAAGAAGGAGAAGGAGAAGGTGAAGTCTGGAGGGTGAATCAGAAGAATCAGAAGAAGGAGAAGGAGAAGGTGAAGTCTGGATGGTGAATCAGAAGAAGCAGAAGAAAGAGAAGGAGAAGGTGAAGTCTGGAGGGTGAAGCAGAAGAAACAGAAGAAGGAGAAGGAGAAGGTGAAGACTGGAGGGTGAATCAGAAGAAGTAGAAGAAGGAGAAGGAGAAGGTGAAGTCTGGAGGGTGAATCAGAAGAAGTAGAAGAAGGAGAAGGAGAAGTTGAAGTCTGGAGGGTGAATCAGAAGAAGCAGAAGAAGGAGAAGGAGAAGGTGAAGTCTGGAGGGTGAATCAGAAGAAGTAGACGAAGGAGAAGGAGAAGGTGAAGTCTGGAGGGTGAATCAGAAGAAGCAGAAGAAGGAAATGGAGAAGGTGAAGTCTGGAGGGTGAATCAGAAGAAGTAGAAGAAGGAGAAGGAGAAGGTGAAGTCTGGAGGGTGAATCAGAAGAAGCAGAAGAAGGAGAAGGAGAAGGTGAAGTCTGGAGGGTGAATCAGAAGAAGCAGAAGAAGGAGAAGGAGAAGATGAAGTCTGGAGGGTGAATCAGAAGAAGTAGAAGAAGGAGAAGGAGAAGGAGAGGTCTGGAGGGTGAATCAGAAGAAGCAGAAGAAGGAGAAGGAGAAGGTGAAGTCTGGAGGGTGAATCAGAAGAAGCAGAAGAAGGAGAAGGAGAAGGTGAAGTCTGGAGGGTGAATCAGAAGAAGCAGAAGAAGGAGAAGGAGAAGGTGAAGTCTGGAGGGTGAATCAGAAGAATCAGAAGAAGGAGAAGGAGAAGGTGAAGTCTGGAGGGTGAATCAGAAGAAGTAGAAGAAGGAGAAGGAGAAGGTGAAGTCTGGAGGGTGAATCAGAAGAAGCAGAAGAAGGAGAAGGAGAAGGTGAAGTCTGGAGGGTGAATCAGAAGAAGCAGAAGAAGGAGAAGGAGAAGGTGAAGTCTGGAGGGTGAATCAGAAGAATCAGAAGAAGGAGAAGGAGAAGGTGAAGTCTGGAGGGTGAATCAGAAGAAGCAGAGGAAGGAGAAGGAGAAGGTGAAGTCTGGAGGGTGAATCAGAAGAAGCAGAATAAGGAGAAGGAGAAGGTGAAGTCTGGAGGGTGAATCAGAAGAAGCAGAATACGGAGAAGGAGAAGGTGAAGTCTGGAGGGTGAATCAGAAGAAGCAGAAGAAGGAGAAGGAGAAGATGAAGTCCGGCGGGTAAAGCAGAAGAAGTAGAAGAAGGAGAAGGAGAAGGTGAAGTCTGGAGGGTGAATCAGAAGAAGCAGAAGAAGGAAATGGAGAAGGTGAAGTCTGGAGGGTGAATCAGAAGAAGTAGAAGAAGGAGAAGGAGAAGGTGAAGTCTGGAGGGTGAATCAGAAGAAGCAGAAGAAGGAGAAGGAGAAGGTGAAGTCTGGAGGGTGAATCAGAAGAAGCAGAAGAAGGAGAAGGAGAAGGTGAAGTCTGGAGGGTGAATCAGAAGAATCAGAAGAAGGAGAAGGAGAAGGTGAAGTCTGGAGGGTGAATCAGAAGAAGCAGAGGAAGGAGAAGGAGAAGGTGAAGTCTGGAGGGTGAATCAGAAGAAGCAGAATAAGGAGAAGGAGAAGGTGAAGTCTGGAGGGTGAATCAGAAGAAGCAGAATACGGAGAAGGAGAAGGTGAAGTCTGGAGGGTGAATCAGAAGAAGCAGAAGAAGGAGAAGGAGAAGATGAAGTCCGGAGGGTGAAGCAGAAGAAGTAGAAGAAGGAGAAGGAGAAGGTAAAGTCTGGAGGGTGAAGCAGAAGAAGTAGAAGAAGGAGAAGGAGAAGGTGAAGTCAGGAGGGTGAATCAGAAGAAGTAGAAGAAGGAGAAGGAGAAGGTGAAGTCAGGAGGGTGAATCAGAAGAAGCAGAAGAAGGAGAAGGAGAAGGTGAAGTCTGGAGGGTGAATCAGAAGAATCAGAAGAAGGAGAAGGAGAAGGTGAAGTCTGGAGGGTGAATCAGAAGAAGCAGAAGAAAGAGAAGGAGAAGGTGAAGTCTGGAGGGTGAAGCAGAAGAAACAGAAGAAGGAGAAGGAGAAGGTGAAGACTGGAGGGTGAATCAGAAGAAGTAGAAGAAGGAGAAGGAGAAGGTGAAGTCTGGAGGGTGAATCAGAAGAAGTAGAAGAAGGAGAAGGAGAAGTTGAAGTCTGGAGGGTGAATCAGAAGAAGCAGAAGAAGGAGAAGGAGAAGGTGAAGTCTGGAGGGTGAATCAGAAGAAGTAGACGAAGGAGAAGGAGAAGGTGAAGTCTGGAGGGTGAATCAGAAGAAGCAGAAGAAGGAAATGGAGAAGGTGAAGTCTGGAGGGTGAATCAGAAGAAGTAGAAGAAGGAGAAGGAGAAGGTGAAGTCTGGAGGGTGAATCAGAAGAAGCAGAAGAAGGAGAAGGAGAAGGTGAAGTCTGGAGGGTGAATCAGAAGAAGCAGAAGAAGGAGAAGGAGAAGATGAAGTCTGGAGGGTGAATCAGAAGAAGTAGAAGAAGGAGAAGGAGAAGGAGAGGTCTGGAGGGTGAATCAGAAGAAGCAGAAGAAGGAGAAGGAGAAGGTGAAGTCTGGAGGGTGAATCAGAAGAAGCAGAAGAAGGAGAAGGAGAAGGTGATGTCTGGAGGGTGAATCAGAAGAAGCAGAAGGAGGAGAAGGAGAAGGTGAAGTCAGGAGGGTGAATCAGAAGAAGCAGAAGAAGGAGAAGGAGAAGGTAAAGTTAGGAGGGTGAATCAGAAGAAGCAGAAGAAGGAGAAGGAGCAGGTGATGTCAGGGGGATGAAGCAGAAGAAGTAGAAGAAGGAGAAGGAGAAGGTGAAGTCAGGACGGTGAAGCAGAAGAAGCAGAAGAAGGAGAAGGGGAAGGTGAAGACTGGAGGGTGAATCAGAAGAAGTAGAAGAAGGAGAAGGAGAAGGTCAAGTCTGGAGGGTGAATCAGAAGAAGTAGAAGAAGGAGAAGGAGAAGGTGAAGTCTGGAGGGTGAAGCAGAAGAAGTAGAAGAAGGAGAAGGAGAAGGTGAAGTCAGGAGGGTGAATCAGAAGAAGTAGAAGAACGAGAAGGAGAAGGAGAAGTCAGGAGGGTGAATCAGAAGAAGCAGAAGAAGGAGAAGAAGCAGGTGAAGTCTGGAGGGTGAATCAGAAGAATCAGAAGAAGGAGAAGGAGAAGGTGAAGTCTGGAGGGTGAATCAGAAGAAGCAGAAGAAAGAGAAGGAGAAGGTGAAGTCTGGAGGGTGAATCAGAAGAAGTAGAAGAAGGAGAAGGAGAAGGTGAAGTCTGGAGTGTGAATCAGAAGAAGCAGAAGAAGGAGAAGGAGAAGGTGAAGTCTGGAGGGTGAATCAGAAGAAGCAGAATAAGGAGAAGGAGAAGGTGAAGTCTGGAGGGTGAATCAGAAGAAGCAGAAGAAGGAGAAGGAGAAGGTGAAGTCTGGAGGGTGAATCAGAAGAAGTAGAAGAAGGAGAAGGAGAAGGTGAAGTCTGGAGGGTGAAGCAGAAGAAGTAGAAGAAGGAGAAGGAGAAGGTGAAGTCAGGAGGGTGAATCAGAAGAAGTAGAAGAAGGAGAAGGAGAAGGTGAAGTCAGGAGGGTGAATCAGAAGAAGCAGAAGAAGGAGAAGGAGAAGGTGAAGTCTGGAGGGTGAATCAGAAGAATCAGAAGAAGGAGAAGGAGAAGGTGAAGTCTGGAGGGTGAATCAGAAGAAGCAGAGGAAGGAGAAGGAGAAGGTGAAGTCTGGAGGGTGAATCAGAAGAAGCAGAATAAGGAGAAGGAGAAGGTGAAGTCTGGAGGGTGAATCAGAAGAAGCAGAATAAGGAGAAGGAGAAGGTGAAGTCTGGTGGGTGAATCAGAAGAAGCAGAAGAAGGAGAAGGAGAAGATGAAGTCTGGAGGGTGAATCAGAAGAAGCAGAAGAAGGAGAAGGAGAAGGTGAAGTCTGGAGGGTGAATCAGAAGAATCAGAAGAAGGAGAAGGAGAAGGTGAAGTCTGGAGGGTGAATCAGAAGAAGCAGAAGAAAGAGAAGGAGAAGGTGAAGTCTGGAGGGTGAAGCAGAAGAAACAGAAGAAGGAGAAGGAGAAGGTGAAGACTGGAGGGTGAATCAGAAGAAGTAGAAGAAGGATAAGGAGAAGGTGAAGTCTGGAGGGTGAATCAGAAGAAGTAGAAGAAGGAGAAGGAGAAGGTGAAGTCTGGAGGGTGAATCAGAAGAAGCAGAAGAAGGAGAAGGAGAAGGTGAAGTCTGGAGGGTGAATCAGAAGAAGCAGAAGAAGGAGAAGGAGAAGATGAAGTCTGGAGGGTGAATCAGAAGAAGTGGAAGAAGGAGAAGGAGAAGGTGAAGTCTGGAGGGTGAATCAGAAGTAGTAGAAGAAGGAGAAGGAGAAGGTGAAGTCTGGACGGTGAATCAGAAGAAACAGAAGAAGGAGAAGGAGAAGGTGAAGTCTGGAGGGTGAATCAGAAGAAGTAGAAGAAGGAGAAGGAGAAGGTGTAGTCTGGAGGGTGAATCAGAAGAAGTAGACGAAGGAGAAGGAGAAGGTGAAGTCTGGAGGGTGAATCAGAAGAAGCAGAAGAAGGAAATGGAGAAGGTGAAGTCTGGAGGGTGAATCAGAAGAAGTAGAAGAAGGAGAAGGAGAAGGTGAAGTCTGGAGGGTGAATCAGAAGAAGCAGAAGAAGGAGAAGGAGAAGGTGAAGTCTGGAGGGTGAATCAGAAGAAGCAGAAGAAGGAGAAGGAGAAGGAGAAGTCTGGAGGGTGAATCAGAAGAAGCAGAAGAAGGAGAAGGAGAAGATGAAGTCTGGAGGGTGAAGCAGAAGAAGTAGAAGAAGGAGAAGGAGAAGGTGAAGTCAGGAGGGTGAATCAGAAGAAGTAGAAGAAGGAGAAGGAGAAGGTGAAGTCAGGAGGGTGATTCAGAAGAAGCAGAAGAAGGAGAAGGAGAAGGTGAAGTCTGGAGGGTGAATCAGAAGAATCAGAAGAAGGAGAAGGAGAAAGTGAAGTCTGGAGGGTGAATCAGAAGAAGCCGAAGAAGGAGAAGGAGAAGGTGAAGTCTGGAGGGTGAATCAGAAGAAGCAGAAGAAGGAGAAGGAGAAGGTGAAGTCAGGAGGGTGAATCAGAAGAAGCAGAAGAAGGAGAAGGAGAAGGTGAAGTTAGGAGGGTGAATCAGAAGAAGCAGAAGAAGGAGAAGGAGCAGGTGATGTCAGCGGGATGAAGCAGAAGAAGGAGAAGAAGGAGAAGGAGAAGGTGAAGTCAGGACGGTGAAGCAGAAGAAGCAGAAGAAGGAGAAGGAGAATGTGAAGTCTGGAGGATGAATCAGAATAAGTAGAAGAAGGAGAAGGAGAAGGTCAAGTCTGGAGGGTGAATCAGAAGAAGTAGAAGAAGGAGAAGGAGAAGGTGAAGACTGGAGGGTGAAGCAGAAGAAGTAGAAGAAGGAGAAGGAGAAGGTAAAGTCAGGAGGGTGAATCAGAAGAAACAGAAGAAGGAGAAGGAGAAGGTGATGTCTGGAGGGTGAATCAGAAGAAGTAGAAGAAGGAGAAGGAGAAGGTGTAGTCTGGAGGGTGAATCAGAAGAAGTAGACGAAGGAGAAGGAGAAGGTGAAGTCTGGAGGGTGAATCAGAAGAAGCAGAAGAAGGAAATGGAGAAGGTGAAGTCTGGAGGGTGAATCAGAAGAAGTAGAAGAAGGAGAAGGAGAAGGTGAAGTCTGGAGGGTGAATCAGAAGAAGCAGAAGAAGGAGAAGGAGAAGGTGAAGTCTGGAGGGTGAATCAGAAGAAGCAGAAGAAGGAGAAGGAGAAGGAGAAGTCTGGAGGGTGAATCAGAAGAAGCAGAAGAAGGAGAAGGAGAAGATGAAGTCTGGAGGGTGAAGCAGAAGAAGTAGAAGAAGGAGAAGGAGAAGGTGAAGTCAGGAGGGTGAATCAGAAGAAGTAGAAGAAGGAGAAGGAGAAGGTGAAGTCAGGAGGGTGATTCAGAAGAAGCAGAAGAAGGAGAAGGAGAAGGTGAAGTCTGGAGGGTGAATCAGAAGAATCAGAAGAAGGAGAAGGAGAAAGTGAAGTCTGGAGGGTGAATCAGAAGAAGCCGAAGAAGGAGAAGGAGAAGGTGAAGTCTGGAGGGTGAATCAGAAGAAGCAGAAGAAGGAGAAGGAGAAGGTGAAGTCAGGAGGGTGAATCAGAAGAAGCAGAAGAAGGAGAAGGAGAAGGTGAAGTTAGGAGGGTGAATCAGAAGAAGCAGAAGAAGGAGAAGGAGCAGGTGATGTCAGCGGGATGAAGCAGAAGAAGGAGAAGAAGGAGAAGGAGAAGGTGAAGTCAGGACGGTGAAGCAGAAGAAGCAGAAGAAGGAGAAGGAGAATGTGAAGTCTGGAGGATGAATCAGAATAAGTAGAAGAAGGAGAAGGAGAAGGTCAAGTCTGGAGGGTGAATCAGAAGAAGTAGAAGAAGGAGAAGGAGAAGGTGAAGTCTGGAGGGTGAAGCAGAAGAAGTAGAAGAAGGAGAAGGAGAAGGTGAAGTCAGGAGGGTGAATCAGAAGAAGTAGAAGAAGGAGAAGGAGAAGGTGAAGTCAGGAGGGTGAATCAGAAGAAGCAGAAGAAGGAGAAGGAGAAGGTGAAGTCTGGAGGGGGAATCAGAAGAAGTAGAAGAAGGAGAAGGAGAAGGTGTTGTCTGGAGGGTGAATCAGAAGAAGTAGACGAAGGAGAAGGAGAAGGTGAAGTCTGGAGGGTGAATCAGAAGAAGCAGAAGAAGGAGAAGGAGAAGGTGAAGTCTGGAGGGTGAATCAGAAGAAGCAGAAGAAGGAGAAGGAGAAGGTGAAGTCTGGAGGGTGAATCAGAAGAAGCAGAATAAGGAGAAGGAGAATGTGAAGTCTGGAGGGTGAATAAGAAGAAGCAGAAAAAGGAGAAGGAGAAGGTGAAGTCTGAAGGGTGAATCAGAAGAAGTAGAAGAAGGAGAAGGAGAAGGTGAAGTCTGGAGGGTGAAGCAGAAGAAGTAGAAGAAGGAGAACGAGAAGGTGAAGTCAGGAGGGTGAATCAGAAGAAGTAGAAGAAGGAGAAGGAGAAGGTGAAGTCAGGAGGGTGAATCAGAAGAAGCAGAAGAAGGAGAAGGAGAAGGTGAAGTCTGGAGGGTGAATCAGAAGAATCAGAAGAAGGAGAAGGAGAAGGTGAAGTCTGGAGGGTGAATCAGAAGAAGCAGAAGAAAGAGAAGGAGAAGGTGATGTCTGGAGTGTGAATCAGAAGAAGCAGAAGAAGGAGAAGGAGAAGGTGAAGTCTGGAGGGTGAATCAGAAGAAGCAGAAGAAGGAGAAGGAGAAGATGAAGTCTGGAGGGTGAATCAGAAGAAGTAGAAGAAGGAGAAGGAGAAGGTGAGGTCTGGAGGGTGAATCAGAAGAAGCAGAAGAAGGAGAAGGAGAGGGTGAAGTCTGGAGGGTGAATCAGAAGAAGCAGAAGAAGGAGAAGGAGAAGGTGAAGTCTGGAGGGTGAATCAGAAGAAGCAGAAGAAGGAGAAGGAGAAGGTGAAGTCAGGAGGGTGATTCAGAAGAAGCAGAAGAAGGAGAAGGAGAAGGTGAAGTCTGGAGGGTGAATCAGAAGAATCAGAAGAAGGAGAAGGAGATAGTGAAGTCTGGAGGGTGAATCAGAAGAAGCCGAAGAAGGAGAAGGAGAAGGTGAAGTCTGGAGGGTGAATCAGAAGAAGCAGAAGAAGGAGAAGGAGAAGGTGAAGTCAGGAGGGTGAATCAGAAGAAGCAGAAGAAGGAGAAGGAGAAGGTGAAGTTAGGAGGGTGAATCAGAAGAAGCAGAAGAAGGAGAAGGAGCAGGTGATGTCAGCGGGATGAAGCAGAAGAAGGAGAAGAAGGAGAAGGAGAAGGTGAAGTCAGGACGGTGAAGCAGAAGAAGCAGAAGAAGGAGAAGGAGAATGTGAAGTCTGGAGGATGAATCAGAATAAGTAGAAGAAGGAGAAGGAGAAGGTCAAGTCTGGAGGGTGAATCAGAAGAAGTAGAAGAAGGAGAAGGAGAAGGTGAAGTCTGGAGGGTGAAGCAGAAGAAGTAGAAGAAGGAGAAGGAGAAGGTGAAGTCAGGAGGGTGAATCAGAAGAAGTAGAAGAAGGAGAAGGAGAAGGTGAAGTCAGGAGGGTGAATCAGAAGAAGCAGAAGAAGGAGAAGGAGAAGGTGAAGTCTGGAGGGGGAATCAGAAGAAGTAGAAGAAGGAGAAGGAGAAGGTGTTGTCTGGAGGGTGAATCAGAAGAAGTAGACGAAGGAGAAGGAGAAGGTGAAGTCTGGAGGGTGAATCAGAAGAAGCAGAAGAAGGAGAAGGAGAAGGTGAAGTCTGGAGGGTGAATCAGAAGAAGCAGAAGAAGGAGAAGGAGAAGGTGAAGTCTGGAGGGTGAATCAGAAGAAGCAGAATAAGGAGAAGGAGAATGTGAAGTCTGGAGGGTGAATAAGAAGAAGCAGAAAAAGGAGAAGGAGAAGGTGAAGTCTGAAGGGTGAATCAGAAGAAGTAGAAGAAGGAGAAGGAGAAGGTGAAGTCTGGAGGGTGAAGCAGAAGAAGTAGAAGAAGGAGAACGAGAAGGTGAAGTCAGGAGGGTGAATCAGAAGAAGTAGAAGAAGGAGAAGGAGAAGGTGAAGTCAGGAGGGTGAATCAGAAGAAGCAGAAGAAGGAAAAGGAGAAGGTGAAGTCTGGAGGGTGAATCAGAAGAATCAGAAGAAGGAGAAGGAGAAGGTGAAGTCTGGAGGGTGAATCAGAAGAAGCAGAAGAAAGAGAAGGAGAAGGTGATGTCTGGAGTGTGAATCAGAAGAAGCAGAAGAAGGAGAAGGAGAAGGTGAAGTCTGGAGGGTGAATCAGAAGAAGCAGAAGAAGGAGAAGGAGAAGATGAAGTCTGGAGGGTGAATCAGAAGAAGTAGAAGAAGGAGAAGGAGAAGGTGAGGTCTGGAGGGTGAATCAGAAGAAGCAGAAGAAGGAGAAGGAGAGGGTGAAGTCTGGAGGGTGAATCAGAAGAAGCAGAAGAAGGAGAAGGAGAAGGTGAAGTCTGGAGGGTGAATCAGAAGAAGCAGAAGAAGGAGAAGGAGCAGGTGAAGTCAGGAGGGTGAATCAGAAGAAGCAGAAGAAGGAGAAGGAGAAGTTGAAGTTAGGAGGGTGAATCAGAAGAAGCAGAAGAAGGAGAAGGAGCAGGTGATGTCAGGGGGATGAAGCAGAAGAAGTAGAAGAAGGAGAAGGAGAAGGTGAAGTCAGGACGGTGAAGCAGAAGAAGCAGAAGAAGGAGAAGGAGAAGGTGAAGTCTGGAGGGTGAATCAGAAGAAGTAGAAGAAGGAGAAGGAGAAGGTCAAGTCTGGAGGGTGAATCAGAAGAAGTAGAAGAAGGAGAAGGAGAAGGTGAAGTCTGGAGGGTGAAGCAGAAGAAGTAGAAGAAGGAGAAGGAGAAGGTGAAGTCAGGAGGGTGAATCAGAAGAAGTAGAAGAAGGAGAAGGAGAAGGTGAAGTCAGGAGGGTGAATCAGAAGAAGCAGAAGAAGGAGAAGAAGAAGGTGAAGTCTGGAGGGTGAATCAGAAGAATCAGAAGAAGGAGCAGGAGAAGGTGAAGTCTGGAGGGTGAATCAGAAGAAGCAGAAGAAAGAGAAGGAGAAGGTGAAGTCTGGAGGGTGAATCAGAAGAAGTAGAAGAAGGAGAAGGAGAAGGTGAAGTCTGGAGTGTGAATCAGAAGAAGCAGAAGAAGGAGAAGGAGAAGGTGAAGTCTGGAGGGTGAATCAGAAGAAGCAGAATAAGGAGAAGGAGAAGGTGAAGTCTGGAGGGTGAATCAGAAGAAGCAGAAGAAGGAGAAGGAGAAGGTGAAGTCTGGAGGGTGAATCAGAAGAAGTAGAAGAAGGAGAAGGAGAAGGTGAAGTTTGGAGGGTGAAGCAGAAGAAGTAGAAGAAGGAGAAGGAGAAGGTGAAGTCAGGAGGGTGAATCAGAAGAAGCAGAAGAAGGAGAAGGAGAAGGTGAAGTCTGGAGGGTGAATCAGAAGAATCAGAAGAAGGAGAAGGAGAAGGTGAAGTCTGGAGGGTGAATCAGAAGAAGCAGAGGAAGGAGAAGGAGAAGGTGAAGTCTGGAGGGTGAATCAGAAGAAGCAGAATAAGGAGAAGGAGAAGGTGAAGTCTGGAGGGTGAATCAGAAGAAGCAGAATAAGGAGAAGGAGAAGGTGAAGTCTGGAGGGTGAATCAGAAGAAGCAGAAGAAGGAGAAGGAGAAGATGAAGTCTGGAGGGTGAATCAGAAGAAGTAGAAGAAGGAGAAGGAGAAGGTGAAGTCTGGAGGGTGAAGCAGAAGAAGTAGAAGAAGGAGAAGGAGAAGGTGAAGTCAGGAGGGTGAATCAGAAGAAGCAGAAGAAGGAGAAGTAGAAGGTGAAGTCTGGAGGGTGAATCAGAAGAATCAGAAGAAGGAGAAGGAGAAGGTGAAGTCTGGAGTGTGAATCAGAAGAAGCAGAAGAAAGAGAAGGAGAAGGTGAAGTCTGGAGGGTGAAGCAGAAGAAACAGAAGAAGGAGAAGGAGAAGGTGAAGACTGGAGGGTGAATCAGAAGAAGTAGAAGAAGGAGAAGGAGAAGGTGAAGTCTGGAGGGTGAATCAGAAGAAGTAGAAGAAGGAGAAGGAGAAGGTGAAGTCTGGAGGGTGAATCAGAAGAAGCAGAAGAAGGAGAAGGAGAAGGTGAAGTCTGGAGGGTGAATCAGAAGAAGCAGAAGAAGGAGAAGGAGAAGATGAAGTCTGGAGGGTGAATCAGAAGAAGTAGAAGAAGGAGAAGGAGAAGGTAAAGTCTGGAGGGTGAATCAGAAGTAGTAGAAGAAGGAGAAGTAGAAGGTGAAGTCTGGACGGTGAATCAGAAGAAACAGAAGAAGGAGAAGGAGAAGGTGAAGTCTGGAGGCTGAATCAGAAGAAGTAGAAGAAGGAGAAGGAGAAGGTGTAGTCTGGAGGGTGAATCAGAAGAAGTAGACGAAGGAGAAGGAGAAGGTGAAGTCTGGAGGGTGAATCAGAAGAAGCAGAAGAAGGAAATGGAGAAGGTGAAGTCTGGAGGGTGAATCAGAAGAAGTAGAAGAAGGAGAAGGAGAAGGTGAAGTCTGGAGGGTGAATCAGAAGAAGCAGAAGAAGGAGAAGGAGAAGGTGAAGTCTGGAGTGTGAATCAGAAGAAGCAGAAGAAGGAGAAGGAGAAGGAGAAGTCTGGAGGGTGAATCAGAAGAAGCAGAAGAAGGAGAAGGAGAAGGTGAAGTCTGGAGGGTGAAGCAGAAGAAGTAGAAGAAGGAGAAGGAGAAGGTGAAGTCAGGAGGGTGAATCAGAAGAAGTAGAAGAAGGAGAAGGAGAAGGTGAAGTCTGGAGGGTGAATCAGAAGAATCAGAAGAAGGAGAAGGAGAAGGTGAAGTCTGGAGGGTGAATCAGAAGAAGCAGAAGAAGGAGAAGGAGAAGGTGAAGTCTGGAGGGTGAATCAGAAGAAGCAGAAGAAGGAGAAGGAGAAGGTGAAGTCAGGAGGGTGAATCAGAAGAAGCAGAAGAAGGAGAAGGAGAAGGTGAAGTTAGGAGGGTGAATCAGAAGAAGCAGAAGAAGGAGAAGGAGCAGGTGATGTCAGCGGGATGAAGCAGAAGAAGTAGAAGAAGCAGAAGGAGAAGGTGAAGTCAGGACGGTGAAGCAGAAGAAGCAGAAGAAGGAGAAGGAGAAGGTGAAGTCTGGAGGGTGAATCAGAAGAAGTAGAAGAAGGAGAAGGAGAAGGTGAAGTCTGGAGGGTGAATCAGAAGAAGCAGAATAAGGAGAAGGAGAAGGTGAAGTCTGGAGGGTGAATCAGAAGAAGCAGAAGAAGGAGAAGGAGAAGGTGAAGTCTGGAGGGTGAATCAGAAGAAGTAGAAGAAGGAGAAGGAGAAGGTCAAGTCTGGAGGGTGAATCAGAAGAAGTAGAAGAAGGAGAAGGAGAAGGTGAAGTCTGGAGGGTGAAGCAGAAGAAGTAGAAGAAGGAGAAGGAGAAGGTGAAGTCAGGAGGGTGAATCAGAAGAAGTAGAAGAAGGAGAAGGAGAAGGTGAAGTCAGGAGGGTGAATCAGAAGAAGCAGAAGAAGGAGAAGAAGAAGGTGAAGTCTGGAGGGTGAATCAGAAGAATCAGAAGAAGGAGAAGGAGAAGGTGAAGTCTGGAGGGTGAATCAGAAGAAGCAGAAGAAAGAGAAGGAGAAGGTGAAGTCTGGAGGGTGAATCAGAAGAAGTAGAAGAAGGAGAAGGAGAAGGTGAAGTCTGGAGTGTGAATCAGAAGAAGCAGAAGAAGGAGAAGGAGAAGGTGAAGTCTGGAGGGTGAATCAGAAGAAGCAGAATAAGGAGAAGGAGAAGGTGAAGTCTGGAGGGTGAATCAGAAGAAGCAGAAAAAGGAGAAGGAGAAGGTGAAGTCTGGAGGGTGAATCAGAAGAAGAAGAAGAAGGAGAAGGAGAAGGTGAAGTTTGGAGGGTGAAGCAGAAGAAGTAGAAGAAGGAGAAGGAGAAGGTGAAGTCAGGAGGGTGAATCAGAAGAAGTAGAAGAAGGAGAAGGAGAAGGTGAAGTCAGGAGGGTGAATCAGAAGAAGCAGAAGAAGGAGAAGGAGAAGGTGAAGTCTGGAGGGTGAATCAGAAGAATCAGAAGAAGGAGAAGGAGAAGGTGAAGTCTGGAGGGTGAATCAGAAGAAGCAGAGGAAGGAGAAGGAGAAGGTGAAGTCTGGAGGGTGAATCAGAAGAAGCAGAATAAGGAGAAGGAGAAGGTGAAGTCTGGAGGGTGAATCAGAAGAAGCAGAATAAGGAGAAGGAGAAGGTGAAGTCTGGAGGGTGAATCAGAAGAAGCAGAAGAAGGAGAAGGAGAAGATGAAGTCTGGAGGGTGAATCAGAAGAAGTAGAAGAAGGAGAAGGAGAAGGTGAAGTCTGGAGGGTGAAGCAGAAGAAGTAGAAGAAGGAGAAGGAGAAGGTGAAGTCAGGAGGGTGAATCAGAAGAAGCAGAAGAAGGAGAAGGAGAAGGTGAAGTCTGGAGGGTGAATCAGAAGAATCAGAAGAAGGAGAAGGAGAAGGTGAAGTCTGGAGGGTGAATCAGAAGAAGCAGAAGAAAGAGAAGGAGAAGGTGAAGTCTGGAGGTTGAAGCAGAAGAAACAGAAGAAGGAGAAGGAGAAGGTGAAGACTGGAGGGTGAATCAGAAGAAGTAGAAGAAGGAGAAGGAGAAGGTGAAGTCTGGAGGGTGAATCAGAAGAAGTAGAAGAAGGAGAAGGAGAAGGTGAAGTCTGGAGGGTGAATCAGAAGAAGCAGAAGAAGGAGAAGGAGAAGGTGAAGTCTGGAGGGTGAACAGAAGAAGCAGAAGAAGGAGAAGGAGAAGGTGAAGTCTGGAGGGTGAATCAGAAGAAGTAGAAGAAGGAGAAGGAGAAGGTCAAGTCTGGAGGGTGAATCAGAAGAAGTAGAAGAAGGAGAAGGAGAAGGTGAAGTCTGGAGGGTGAAGCAGAAGAAGTAGAAGAAGGAGAAGGAGAAGGTGAAGTCAGGAGGGTGAATCAGAAGAAGTAGAAGAAGGAGAAGGAGAAGGTGAAGTCAGGAGGGTGAATCAGAAGAAGCAGAAGAAGGAGAAGAAGAAGGTGAAGTCTGGAGGGTGAATCAGAAGAATCAGAAGAAGGAGAAGGAGAAGGTGAAGTCTGGAGGGTGAATCAGAAGAAGCAGAAGAAAGAGAAGGAGAAGGTGAAGTCTGGAGGGTGAATCAGAAGAAGTAGAAGAAGGAGAAGGAGAAGGTGAAGTCTGGAGTGTGAATCAGAAGAAGCAGAAGAAGGAGAAGGAGAAGGTGAAGTCTGGAGGGTGAATCAGAAGAAGCAGAATAAGGAGAAGGAGAAGGTGAAGTCTGGAGGGTGAATCAGAAGAAGCAGAAAAAGGAGAAGGAGAAGGTGAAGTCTGGAGGGTGAATCAGAAGAAGAAGAAGAAGGAGAAGGAGAAGGTGAAGTTTGGAGGGTGAAGCAGAAGAAGTAGAAGAAGGAGAAGGAGAAGGTGAAGTCAGGAGGGTGAATCAGAAGAAGTAGAAGAAGGAGAAGGAGAAGGTGAAGTCAGGAGGGTGAATCAGAAGAAGCAGAAGAAGGAGAAGGAGAAGGTGAAGTCTGGAGGGTGAATCAGAAGAATCAGAAGAAGGAGAAGGAGAAGGTGAAGTCTGGAGGGTGAATCAGAAGAAGCAGAGGAAGGAGAAGGAGAAGGTGAAGTCTGGAGGGTGAATCAGAAGAAGCAGAATAAGGAGAAGGAAAAGGTGAAGTCTGGAGGGTGAATCAGAAGAAGCAGAATAAGGAGAAGGAGAAGGTGAAGTCTGGAGGGTGAATCAGAAGAAGCAGAAGAAGGAGAAGGAGAAGATGAAGTCTGGAGGGTGAATCAGAAGAAGTAGAAGAAGGAGAAGGAGAAGGTGAAGTCTGGAGGGTGAAGCAGAAGAAGTAGAAGAAGGAGAAGGAGAAGGTGAAGTCAGGAGGGTGAATCAGAAGAAGCAGAAGAAGGAGAAGGAGAAGGTGAAGTCTGGAGGGTGAATCAGAAGAATCAGAAGAAGGAGAAGGAGAAGGTGAAGTCTGGAGGGTGAATCAGAAGAAGCAGAAGAAAGAGAAGGAGAAGGTGAAGTCTGGAGGGTGAAGCAGAAGAAACAGAAGAAGGAGAAGGAGAAGGTGAAGACTGGAGGGTGAATCAGAAGAAGTAGAAGAAGGAGAAGGAGAAGGTGAAGTCTGGAGGGTGAATCAGAAGAAGTAGAAGAAGGAGAAGGAGAAGGTGAAGTCTGGAGGGTGAATCAGAAGAAGCAGAAGAAGGAGAAGGAGAAGGTGAAGTCTGGAGGGTGAATCAGAAGAAGCAGAAGAAGGAGAAGGAGAAGATGAAGTCTGGAGGGTGAATCAGAAGAAGTAGAAGAAGGAGAAGGAGAAGGTAAAGTCTGGAGGGTGAATCAGAAGTAGTAGAAGAAGGAGAAGGAGAAGGTGAAGTCTGGACGGTGAATCAGAAGAAACAGAAGAAGGAGAAGGTGAAGTCTGGAGAGTGAATCAGAAGAAGTAGAAGAAGGAGAAGGAGAAGGTGTAGTCTGGAGGGTGAATCAGAAGAAGTAGACGAAGGAGAAGGAGAAGGTGAAGTCTGGAGGGTGAATCAGAAGAAGCAGAAGAAGGAAATGGAGAAGGTGAAGTCTGGAGGGTGAATCAGAAGAAGTAGAAGAAGGAGAAGGAGAAGGTGAAGTCTGGAGGGTGAATCAGAAGAAGCAGAAGAAGGAGAAGGAGAAGGTGAAGTCTGGAGGGTGAATCAGAAGAAGCAGAAGAAGGAGAAGGAGAAGGAGAAGTCTGGAGGGTGAATCAGAAGAAGCAGAAGAAGGAGAAGGAGAAGGTGAAGTCTGGAGGGTGAAGCAGAAGAAGTAGAAGAAGGAGAAGGAGAAGGTGAAGTCAGGAGGGTGAATCAGAAGAAGTAGAAGAAGGAGAAGGAGAAGGTGAAGTCAGGAGGGTGAATCAGAAGAAGCAGAAGAAGGAGAAGGAGAAGGTGAAGTCTGGAGGGTGAATCAGAAGAATCAGAAGAAGGAGAAGGAGAAGGTGAAGTCTGGAGGGTGAATCAGAAGAAGCAGAAGAAGGAGAAGGAGAAGGTGAAGTCTGGAGGGTGAATCAGAAGAAGCAGAAGAAGGAGAAGTAGAAGGTGAAGTCAGGAGGGTGAATCAGAAGAAGCAGAAGAAGGAGAAGGAGAAGGTGAAGTTAGGAGGGTGAATCAGAAGAAGCAGAAGAAGGAGAAGGAGCAGGTGATGTCAGCGGGATGAAGCAGAAGAAGTAGAAGAAGGAGAAGGAGAAGGTGAATTCAGGACGGTGAAGCAGAAGAAGCAGAAGAAGGAGAAGGAGAAGGTGAAGTCTGGAGGGTGAATCAGAATAAGTAGAAGAAGGAGAAGGAGAAGGTCAAGTCTGGAGGGTGAATCAGAAGAAGTAGAAGAAGGAGAATGAGAAAATGAAGTCTGGAGGGTGAAGCAGAAGAAGTAGAAGAAGGAGAAGGAGAAGGTGAAGTCAGGAGGGTGAATCAGAAGAAGTAGAAGAAGAAGAAGGAGAAGGTGAAGTCAGGAGGGTGAATCAGAAGAAGCAGAAGAAGGAGAAGGAGAAGGTGAAGTCTGGAGGGTGAATCAGAAGAATCAGAAGAAGGAGAAGGAGAAGGTGAAGTCTGGAGGGTGAATCAGAAGAAGCAGAAGAAAGAGAAGGAGAAGGTGAAGTCTGGAGGGTGAATCAGAAGAAGCAGAAGAAGGAGAAGGAGAAGGTGAAGTCAGGAGGGTGAATCAGAGGAAGCAGAAGAAGGAGAAGGAGAAGGTGAAGTTAGGAGGGTGAATCAGAAGAAACAGAAGAAGGAGAAGGAGCAGGTGATGTCAGGGGGATGAAGCAGAAGAAGTAGAAGAAGGAGAAGGAGAAGGTGAAGTCAGGACGGTGAAGCAGAAGAAGCAGAAGAAGGAGAAGGAGAAGGTGAAGTCTGGAAGGTGAATCAGAAGAAGTAGAAGAAGGAGAAGGAGAAGGTCAAGTCTGGAGGGTGAATCAGAAGAAGTAGAAGAAGGAGAAGGAGAAGGTGAAGTCTGGAGGGTGAAGCAGAAGAAGTAGAAGAAGGAGAAGGAGAAGGTGAAGTCAGGAGGGTGAATCAGAAGAAGTAGAAGAAGGAGAAGGAGAAGGTGAAGTCAGGAGGGTGAATCAGAAGAAGCAGAAGAAGGAGAAGGAGGAGGTGAAGTCTGGAGGGTGAATCAGAAGAAGCAGAAGAAGGAGAAGGAGAAGATGAAATCTGGAGGGTGAATCAGAAGAAGTAGAAGAAGGAGAAGGAGAAGGTGAGGTCTGGAGGGTGAATCAGAAGAAGTAGAAGAAGGAGAAGGAGAAGGTGAAGTCTGGAGGGTGAAACAGAAGAAGCAGAAGAAGGAGAAGGAGAAGATGAAATCTGGAGGGTGAATCAGAAGAAGCAGAAGAAAGAGAAGGAGAAGGTGAAGTCTGGAGGGTGAATCAGAAGAAGTAGAAGAAGGAGAAGGAGAAGGTGAAGTCTGGAGGGTGAATCAGAAGAAGCAGAAGAAGGAGAAGGAGAAGGTGAAGTCTGGAGGGTGAATCAGAAGAAGCAGAAGAAGGAGAAGGAGAAGATGAAATCTGGAGGGTGAATCAGAAGAAGCAGAAGAAAGAGAAGGAGAAGGTGAAGTCTGGAGGGTGAATCAGAAGAAGTAGAAGAAGGAGAAGGAGAAGGTGAAGTCTGGAGGGTGAATCAGAAGAAGCAGAAGAAGGAGAAGGAGAAGATGAAGTCTGGAGGGTGAATCAGAAGAAGCAGAAGAAGGAGAAGGAGAAGGTGAAGTCTGGAGGGTGAATCAGAAGAAGCAGAAGAAGGAGAAGGAGAAGGTGAAGTCTGGAGGGTGAATCAGAAGAAGCAGAATAAGGAGAAGTGAAGGTGAAGTATGGAGGGTGAATCAGAAGAAGCAGAAGAAGGAGAAGGAGAAGGTGAAGTCTGGAGGGTGAATCAGAAGAAGTAGAAGAAGGAGAAGGAGAAGGTGAAGTCTGGAGGTGAAGCAGAAGAAGTAGAAGAAGGAGAAGGAGAAGGTGAAGTCAGGAGGGTGAATCAGAAGAAGTAGAAGAAGGAGAAGGAGAAGATGAAGTCTGGAGGGTGAATCAGAAGAAGTAGAAGAAGGAGAAGGAGAAGGTGAAGTCTGGAGGGTGAAGCAGAAGAAGTAGAAGAAGGAGAAGGAGAAGGTGAAGTCAGGAGGGTGAATCAGAAGAAGTAGAAGAAGGAGAAGGAGAAGGTGAAGTCAGGAGGGTGAATCAGAAGAAGCAGAAGAAGGAGAAGGAGAAGGTAAAGTCTGGAGGGTGAATCAGAAGAATCAGAAGAAGGAGAAGGAGAAGGTGAAGTCTGGAGGGTGAATCAGAAGAAGCAGAAGAAAGAGAAGGAGAAGGTGAAGTCTGGAGGGTGAAGCAGAAGAAACAGAAGAAGGAGAAGGAGAAGGTGAAGACTGGAGGGTGAATCAGAAGAAGTGGAAGAAGGAGAAGGAGAAGGTGAAGTCTGGAGGGTGAATCAGAAGAAGTAGAAGAAGGAGAAGGAGAAGGTGAAGTCTGGAGGGTGAATCAGAAGAAGCAGAAGAAGGAGAAGGAGAAGGTGAAGTCTGGAGGGTGAATCAGAAGAAGCAGAAGAAGGAGAAGGAGAAGATGAAGTCTGGAGGGTGAATCAGAAGAAGTAGAAGAAGGAGAAGGAGAAGGTGAAGTCTGGAGGGTGAATCAGAAGTAGTAGAAGAAGGAGAAGGAGAAGGTGAAGTCTGGACGGTGTATCAGAAGAAACAGAAGAAGGAGAAGGAGAAGGTGAAGTCTGGAGGGTGAATCAGAAGAAGTAGAAGAAGGAGAAGGAGAAGGTGTAGTCTGGAGGGTGAATCAGAAGAAGTAGACGAAGGAGAAGGAGAAGGTGAAGTCAGGTGAGTGAATCAGAAGAAGCAGAAGAAGGAGATGGAGAAGGTGAAGTCTGGAGGGTGAGTCAGAAGAAGTAGAAGAAGGAGAAGGAGAAGGTGAAGTCTGGAGGGTGAATCAGAAGAAGCAGAAGAAGGAGAAGGAGAAGGTGAAGTCTGGAGGGTGAATCAGAAGAAGCAGAAGAAGGAGAAGGAGAAGGAGAAGTCTGGAGGGTGAATCAGAAGAAGCAGAATAAGGAGAAGGAGAAGGTGAAGTCTTGAGGGTGAATCAGAAGAAGCAGAAGAAGGAGAAGGAGAAGGTGAAGTCTGGAGGGTGAATCAGAAGAAGTAGAAGAAGGAGAAGGAGAAGGTGAAGTCTGGAGGGTGAATCAGAAGAAGTAGAAGAAGGAGAAGGAGAAGGTGAAGTCTGGAGGTTGAATCAGAAGAAGTAGAAGAAGGAGAAGGAGAAGGTGAAGTCTGGAGGGTGAAGCAGAAGAAGTAGAAGAAGGAGAAGGAGAAGGTGAAGTCAGGAGGGTGAATCAGAAGAAGTAGAAGAAGGAGAAGGAGAAGGTGAAGTCAGGAGGGTGAATCAGAAGAAGCAGAAGAAGGAGAAGGAGAAGGTGAAGTCTGGAGGGTGAATCAGAAGAATCAGAAGAAGGAGAAGGAGAAGGTGAAGTCTGGAGGGTGAATCAGAAGAAGCAGAAGAAAGAGAAGGAGATGGTGAAGTCTGGAGGGTGAATCAGAAGAAGTAGAAGAAGGAGAAGGAGAAGGTGAAGTCTGGAGGGTGAATCAGAAGAAGCAGAGGAAGGAGAAGGAGAAGGTGAAGTCTGGAGGGTGAATCAGAAGAAGCAGAAGAAGTAGAAGGAGAAGGTGAAGTCTGGAGGGTGAATCAGAAGAAGCAGAAGAAGGAGAAGGAGAAGGTGAAGTCTGGAGGGTGAATGAGAAGAAGCAGAATAAGGAGAAGGAGAAGGTGAAGTCTGGAGGGTGAATCAGAAGAAGCAGAAGAAGGAGAAGGAGAAGGTGAAGTCTGGAGGGTGAATCAGAAGAAGTAGAAGAAGGAGAAGGAGAAGGTGAAGTCTGGAGGGTGAAGCAGAAGAAGGAGAAGGAGAAGGTGAAGCCAGGAGGGTGAATCAGAAGAAGTAGAAGAAGGAGAAGGAGAAGGTGAAATCAGGAGGGTGAATCAGAAGAAGCAGAAGAAGGAGAAGGAGAAGGTGAAGTCTGTAGGGTGAATCAGAAGAATCAGAAGAAGGAGAAGGAGAAGGTGACGTCTGGAGGGTGAATCAGAAGAAGCAGAAGAAAGAGAAGGAGAAGGTGAAGTCTGGAGGGTGAAGCAGAAGAAACAGAAGAAGGAGAAGGAGAAGGTGAAGACTGGAGGGTGAATCAGAAGAAGTAGAAGAAGAAGGAGAAGGTGAAGTCTGGAGGGTGAATCAGAAGAATTAGAAGAAGGAGAAGGAGAAGGTGAAGTCTGGAGGGTGAATCAGAAGAAGCAGAAGAAGGAGAAGGAGAAGGTGAAGTCTGGAGGGTGAATCAGAAGAAGCAGAAGAAGGAAAAGGAGAAGATGAAGTCTGGAGGGTGAATCAGAAGAAGTAGAAGAAGGAGAAGGAGAAGGTGAGGTCTGGAGGGTGAATCAGAAGAAGCAGAAGAAGGAGAAGGAGAAGGTGAAGTCTGGAGGGTGAATCAGAAGAAGCAGAAGAAGGAGAAGGAGAAGGTGAAGTCTGGAGGGTGAATCAGAAGAAACAGAAGAAGGAGAAGGAGAAGGTGAAGTCTGGAGGGTGAATCAGAAGAAGTAGAAGAAGGAGAAGGAGAAGGTGTAGTCTGGAGGGTGAATCAGAAGAAGCAGAAGAAGGAGAAGGAGAAGGTGAAGTCTGGAGGGTGAATCAGAAGAAGCAGAAGAAGGAGAAGGAGAAGGTGAAGTCTGGAGGGTGAATCAGAAGAAGCAGAAGAAGGAGAAGGAGAAGGTGAAGTCAGGAGGTTGAATCAGAAGAAGCAGAAGAAGGAGAAGGAGAAGGTGAAGTTAGGAGGGTGAATCAGAAGAAGCAGAAGAAGGAGAAGGAGCAGGTGATGTCAGGGGGATGAAGCAGAATAAGTAGAAGAAGGAGAAGGAGAAGGTGAAGTCAGGACGGTGAAGCAGAAGAAGCAGAAGAAGGAGAAGGAGAAGGTGAAGTCTGGAGGGTGAATCAGAAGAAGTAGAAGAAGGAAAAGGAGAAGGTCAAGTCTGGAGGGTGAATCAGAAGAAGTAGAAGAAGGAGAAGGAGGAGGTGAAGTCTGGAGGGTGAAGCAGAAGAAGTAGAAGAAGGAGAAGGAGAAGGTGAAGTCAGGAGGGTGAGTCAGAAGAAGTAGAAGAAGGAGAAGGAGAAGGTGAAGTCAGGAGGGTGAATCAGAAGAAGCAGAAGAAGGAGAAGGAGAAGGTGAAGTCTGGAGGGTGAATCAGAAGAATCAGAAGAAGGAGAAGGAGAAGGTGAAGTCTGGAGGGTGAATCAGAAGGAGCAGAAGAAAGTGAAGGAGAAGGTGAAGTCTGGAGGGTGAATCAGAAGAAGTAGAAGAAGGAGAAGGAGAAGGTGAAGTCTGGAGGGTGAATCAGAAGAAGCAGAAGAAGGAGAAGGAGAAGGTGAAGTCTGGAGGGTGAATCAGAAGAAGCAGAAGAAGGAGAAGGAGAAGGTGAAGTCTGCAGGGTGAATCAGAAGAAGCAGAAGAAGGAGAAGGAGAAGCTGAAGTCTGGAGGGTGAATCAGAAGAAGCAGAATAAGGAGAAGGAGAAGGTGAAGTCTGGAGGGTGAATCAGAAGAAGCAGAAGAAGGAGAAGGAGAAGGTGAAGTCTGGAGGGTGAATCAGAAGAAGTAGAAGAAGGAGAAGGAGAAGTTGAAGTCTGGAGGGTGAAGCAGAAGAATTAGAAGATGGAGAAGGAGAAGGTGAAGTCAGGAGGGTGAATCAGAAGAAGTAGAAGAAGGAGAAGGAGAAGGTGAAGTCAGGAGGGTGAATCAGAAGAAGCAGAAGATGGAGAAGGAGAAGGTGAAGTCTGGAGGGTGAATCAGAAGAATCAGAAGAAGGAGAAGGAGAAGGTGAAGTCTGGAGGGTGAATCAGAAGAAGCAGAGGAAGGAGAAGGAGAAGGTGAAGTCTGGAGGGTTAATCAGAAGAAGCAGAATAAGGAGAAGGAGAAGGTGAAGTCTGGAGGGTGAATCAGAAGAAGCAGAATAAGGAGAAGGAGAAGGTGAAGTCTGGAGGGTGAATCAGAAGAAGCAGAAGAAGGAGAAGGAGAAGGTGAAGTCTGGAGGGTGAATCAGAAGAAGTAGAAGAAGGAGAAGGAGAAGGTGAAGTCTGGAGGGTGAAGCAGAAGAAGTAGAAGAAGGAGAAGGAGAAGGTGAAGTCAGGAGGGTGAATCAGAAGAAGCAGAAGAAGGAGAAGGAGAAGGTGAAGTCTGGAGGGTGAATCAGAAGAATCAGAAGAAGGAGAAGGAGAAGGTGAAGTCTGGAGGGTGAATCAGAAGAAGCAGAAGAAAGAGAAGGAGAAGGTGAAGTCTGGAGGGTGAAGCAGAAGAAACAGAAGAAGGAGAAGGAGAAGGTGAAGACTGGAGGGTGAATCAGAAGAAGTAGAAGAAGGAGAAGGAGAAGGTGAAGTCTGGAGGGTGAATCAGAAGAAGTAGAAGAAGGAGAAGGAGAAGGTGAAGTCTGGAGGGTGAATCAGAAGAAGCAGAAGAAGGAGAAGGAGAAGGTGAAGTCTGGAGGGTGAATCAGAAGAAGCAGAAGAAGGAGAAGGAGAAGATGAAGTCTGGAGGGTGAATCAGAAGAAGTAGAAGAAGGAGAAGGAGAAGGTAAAGTCTGGAGGGTGAATCAGAAGTAGTAGAAGAAGGAGAAGGAGAAGGTGAAGTCTGGACGGTGAATCAGAAGAAACAGAAGAAGGAGAAGGTGAAGTCTGGAGAGTGAATCAGAAGAAGTAGAAGAAGGAGAAGGAGAAGGTGTAGTCTGGAGGGTGAATCAGAAGAAGTAGACGAAGGAGAAGGAGAAGGTGAAGTCTGGAGGGTGAATCAGAAGAAGCAGAAGAAGGAAATGGAGAAGGTGAAGTCTGGAGGGTGAATCAGAAGAAGTAGAAGAAGGAGAAGGAGAAGGTGAAGTCTGGAGGGTGAATCAGAAGAAGCAGAAGAAGGAGAAGGAGAAGGTGAAGTCTGGAGGGTGAATCAGAAGAAGCAGAAGAAGGAGAAGGAGAAGGAGAAGTCTGGAGGGTGAATCAGAAGAAGCAGAAGAAGGAGAAGGAGAAGGTGAAGTCTGGAGGGTGAAGCAGAAGAAGTAGAAGAAGGAGAAGGAGAAGGTGAAGTCAGGAGGGTGAATCAGAAGAAGTAGAAGAAGGAGAAGGAGAAGGTGAAGTCAGGAGGGTGAATCAGAAGAAGCAGAAGAAGGAGAAGGAGAAGGTGAAGTCTGGAGGGTGAATCAGAAGAATCAGAAGAAGGAGAAGGAGAAGGTGAAGTCTGGAGGGTGAATCAGAAGAAGCAGAAGAAGGAGAAGGAGAAGGTGAAGTCTGGAGGGTGAATCAGAAGAAGCAGAAGAAGGAGAAGTAGAAGGTGAAGTCAGGAGGGTGAATCAGAAGAAGCAGAAGAAGGAGAAGGAGAAGGTGAAGTTAGGAGGGTGAATCAGAAGAAGCAGAAGAAGGAGAAGGAGCAGGTGATGTCAGCGGGATGAAGCAGAAGAAGTAGAAGAAGGAGAAGGAGAAGGTGAATTCAGGACGGTGAAGCAGAAGAAGCAGAAGAAGGAGAAGGAGAAGGTGAAGTCTGGAGGGTGAATCAGAATAAGTAGAAGAAGGAGAAGGAGAAGGTCAAGTCTGGAGGGTGAATCAGAAGAAGTAGAAGAAGGAGAATGAGAAAATGAAGTCTGGAGGGTGAAGCAGAAGAAGTAGAAGAAGGAGAAGGAGAAGGTGAAGTCAGGAGGGTGAATCAGAAGAAGTAGAAGAAGAAGAAGGAGAAGGTGAAGTCAGGAGGGTGAATCAGAAGAAGCAGAAGAAGGAGAAGGAGAAGGTGAAGTCTGGAGGGTGAATCAGAAGAATCAGAAGAAGGAGAAGGAGAAGGTGAAGTCTGGAGGGTGAATCAGAAGAAGCAGAAGAAAGAGAAGGAGAAGGTGAAGTCTGGAGGGTGAATCAGAAGAAGCAGAAGAAGGAGAAGGAGAAGGTGAAGTCAGGAGGGTGAATCAGAGGAAGCAGAAGAAGGAGAAGGAGAAGGTGAAGTTAGGAGGGTGAATCAGAAGAAACAGAAGAAGGAGAAGGAGCAGGTGATGTCAGGGGGATGAAGCAGAAGAAGTAGAAGAAGGAGAAGGAGAAGGTGAAGTCAGGACGGTGAAGCAGAAGAAGCAGAAGAAGGAGAAGGAGAAGGTGAAGTCTGGAGGGTGAATCAGAAGAAGTAGAAGAAGGAGAAGGAGAAGGTCAAGTCTGGAGGGTGAATCAGAAGAAGTAGAAGAAGGAGAAGGAGAAGGTGAAGTCTGGAGGGTGAAGCAGAAGAAGTAGAAGAAGGAGAAGGAGAAGGTGAAGTCAGGAGGGTGAATCAGAAGAAGTAGAAGAAGGAGAAGGAGAAGGTGAAGTCAGGAGGGTGAATCAGAAGAAGCAGAAGAAGGAGAAGGAGGAGGTGAAGTCTGGAGGGTGAATCAGAAGAAGCAGAAGAAGGAGAAGGAGAAGATGAAATCTGGAGGGTGAATCAGAAGAAGTAGAAGAAGGAGAAGGAGAAGGTGAGGTCTGGAGGGTGAATCAGAAGAAGTAGAAGAAGGAGAAGGAGAAGGTGAAGTCTGGAGGGTGAAACAGAAGAAGCAGAAGAAGGAGAAGGAGAAGATGAAATCTGGAGGGTGAATCAGAAGAAGCAGAAGAAAGAGAAGGAGAAGGTGAAGTCTGGAGGGTGAATCAGAAGAAGTAGAAGAAGGAGAAGGAGAAGGTGAAGTCTGGAGGGTGAATCAGAAGAAGCAGAAGAAGGAGAAGGAGAAGGTGAAGTCTGGAGGGTGAATCAGAAGAAGCAGAAGAAGGAGAAGGAGAAGATGAAATCTGGAGGGTGAATCAGAAGAAGCAGAAGAAAGAGAAGGAGAAGGTGAAGTCTGGAGGGTGAATCAGAAGAAGCAGAAGAAGGAGAAGGAGAAGGTGAAGTCTGGAGGGTGAATCAGAAGAATCAGAAGAAGGAGAAGGAGAAGGTGAAGTCTGGAGGGTGAATCAGAAGGAGCAGAAGAAAGTGAAGGAGAAGGTGAAGTCTGGAGGGTGAATCAGAAGAAGTAGAAGAAGGAGAAGGAGAAGGTGAAGTCTGGAGGGTGAATCAGAAGAAGCAGAAGAAGGAGAAGGAGAAGGTGAAGTCTGGAGGGTGAATCAGAAGAAGCAGAAGAAGGAGAAGGAGAAGGTGAAGTCTGCAGGGTGAATCAGAAGAAGCAGAAGAAGGAGAAGGAGAAGCTGAAGTCTGGAGGGTGAATCAGAAGAAGCAGAATAAGGAGAAGGAGAAGGTGAAGTCTGGAGGGTGAATCAGAAGAAGCAGAAGAAGGAGAAGGAGAAGGTGAAGTCTGGAGGGTGAATCAGAAGAAGTAGAAGAAGGAGAAGGAGAAGGTGAAGTCTGGAGGGTGAATCAGAAGAATCAGAAGAAGGAGAAGGAGAAGGTGAAGTCTGGAGGGTGAATCAGAAGGAGCAGAAGAAAGTGAAGGAGAAGGTGAAGTCTGGAGGGTGAATCAGAAGAAGTAGAAGAAGGAGAAGGAGAAGGTGAAGTCTGGAGGGTGAATCAGAAGAAGCAGAAGAAGGAGAAGGAGAAGGTGAAGTCTGGAGGGTGAATCAGAAGAAGCAGAAGAAGGAGAAGGAGAAGGTGAAGTCTGCAGGGTGAATCAGAAGAAGCAGAAGAAGGAGAAGGAGAAGCTGAAGTCTGGAGGGTGAATCAGAAGAAGCAGAATAAGGAGAAGGAGAAGGTGAAGTCTGGAGGGTGAATCAGAAGAAGCAGAAGAAGGAGAAGGAGAAGGTGAAGTCTGGAGGGTGAATCAGAAGAAGTAGAAGAAGGAGAAGGAGAAGTTGAAGTCTGGAGGGTGAAGCAGAAGAATTAGAAGATGGAGAAGGAGAAGGTGAAGTCAGGAGGGTGAATCAGAAGAAGTAGAAGAAGGAGAAGGAGAAGGTGAAGTCAGGAGGGTGAATCAGAAGAAGCAGAAGATGGAGAAGGAGAAGGTGAAGTCTGGAGGGTGAATCAGAAGAATCAGAAGAAGGAGAAGGAGAAGGTGAAGTCTGGAGGGTGAATCAGAAGAAGCAGAGGAAGGAGAAGGAGAAGGTGAAGTCTGGAGGGTTAATCAGAAGAAGCAGAATAAGGAGAAGGAGAAGGTGAAGTCTGGAGGGTGAATCAGAAGAAGCAGAATAAGGAGAAGGAGAAGGTGAAGTCTGGAGGGTGAATCAGAAGAAGCAGAAGAAGGAGAAGGAGAAGGTGAAGTCTGGAGGGTGAATCAGAAGAAGTAGAAGAAGGAGAAGGAGAAGGTGAAGTCTGGAGGGTGAAGCAGAAGAAGTAGAAGAAGGAGAAGGAGAAGGTGAAGTCAGGAGGGTGAATCAGAAGAAGCAGAAGAAGGAGAAGGAGAAGGTGAAGTCTGGAGGGTGAATCAGAAGAATCAGAAGAAGGAGAAGGAGAAGGTGAAGTCTGGAGGGTGAATCAGAAGAAGCAGAAGAAAGAGAAGGAGAAGGTGAAGTCTGGAGGGTGAAGCAGAAGAAACAGAAGAAGGAGAAGGAGAAGGTGAAGACTGGAGGGTGAATCAGAAGAAGTAGAAGAAGGAGAAGGAGAAGGTGAAGTCAGGAGGGTGAATCAGAAGAAGTAGAAGAAGGAGAAGGAGAAGGTGAAGTCAGGAGGGTGAATCAGAAGAAGCAGAAGAAGGAGAAGGAGGAGGTGAAGTCTGGAGGGTGAATCAGAAGAAGCAGAAGAAGGAGAAGGAGAAGATGAAATCTGGAGGGTGAATCAGAAGAAGTAGAAGAAGGAGAAGGAGAAGGTGAGGTCTGGAGGGTGAATCAGAAGAAGTAGAAGAAGGAGAAGGAGAAGGTGAAGTCTGGAGGGTGAAACAGAAGAAGCAGAAGAAGGAGAAGGAGAAGATGAAATCTGGAGGGTGAATCAGAAGAAGCAGAAGAAAGAGAAGGAGAAGGTGAAGTCTGGAGGGTGAATCAGAAGAAGTAGAAGAAGGAGAAGGAGAAGGTGAAGTCTGGAGGGTGAATCAGAAGAAGCAGAAGAAGGAGAAGGAGAAGGTGAAGTCTGGAGGGTGAATCAGAAGAAGCAGAAGAAGGAGAAGGAGAAGATGAAATCTGGAGGGTGAATCAGAAGAAGCAGAAGAAAGAGAAGGAGAAGGTGAAGTCTGGAGGGTGAATCAGAAGAAGCAGAAGAAGGAGAAGGAGAAGGTGAAGTCTGGAGGGTGAATCAGAAGAATCAGAAGAAGGAGAAGGAGAAGGTGAAGTCTGGAGGGTGAATCAGAAGGAGCAGAAGAAAGTGAAGGAGAAGGTGAAGTCTGGAGGGTGAATCAGAAGAAGTAGAAGAAGGAGAAGGAGAAGGTGAAGTCTGGAGGGTGAATCAGAAGAAGCAGAAGAAGGAGAAGGAGAAGGTGAAGTCTGGAGGGTGAATCAGAAGAAGCAGAAGAAGGAGAAGGAGAAGGTGAAGTCTGCAGGGTGAATCAGAAGAAGCAGAAGAAGGAGAAGGAGAAGCTGAAGTCTGGAGGGTGAATCAGAAGAAGCAGAATAAGGAGAAGGAGAAGGTGAAGTCTGGAGGGTGAATCAGAAGAAGCAGAAGAAGGAGAAGGAGAAGGTGAAGTCTGGAGGGTGAATCAGAAGAAGTAGAAGAAGGAGAAGGAGAAGGTGAAGTCTGGAGGGTGAATCAGAAGAATCAGAAGAAGGAGAAGGAGAAGGTGAAGTCTGGAGGGTGAATCAGAAGGAGCAGAAGAAAGTGAAGGAGAAGGTGAAGTCTGGAGGGTGAATCAGAAGAAGTAGAAGAAGGAGAAGGAGAAGGTGAAGTCTGGAGGGTGAATCAGAAGAAGCAGAAGAAGGAGAAGGAGAAGGTGAAGTCTGGAGGGTGAATCAGAAGAAGCAGAAGAAGGAGAAGGAGAAGGTGAAGTCTGCAGGGTGAATCAGAAGAAGCAGAAGAAGGAGAAGGAGAAGCTGAAGTCTGGAGGGTGAATCAGAAGAAGCAGAATAAGGAGAAGGAGAAGGTGAAGTCTGGAGGGTGAATCAGAAGAAGCAGAAGAAGGAGAAGGAGAAGGTGAAGTCTGGAGGGTGAATCAGAAGAAGTAGAAGAAGGAGAAGGAGAAGTTGAAGTCTGGAGGGTGAAGCAGAAGAATTAGAAGATGGAGAAGGAGAAGGTGAAGTCAGGAGGGTGAATCAGAAGAAGTAGAAGAAGGAGAAGGAGAAGGTGAAGTCAGGAGGGTGAATCAGAAGAAGCAGAAGATGGAGAAGGAGAAGGTGAAGTCTGGAGGGTGAATCAGAAGAATCAGAAGAAGGAGAAGGAGAAGGTGAAGTCTGGAGGGTGAATCAGAAGAAGCAGAGGAAGGAGAAGGAGAAGGTGAAGTCTGGAGGGTTAATCAGAAGAAGCAGAATAAGGAGAAGGAGAAGGTGAAGTCTGGAGGGTGAATCAGAAGAAGCAGAATAAGGAGAAGGAGAAGGTGAAGTCTGGAGGGTGAATCAGAAGAAGCAGAAGAAGGAGAAGGAGAAGGTGAAGTCTGGAGGGTGAATCAGAAGAAGTAGAAGAAGGAGAAGGAGAAGGTGAAGTCTGGAGGGTGAAGCAGAAGAAGTAGAAGAAGGAGAAGGAGAAGGTGAAGTCAGGAGGGTGAATCAGAAGAAGCAGAAGAAGGAGAAGGAGAAGGTGAAGTCTGGAGGGTGAATCAGAAGAATCAGAAGAAGGAGAAGGAGAAGGTGAAGTCTGGAGGGTGAATCAGAAGAAGCAGAAGAAAGAGAAGGAGAAGGTGAAGTCTGGAGGGTGAAGCAGAAGAAACAGAAGAAGGAGAAGGAGAAGGTGAAGACTGGAGGGTGAATCAGAAGAAGTAGAAGAAGGAGAAGGAGAAGGTGAAGTCTGGAGGGTGAATCAGAAGAAGTAGAAGAAGGAGAAGGAGAAGGTGAAGTCTGGAGGGTGAATCAGAAGAAGCAGAAGAAGGAGAAGGAGAAGGTGAAGTCTGGAGGGTGAATCAGAAGAAGCAGAAGAAGGAGAAGGAGAAGATGAAGTCTGGAGGGTGAATCAGAAGAAGTAGAAGAAGGAGAAGGAGAAGGTAAAGTCTGGAGGGTGAATCAGAAGTAGTAGAAGAAGGAGAAGGAGAAGGTGAAGTCTGGACGGTGAATCAGAAGAAACAGAAGAAGGAGAAGGTGAAGTCTGGAGAGTGAATCAGAAGAAGTAGAAGAAGGAGAAGGAGAAGGTGTAGTCTGGAGGGTGAATCAGAAGAAGTAGACGAAGGAGAAGGAGAAGGTGAAGTCTGGAGGGTGAATCAGAAGAAGCAGAAGAAGGAAATGGAGAAGGTGAAGTCTGGAGGGTGAATCAGAAGAAGTAGAAGAAGGAGAAGGAGAAGGTGAAGTCTGGAGGGTGAATCAGAAGAAGCAGAAGAAGGAGAAGGAGAAGGTGAAGTCTGGAGGGTGAATCAGAAGAAGCAGAAGAAGGAGAAGGAGAAGGAGAAGTCTGGAGGGTGAATCAGAAGAAGCAGAAGAAGGAGAAGGAGAAGGTGAAGTCTGGAGGGTGAAGCAGAAGAAGTAGAAGAAGGAGAAGGAGAAGGTGAAGTCAGGAGGGTGAATCAGAAGAAGTAGAAGAAGGAGAAGGAGAAGGTGAAGTCAGGAGGGTGAATCAGAAGAAGCAGAAGAAGGAGAAGGAGAAGGTGAAGTCTGGAGGGTGAATCAGAAGAATCAGAAGAAGGAGAAGGAGAAGGTGAAGTCTGGAGGGTGAATCAGAAGAAGCAGAAGAAGGAGAAGGAGAAGGTGAAGTCTGGAGGGTGAATCAGAAGAAGCAGAAGAAGGAGAAGTAGAAGGTGAAGTCAGGAGGGTGAATCAGAAGAAGCAGAAGAAGGAGAAGGAGAAGGTGAAGTTAGGAGGGTGAATCAGAAGAAGCAGAAGAAGGAGAAGGAGCAGGTGATGTCAGCGGGATGAAGCAGAAGAAGTAGAAGAAGGAGAAGGAGAAGGTGAATTCAGGACGGTGAAGCAGAAGAAGCAGAAGAAGGAGAAGGAGAAGGTGAAGTCTGGAGGGTGAATCAGAATAAGTAGAAGAAGGAGAAGGAGAAGGTCAAGTCTGGAGGGTGAATCAGAAGAAGTAGAAGAAGGAGAATGAGAAAATGAAGTCTGGAGGGTGAAGCAGAAGAAGTAGAAGAAGGAGAAGGAGAAGGTGAAGTCAGGAGGGTGAATCAGAAGAAGTAGAAGAAGAAGAAGGAGAAGGTGAAGTCAGGAGGGTGAATCAGAAGAAGCAGAAGAAGGAGAAGGAGAAGGTGAAGTCTGGAGGGTGAATCAGAAGAATCAGAAGAAGGAGAAGGAGAAGGTGAAGTCTGGAGGGTGAATCAGAAGAAGCAGAAGAAAGAGAAGGAGAAGGTGAAGTCTGGAGGGTGAATCAGAAGAAGCAGAAGAAGGAGAAGGAGAAGGTGAAGTCAGGAGGGTGAATCAGAGGAAGCAGAAGAAGGAGAAGGAGAAGGTGAAGTTAGGAGGGTGAATCAGAAGAAACAGAAGAAGGAGAAGGAGCAGGTGATGTCAGGGGGATGAAGCAGAAGAAGTAGAAGAAGGAGAAGGAGAAGGTGAAGTCAGGACGGTGAAGCAGAAGAAGCAGAAGAAGGAGAAGGAGAAGGTGAAGTCTGGAGGGTGAATCAGAAGAAGTAGAAGAAGGAGAAGGAGAAGGTCAAGTCTGGAGGGTGAATCAGAAGAAGTAGAAGAAGGAGAAGGAGAAGGTGAAGTCTGGAGGGTGAAGCAGAAGAAGTAGAAGAAGGAGAAGGAGAAGGTGAAGTCAGGAGGGTGAATCAGAAGAAGTAGAAGAAGGAGAAGGAGAAGGTGAAGTCAGGAGGGTGAATCAGAAGAAGCAGAAGAAGGAGAAGGAGGAGGTGAAGTCTGGAGGGTGAATCAGAAGAAGCAGAAGAAGGAGAAGGAGAAGATGAAATCTGGAGGGTGAATCAGAAGAAGTAGAAGAAGGAGAAGGAGAAGGTGAGGTCTGGAGGGTGAATCAGAAGAAGTAGAAGAAGGAGAAGGAGAAGGTGAAGTCTGGAGGGTGAAACAGAAGAAGCAGAAGAAGGAGAAGGAGAAGATGAAATCTGGAGGGTGAATCAGAAGAAGCAGAAGAAAGAGAAGGAGAAGGTGAAGTCTGGAGGGTGAATCAGAAGAAGTAGAAGAAGGAGAAGGAGAAGGTGAAGTCTGGAGGGTGAATCAGAAGAAGCAGAAGAAGGAGAAGGAGAAGGTGAAGTCTGGAGGGTGAATCAGAAGAAGCAGAAGAAGGAGAAGGAGAAGATGAAATCTGGAGGGTGAATCAGAAGAAGCAGAAGAAAGAGAAGGAGAAGGTGAAGTCTGGAGGGTGAATCAGAAGAAGTAGAAGAAGGAGAAGGAGAAGGTGAAGTCTGGAGGGTGAATCAGAAGAAGCAGAAGAAGGAGAAGGAGAAGATGAAGTCTGGAGGGTGAATCAGAAGAAGCAGAAGAAGGAGAAGGAGAAGGTGAAGTCTGGAGGGTGAATCAGAAGAAGCAGAAGAAGGAGAAGGAGAAGGTGAAGTCTGGAGGGTGAATCAGAAGAAGCAGAATAAGGAGAAGTGAAGGTGAAGTATGGAGGGTGAATCAGAAGAAGCAGAAGAAGGAGAAGGAGAAGGTGAAGTCTGGAGGGTGAATCAGAAGAAGTAGAAGAAGGAGAAGGAGAAGGTGAAGTCTGGAGGTGAAGCAGAAGAAGTAGAAGAAGGAGAAGGAGAAGGTGAATTCAGGAGGGTGAATCAGAAGAAGTAGAAGAAGGAGAAGGAGAAGATGAAGTCTGGAGGGTGAATCAGAAGAAGTAGAAGAAGGAGAAGGAGAAGGTGAAGTCTGGAGGGTGAAGCAGAAGAAGTAGAAGAAGGAGAAGGAGAAGGTGAAGTCTGGAGGGTGAATCAGAAGAATCAGAAGAAGGAGAAGGAGAAGGTGAAGTCTGGAGGGTGAATCAGAAGGAGCAGAAGAAAGTGAAGGAGAAGGTGAAGTCTGGAGGGTGAATCAGAAGAAGTAGAAGAAGGAGAAGGAGAAGGTGAAGTCTGGAGGGTGAATCAGAAGAAGCAGAAGAAGGAGAAGGAGAAGGTGAAGTCTGGAGGGTGAATCAGAAGAAGCAGAAGAAGGAGAAGGAGAAGGTGAAGTCTGCAGGGTGAATCAGAAGAAGCAGAAGAAGGAGAAGGAGAAGCTGAAGTCTGGAGGGTGAATCAGAAGAAGCAGAATAAGGAGAAGGAGAAGGTGAAGTCTGGAGGGTGAATCAGAAGAAGCAGAAGAAGGAGAAGGAGAAGGTGAAGTCTGGAGGGTGAATCAGAAGAAGTAGAAGAAGGAGAAGGAGAAGTTGAAGTCTGGAGGGTGAAGCAGAAGAATTAGAAGATGGAGAAGGAGAAGGTGAAGTCAGGAGGGTGAATCAGAAGAAGTAGAAGAAGGAGAAGGAGAAGGTGAAGTCAGGAGGGTGAATCAGAAGAAGCAGAAGATGGAGAAGGAGAAGGTGAAGTCTGGAGGGTGAATCAGAAGAATCAGAAGAAGGAGAAGGAGAAGGTGAAGTCTGGAGGGTGAATCAGAAGAAGCAGAGGAAGGAGAAGGAGAAGGTGAAGTCTGGAGGGTTAATCAGAAGAAGCAGAATAAGGAGAAGGAGAAGGTGAAGTCTGGAGGGTGAATCAGAAGAAGCAGAATAAGGAGAAGGAGAAGGTGAAGTCTGGAGGGTGAATCAGAAGAAGCAGAAGAAGGAGAAGGAGAAGGTGAAGTCTGGAGGGTGAATCAGAAGAAGTAGAAGAAGGAGAAGGAGAAGGTGAAGTCTGGAGGGTGAAGCAGAAGAAGTAGAAGAAGGAGAAGGAGAAGGTGAAGTCAGGTGGGTGAATCAGAAGAAGTAGAAGAAGGAGAAGGAGAAGGTGAAGTCAGGAGGGTGAATCAGAAGAAGCAGAATAAGGAGAAGGAGAAGGTGAAGTCTGGAGGGTGAATCAGAAGAATCAGAAGAAGGAGAAGGAGAAGGTGAAGTCTGGAGGGTGAATCAGAAGAAGCAGAAGAAAGAGAAGGAGAAGATGAAGTCTGGAGGGTGAAGCAGAAGAAACAGAAGAAGGAGAAGGAGAAGGTGAAGACTGGAGGGTGAATCAGAAGAAGTAGAAGAAGGAGAAGGAGAAGGTGAAGTCTGGAGGGTGAATCAGAAGAAGTGGAAGAAGGAGAAGGAGAAGGTGAAGTCTGGAGGGTGAATCAGAAGAAGCAGAAGAAGGAGAAGGAGAAGGTGAAGTCTGGAGGGTGAATCAGAAGAAGCAGAAGAAGGAGAAGGAGAAGGTGTAGTCTGGAGGGTGAATCAGAAGAAGTAGAAGAAGGAGAAGGAGAAGGTGTAGTCTGGAGGGTGAATCAGAAGAAGTAGACGAAGGAGAAGGAGAAGGTGAAGTCTGGAGGGTGAATCAGAAGAAGCAGAAGAAGGAGAAGGAGAAGGTGAAGTCTGGAGGGTGAATCAGAAGAAGTAGAAGAAGGAGAAGGAGAAGGTGAAGTCTGGAGGGTGAATCAGAAGAAGTAGAAGAAGGAGAAGGTGAAGTCTTGAGGGTGAATCAGAAGACGTAGAAGAAGGAGAAGGAGAAGGTGAAGTCTGGAGGGTGAAGCAGAAGAAGTAGAAGAAGGAGAAGGAGAAGGTGAAGTCAGGAGGGTGAATCAGAAGATGTAGAAGAAGGAGAAGGAGAAGGTGAAGTCAGGAGGGTGAATCAGAAGAAGCAGAAGAAGGAGAAGGAGAAGGTGAAGTCTGGAGGGTGAATCAGAAGAATCAGAAGAAGGAGAAGGAGAAGGTGAAGTCTGGAGGGTGAATCAGAAGAAGCAGAAGAAAGAGAAGGAGAAGGGGAAGTCTGGAGGGTGAATCAGAAGAAGTAGAAGAAGGAGAAGGAGAAGGTGAGGTCTGGAGGGTGAATCAGAAGAAGCAGAAGAAGGAAAATGAGAAGGTGAAGTCTGGAGGGTGAATCAGAAGAAGTAGACGAAGGAGAAGGAGAAGGTGAAGTCTGGAGGGTGAATCAGAAGAAGCAGAAGAAGGAGAAGGAGAAGGTGAAGTCAGGAGGGTGAATCAGAGGAAGCAGAAGAAAGAGAAGGAGAAGGTGAAGTTAGGAGGGTGAATCAGAACAAGCAGAAGAAGGAGAAGGAGCAGGTGATGTCAGGGGGATGAAGCAGAAGAAGTAGAAGAAGGAGAAGGAGAAGGTGAAGTCAGGACGGTGAAGCAGAAGAAGTAGACGAAGGAGAAGGAGAAGGTGAAGTCTGGAGGGTGAATCAGATGAAGCAGAAGAAGGAGATGGAGAAGGTGAAGTCTGGAGGGTGAATCAGAAGAAGTAGAAGAAGGAGAAGGAGAAGGTGAAGTCTGGAGGGTGAATCAGAAGAAGCAGAAGAAGGAGAAGGAGAAGGTGAAGTCTGGAGGGTGCATCAGAAGAAGCAGAAGAAGGAGAAGGAGAAGGTGAAGTCTGGAGGGTGATTCAGAAGAAGCAGAATAAGGAGAAGGAGAAGGTGAAGTCTGGAGGGTGAATCAGAAGAAGCAGAAGAAGGAGAAGGAGAAGGTGAAGTCTGGAGGGTGAATCAGAAGAAGTAGAAGAAGGAGAAGGAGAAGGTGAAGTCTGGAGGGTGAATCAGAAGAAGTAGAAGAAGGAGAAGGAGAAGGTGAAGTCTTGAGGGTGAATCAGAAGACGTAGAAGAAGGAGAAGGAGAAGGTGAAGTCTGGAGGGTGAAGCAGAAGAAGTAGAAGAAGGAGAAGGAGAAGGTGAAGTCAGGAGGGTGAATCAGAAGATGTAGAAGAAGGAGAAGGAGAAGGTGAAGTCAGGAGGGTGAATCAGAAGAAGCAGAAGAAGGAGAAGGAGAAGGTGAAGTCTGGAGGGTGAATCAGAAGAATCAGAAGAAGGAGAAGGAGAAGGTGAAGTCTGGAGGGTGAATCAGAAGAAGCAGAAGAAAGAGAAGGAGAAGGGGAAGTCTGGAGGGTGAATCAGAAGAAGTAGAAGAAGGAGAAGGAGAAGGTGAAGTCTGGAGGGTGAATCAGAAGAAGCAGAAGAAGGAAAATGAGAAGGTGAAGTCTGGAGGGTGAATCAGAAGAAGTAGACGAAGGAGAAGGAGAAGGTGAAGTCTGGAGGGTGAATCAGAAGAAGCAGAAGAAGGAGAAGGAGAAGGTGAAGTCAGGAGGGTGAATCAGAGGAAGCAGAAGAAGGAGAAGGAGAAGGTGAAGTTAGGAGGGTGAATCAGAACAAGCAGAAGAAGGAGAAGGAGCAGGTGATGTCAGGGGGATGAAGCAGAAGAAGTAGAAGAAGGAGAAGGAGAAGGTGAAGTCAGGACGGTGAAGCAGAAGAAGTAGACGAAGGAGAAGGAGAAGGTGAAGTCTGGAGGGTGAATCAGATGAAGCAGAAGAAGGAGATGGAGAAGGTGAAGTCTGGAGGGTGAATCAGAAGAAGTAGAAGAAGGAGAAGGAGAAGGTGAAGTCTGGAGGGTGAATCAGAAGAAGCAGAAGAAGGAGAAGGAGAAGGTGAAGTCTGGAGGGTGCATCAGAAGAAGCAGAAGAAGGAGAAGGAGAAGGTGAAGTCTGGAGGGTGATTCAGAAGAAGCAGAATAAGGAGAAGGAGAAGGTGAAGTCTGGAGGGTGAATCAGAAGAAGCAGAAGAAGGAGAAGGAGAAGGTGAAGTCTGGAGGGTGAATCAGAAGAAGTAGAAGAAGGAGAAGGAGAAGGTGAAGTCTGGAGGGTGAATCAGAAGAAGTAGAAGAAGGAGAAGGAGAAGGTGAAGTCTTGAGGGTGAATCAGAAGACGTTCAAGAAGGAGAAGGAGAAGGTGAAGTCTGGAGGGTGAAGCAGAAGAAGTAGAAGAAGGAGAAGGAGAAGGTGAAGTCAGGAGGGTGAATCAGAAGATGTAGAAGAAGGAGAAGGAGAAGGTGAAGTCAGGAGGGTGAATCAGAAGAAGCAGAAGAAGGAGAAGGAGAAGGTGAAGTCTGGAGGGTGAATCAGAAGAATCAGAAGAAGGAGAAGGAGAAGGTGAAGTCTGGAGGGTGAATCAGAAGAAGCAGAAGAAAGAGAAGGAGAAGGGGAAGTCTGGAGGGTGAATCAGAAGAAGTAGAAGAAGGAGAAGGAGAAGGTGAAGTCTGGAGGGTGAATCAGAAGAAGCAGAAGAAGGAAAATGAGAAGGTGAAGTCTGGAGGGTGAATCAGAAGAAGTAGACGAAGGAGAAGGAGAAGGTGAAGTCTGGAGGGTGAATCAGAAGAAGCAGAAGAAGGAGAAGGAGAAGGTGAAGTCAGGAGGGTGAATCAGAGGAAGCAGAAGAAGGAGAAGGAGAAGGTGAAGTTAGGAGGGTGAATCAGAACAAGCAGAAGAAGGAGAAGGAGCAGGTGATGTCAGGGGGATGAAGCAGAAGAAGTAGAAGAAGGAGAAGGAGAAGGTGAAGTCAGGACGGTGAAGCAGAAGAAGCAGAAGAAGGAGAAGGAGAAGGTGAAGTCTGGAGGGTGAATCAGAAGAAGTAGAAGAAGGAGAAGGAGAAGGTCAAGTCTGGAGGGTGAATCAGAAGAAGTAGAAGAAGGAGAAGGAGAAGGTGAAGTCTGGAGGGTGAAGCAGAAGAAGTAGAAGAAGGAGAAGGAGAAGGTGAAGTCAGGAGGGTGAATCAGAAGAAGTAGAAGAAGGAGAAGGAGAAGGTGAAGTCAGGAGGGTGAATCAGAAGAAGCAGAAGAAGGGGAAGGAGGAGGTGAAGTCTGGAGGGTGAATCAGAAGAAGCAGAAGAAGGAGAAGGAGAAGATGAAATCTGGAGGGTGAATCAGAAGAAGTAGAAGAAGGAGAAGGAGAAGGTGAGGTCTGGAGGGTGAATCAGAAGAAGTAGAAGAAGGAGAAGGAGAAGGTGATGTCTGGAGGGTGAAACAGAAGAAGCAGAAGAAGGAGAAGGAGAAGGTGAAGTCTGGAGGGTGAATCAGAAGAAGCAGAAGAAGGAGAAGGAGAAGGTGAAGTCTGGAGGGTGAATCAGAAGAAGCAGAAGAAGGAGAAGGAGAAGATGAAATCTGGAGGGTGAATCAGAAGAAGCAGAAGAAAGAGAAGGAGAAGGTGAAGTCTGGAGGGTGAATCAGAAGAAGTAGAAGAAGGAGAAGGAGAAGGTGAAGTCTGGAGGGTGAATCAGAAGAAGCAGAAGAAGGAGAAGGAGAAGGTGAAGTCTGGAGGGTGAATCAGAAGAAGCAGAAGAAGGAGAAGGAGAAGGTGAAGTCTGGAGGGTGAATCAGAAGAAGCAGAAGAAGGAGAAGGAGAAGTTGAAGTCTGGAGGGTGAATCAGAAGAAGCAGAATAAGGAGAAGTGAAGGTGAAGTATGGAGGGTGAATCAGAAGAAGCAGAAGAAGGAGAAGGAGAAGGTGAAGTCTGGAGGGTGAATCAGAAGAAGTAGAAGAAGGAGAAGGAGAAGGTGAAGTCTGGAGGGTGAAGCAGAAGAGGTAGAAGAAGGAGAAGGAGAAGGTGAAGTCAGGAGGGTGAATCAGAAGAAGTAGAAGAAGGAGAAGGAGAAGATGAAGTCTGGAGGGTGAATCAGAAGAAGTAGAAGAAGGAGAAGGAGAAGGTGAAGTCTGGAGGGTGAAGCAGAAGAAGTAGAAGAAGGAGAAGGAGAAGGTGAAGTCAGGAGGGTGAATCAGAAGAAGTAGAAGAAGGAGAAGGAGAAGGTGAAGTCAGGAGGGTGAATCAGAAGAAGCAGAAGAAGGAGAAGGAGAAGGTGAAGTCTGGAGGGTGAATCAGAAGAATCAGAAGAAGGAGAAGGAGAAGGTGAAGTCTGGAGGGTGAATCAGAAGAAGCAGAAGAAAGAGAAGGAGAAGGTGAAGTCTGGAGGGTGAAGCAGAAGAAACAGAAGAAGGAGAAGGAGAAGGTGAAGACTGGAGGGTGAATCAGAAGAAGTGGAAGAAGGAGAAGGAGAAGGTGAAGTCTGGAGGGTGAATCAGAAGAAGTAGAAGAAGGAGAAGGAGAAGGTGAAGTCTGGAGGGTGAATCAGAAGAAGCAGAAGAAGGAGAAGGAGAAGGTGAAGTCTGGAGGGTGAATCAGAAGAAGCAGAAGAAGGAGAAGGAGAAGATGAAGTCTGGAGGGTGAATCAGAAGAAGTAGAAGAAGGAGAAGGAGAAGGTGAAGTCTGGAGGGTGAATCAGAAGTAGTAGAAGAAGGAGAAGGAGAAGGTGAAGTCTGGACGGTGTATCAGAAGAAACAGAAGAAGGAGAAGGAGAAGGTGAAGTCTGGAGGGTGAATCAGAAGAAGTAGAAGAAGGAGAAGGAGAAGGTGTAGTCTGGAGGGTTCATCAGAAGAAGTAGACGAAGGAGAAGGAGAAGGTGAAGTCTGGAGGGTGAATCAGAAGAAGCAGAAGAAGGAGATGGAGAAGGTGAAGTCTGGAGGGTGAGTCAGAAGAAGTAGAAGAAGGAGAAGGAGAAGGTGAAGTCTGGAGGGTGATTTTGAAGAAGCAGAAGAAGGAGAAGGAGAAGGTGAAGTCTGGAGGGTGAATCAGAAGAAGCAGAAGAAGGAGAAGGAGAAGGAGAAGTCTGGAGGGTGAATCAGAAGAAGCAGAATAAATAGAAGGAGAAGGTGAAGTCTGGAGGGTGAATCAGAAGAAGCAGAAGAAGGAGAAGGAGAAGGTGAAGTCTGGAGGGTGAATCAGAAGAAGTAGAAGAAGGAGAAGGAGAAGGTGAAGTCTGGAGGGTGAATCAGAAGAAGTAGAAGAAGGAGAAGGAGAAGGTGAAGTCTGGAGGTTGAATCAGAAGAAGTAGAAGAAGGAGAAGGAGAAGGTGAAGTCTGGAGGGTGAAGCAGAAGAAGTAGAAGAAGGAGAAGGAGAAGGTGAAGTCAGGAGGGTGAATCAGAAGAAGTAGAAGAAGGAGAAGGAGAAGGTGAAGACAGGAGGGTGAATCAGAAGAAGCAGAAGAAGGAAAAGGAGAAGGTGAAGTCTGGAGGGTGAATCAGAAGAATCAGAAGAAGGAGAAGGAGAAGGTGAAGTCTGGAGGGTGAATCAGAAGAAGCAGAAGAAAGAGAAGGAGATGGTGAAGTCTGGAGGGTGAATCAGAAGAAGTAGAAGAAGGAGAAGGAGAAGGTGAAGTCTGGAGGGTGAATCAGAAGAAGCAGAGGAAGGAGAAGGAGAAGGTGAAGTCTGGAGGGTGAATCAGAAGAAGCAGAAGAAGTAGAAGGAGAAGGTGAAGTCTGGAGGGTGAATCAGAAGAAGCAGAAGAAGGAGAAGGAGAAGGTGAAGTCTGGAGGGTGAATGAGAAGAAGCAGAATAAGGAGAAGGAGAAGGTGAAGTCTGGAGGGTGAATCAGAAGAAGCAGAAGAAGGAGAAGGAGAAGGTGAAGTCTGGAGGGTGAATCAGAAGAAGTAGAAGAAGGAGAAGGAGAAGGTGAAGTCTGGAGGGTGAAGCAGAAGAAGGAGAAGGAGAAGGTGAAGCCAGGAGGGTGAATCAGAAGAAGTAGAAGAAGGAGAAGGAGAAGGTGAAATCAGGAGGGTGAATCAGAAGAAGCAGAAGAAGGAGAAGGAGAAGGTGAAGTCTGTAGGGTGAATCAGAAGAAGCAGAAGAAGGAGAAGGAGAAGGTGAAGTCTGGAGGGTGAAGCAGAAGAAACAGAAGAAGGAGAAGGAGAAGGTGAAGACTGGAGGGTGAATCAGAAGAAGTAGAAGAAGGAGAAGGAGAAGGTGAAGTCTGGAGGGTGAATCAGAAGAAGTAGAAGAAGGAGAAGGAGAAGGTGAAGTCTGGAGGGTGAATCAGAAGAAGCAGAAGAAGGAGAAGGAGAAGGTGAAGTCTGGAGGGTGAATCAGAAGAAGCAGAAGAAGGAGAAGGAGAAGATGAAGTCTGGAGGGTGAATCAGAAGAAGTAGAAGAAGGAGAAGGAGAAGGTGAGGTCTGGAGGGTGAATCAGAAGAAGCAGAAGAAGGAGAAGGAGAAGGTGAAGTCTGGAGGGTGAATCAGAAGAAGCAGAAGAAGGAGAAGGAGAAGGTGAAGTCTGGAGGGTGAATCAGAAGAAACAGAAGAAGGAGAAGGAGAAGGTGAAGTCTGGAGGGTGAATCAGAAGAAGTAGAAGAAGGAGAAGGAGAAGGTGTAGTCTGGAGGGTGAATCAGAAGAAGCAGAAGAAGGAGAAGGAGGAGGTGAAGTCTGGAGGGTGAATCAGAAGAAGCAGAAGAAGGAGAAGGAGAAGGTGAAGTCTGGAGGGTGAATCAGAAGAAGCAGAAGAAGGAGAAGGAGAAGGTGAAGTCAGGAGGGTGAATCAGAAGAAGCAGAAGAAGGAGAAGGAGAAGGTGAAGTTAGGAGGGTGAATCAGAAGAAGCAGAAGAAGGAGAAGGAGCAGGTGATGTCAGGGGGATGAAGCAGAATAAGTAGAAGAAGGAGAAGGAGAAGGTGAAGTCAGGACGGTGAAGCAGAAGAAGCAGAAGAAGGAGAAGGAGAAGGTGAAGTCTGGAGGGTGAATCAGAAGAAGTAGAAGAAGGAAAAGGAGAAGGTCAAGTCTGGAGGGTGAATCAGAAGAAGTAGAAGAAGGAGAAGGAGGAGGTGAAGTCTGGAGGGTGAAGCAGAAGAAGTAGAAGAAGGAGAAGGAGAAGGTGAAGTCAGGAGGGTGAATCAGAAGAAGTAGAAGAAGGAGAAGGAGAAGGTGAAGTCAGGAGGGTGAATCAGAAGAAGCAGAAGAAGGAGAAGGAGAAGGTGAAGTCTGGAGGGTGAATCAGAAGAATCAGAAGAAGGAGAAGGAGAAGGTGAAGTCTGGAGGGTGAATCAGAAGAAGCAGAAGAAAGAGAAGGAGAAGGTGAAGTCTGGAGGGTGAATCAGAAGAAGTAGAAGAAGGAGAAGGAGAAGGTGAAGTCTGGAGGGTGAATCAGAAGAAGCAGAAGAAGGAGAAGGAGAAGGTGAAGTCTGGAGGGTGAATCAGAAGAAGCAGAAGAAGGAGAAGGAGAATGTGAAGTCTGCAGGGTGAATCAGAAGAAGCAGAAGAAGGAGAAGGAGAAGCTGAAGTCTGGAGGGTGAATCAGAAGAAGCAGAATAAGGAGAAGGAGAAGGTGAAGTCTGGAGGGTGAATCAGAAGAAGCAGAAGAAGGAGAAGGAGAAGGTGAAGTCTGGAGGGTGAATCAGAAGAAGTAGAAGAAGGAGAAGGAGAAGTTGAAGTCTGGAGGGTGAAGCAGAAGAATTAGAAGATGGAGAAGGAGAAGGTGAAGTCAGGAGGGTGAATCAGAAGAAGTAGAAGAAGGAGAAGGAGAAGGTGAAGTCAGGAGGGTGAATCAGAAGAAGCAGAAGATGGAGAAGGAGAAGGTGAAGTCTGGAGGGTGAATCAGAAGAATCAGAAGAAGGAGAAGGAGAAGGTGAAGTCTGGAGGGTGAATCAGAAGAAGCAGAGGAAGGAGAAGGAGAAGGTGAAGTCTGGAGGGTGAATCAGAAGAAGCAGAATAAGGAGAAGGAGAAGGTGAAGTCTGGAGGGTGAATCAGAAGAAGCAGAATAAGGAGAAGGAGAAGGTGAAGTCTGGAGGGTGAATCAGAAGAAGCAGAAGAAGGAGAAGGAGAAGGTGAAGTCTGGAGGGTGAATCAGAAGAAGTAGAAGAAGGAGAAGGAGAAGGTGAAGTCTGGAGGGTGAAGCAGAAGAAGTAGAAGAAGGAGAAGGAGAAGGTGAAGTCAGGTGGGTGAATCAGAAGAAGTAGAAGAAGGAGAAGGAGAAGGTGAAGTCAGGAGGGTGAATCAGAAGAAGCAGAATAAGGAGAAGGAGAAGGTGAAGTCTGGAGGGTGAATCAGAAGAATCAGAAGAAGGAGAAGGAGAAGGTGAAGACTGGAAGGTGAATCAGAAGAAGCAGAAGAAAGAGAAGGAGAAGGTGAAGTCTGGAGGGTGAAGCAGAAGAAACAGAAGAAGGAGAAAGAGAAGGTGAAGACTGGAGGGTGAATCAGAAGAAGTAGAAGAAGGAGAAGGAGAAGGTGAAGTCTGGAGGGTGAATCAGAAGAAGTGGAAGAAGGAGAAGGAGAAGGTGAAGTCTGGAGGGTGAATCAGAAGAAGCAGAAGAAGGAGAAGGAGAAGGTGAAGTCTGGAGGGTGAATCAGAAGAAGCAGAAGAAGGAGAAGGAGAAGGTGAAGTCTGGAGGTTGAATCAGAAGTAGTAGAAAAAGGAGAAGGAGAAGGTGAAGTCTGGAGGGTGAATCAGAAGAAACAGAATAAGGAGAAGGAGAAGGTGAAGTCTGGAGGGTGAATCAGAAGAAGTAGAAGAAGGAGAAGGAGAAGGTGTAGTCTGGAGGGTGAATCAGAAGAAGTAGACGAAGGAGAAGGAGAAGGTGAAGTCTGGAGGGTGAATCAGATGAAGCAGAAGAAGGAGATGGAGAAGGTGAAGTCTGGAGGGGGAATCAGAAGAAGTAGAAGAAGGAGAAGGAGAAGGTGAAGTCTGGAGGGTGAAGCAGAAGAAGGAGAAGGAGAAGGTGAAGTCTGGAGGGTGAATCAGAAGAAGCAGAAGAAGGAGAAGGAGAAGGTGAAGTCTGGAGGGTGATTCAGAAGAAGCAGAATAAGGAGAAGGAGAAGGTGAAGTCTGGAGGGTGAATCAGAAGAAGCAGAAGAAGGAGAAGGAGAAGGTGAAGTCTGGAGGGTGAATCAGAAGAAGTAGAAGAAGGAGAAGGAGAAGGTGAAGTCTGGAGGGTGAATCAGAAGAAGTAGAAGAAGGAGAAGGAGAAGGTGAAGTCTGGAGGGTGAATCAGAAGACGTAGAAGAAGGAGAAGGAGAAGGTGAAGTCTGGAGGGTGAAGCAGAAGAAGTAGAAGAAGGAGAAGGAGAAGGTGAAGTCAGGAGGGTGAATCAGAAGATGTAGAAGAAGGAGAAGGAGAAGGTGAAGTCAGGAGGGTGAATCAGAAGAAGCAGAAGAAGGAGAAGGAGAAGGTGAAGTCTGGAGGGTGAATCAGAAGAATCAGAAGAAGGAGAAGGAGAAGGTGAAGTCTGGAGGGTGAATCAGAAGAAGCAGAAGAAAGAGAAGGAGAAGGGGAAGTCTGGAGGGTGAATCAGAAGAAGTAGAAGAAGGAGAAGGAGAAGGTGAAGTCTGGAGGGTGAATCAGAAGAAGCAGAAGAAGGAAAATGAGAAGGTGAAGTCTGGAGGGTGAATCTGAAGAAGTAGACGAAGGAGAAGGAGAAGGTGAAGTCTGGAGGGTGAATCAGAAGAAGCAGAAGAAGGAGATGGAGAAGGTGAAGTCTGGAGGGTGAATCAGAAGAAGTAGAAGAAGGAGAAGGAGAAGGTGAAGTCTGGAGGGTGAATCAGAAGAAATAGAAGAAGGAGAAGGAGAAGGTGAAGTCTGGAGGGTGAATCAGAAGAAGCAGAAGAAGGAGAAGGAGAAGGTGAAGGCTGGAGGGTGAATCAGAAGAAGTAGAAGAAGGAGAAGGAGAAGGTGAAGTCTGGAGGGTGAAGCAGAAGAAGTAGAAGAAGGAGAAGGAGAAGGTGAAGTCTGGAGGGTGAATCAGAAGAAGCAGAAGAAGGAGAAGGAGAAGGTGAAGTCTGGAGGGTGAATCAGAAGAAGTAGAAGAAGGAGAAGGAGAAGGTGAAGTCTGGAGGGTGAAGCAGAAGAAGTAGAAGAAGGAGAAGGAGAAGGTGAAGTCAGGAGGGTGAATCAGAAGAAGTAGAAGAAGGAGAAGGAGAAGGTGAAGTCAGGAGGGTGAATCAGAAGAAGCAGAAGAAGGAGATAGAGAAGGTGAAGTCTGGAGGGTGAATCAGAAGAATCAGAAGAAGGAGAAGGAGAAGGTGAAGTCTGGAGGGTGAAGCAGAAGAAGCAGAAGAAAGAGAAGGAGAAGGTGAAGTCTGGAGGGTGAAGCAGAAGAAACAGAAGAAGGAGAAGGAGAAGGTGAAGACTGGAGGGTGAATCAGAAGAAGTAGAAGAAGGAGAAGGAGAAGGTGAAGTCTGGAGGGTGAATCAGAAGATGTAGAAGAAGGAGAAGGAGAAGGTGAAGTCTGGAGGGTGAATCAGAAGAAGCAGAAGAAGGAGAAGGAGAAGGTGAAGTCTGGAGGGTGAATCAGAAGAAGCAGAAGAAGGAGAAGGAGAAGATGAAGTCTGGAGGGTGAATCAGAAGAAGTAGAAGAAGGAGAAGGAGAAGGTGAGGTCTGGAGGGTGAATCAGAAGAAGCAGAAGAAGGAGAAGGAGAAGGTGAAGTCTGGAGAGTGAATCAGAAGAAGCAGAAGAAGGAGAAGGAGAAGGTGAAGTCTGGAGGGTGAATCAGAAGAAGCAGAAGAAGGAGAAGGAGAAGGTGAAGTCAGGAGGGTGAATCAGAAGAAGCAGAAGAAGGAGAAGGAGAAGGTGAAGTTAGGAGGGTGAATCAGAAGAAGCAGAAGAAGGAGAAGGAGCAGGTGAAGTCAGGGGGTGTAGCAGAAGAAGTAGAAGAAGGAGAAGGAGAAGGGGAAGTCAGGACGGTGAATAAGAAGAAGCAGAAGAAGGAGAAGGAGAAGGTGAAGCCTGGAGGGCGCAGCAGAAGAAGCAGAAGAAGGAGAAGGAGAAGGTGAAGTCTGGAGTGTGAAGCAGAAGAAGCAGAAGAAGGAGAAGGAGAAGGTGAAGTCTGGAGGGCGCAGCAGAAGAAGCAGAAGAAGGAGAATGAGAAGGTGAAGTCTGGAGGGTGAATCAGAAGAAGCAGAAGAAGGAGAAGGAGAAGGTGAAGTCTGCAGGGTGAATCAGAAGAAGCAGAAGATGGAGAAGGAGAAGGTGAAGTCTGGAGGGTGAATCAGAAGAAGTAGAAGAAGGAGAAGGAGAAGGTGAAGTCTGGAGGGTGAATCAGAAGAAGTGGAAGAAGGAGAAGGAGAAGGTGAAGTCTGGAGGGTGAATCAGAAGAAGCAGAAGAAGGAGAAGGAGAAGGTGAAGTCTGGAGGGTGAATCAGAAGAAGCAGAAGAAGGAGAAGGAGAAGATGAAGTCTGGAGGGTGAATCAGAAGAAGTAGAAGAAGGAGAAGGAGAAGGTGAAGTCTGGAGGGTGAATCAGAAGTAGTAGAAAAAGGAGAAGGAGAAGGTGAAGTCTGGAGGGTGAATCAGAAGAAACAGAATAAGGAGAAGGAGAAGGTGAAGTCTGGAGGGTGAATCAGAAGAAGTAGAAGAAGGAGAAGGAGAAGGTGTAGTCTGGAGGGTGAATCAGAAGAAGTAGACGAAGGAGAAGGAGAAGGTGAAGTCTGGAGGGTGAATCAGATGAAGCAGAAGAAGGAGAAGGAGAAGGTGAAGTCTGGAGGGTGAATCAGAAGAAGCAGAAGAAGGAGAAGGAGAAGATGAAGTCTGGAGGGTGAATCAGAAGAAGCAGAAGAAGGAGAAGGAGAAGGTGAAGTCAGGAGGGTGAATCAGAAGAAGCAGAAGAAGGAGAAGGAGAAGGTGAAGTTAGGAGGGTGAATCAGAAGAAGCAGAAGAAGGAGAAGGAGCAGGTGAAGTCAGGGGGTGTAGCAGAAGAAGTAGAAGAAGGAGAAGGAGAAGGGGAAGTCAGGACGGTGAATAAGAAGAAGCAGAAGAAGGAGAAGGAGAAGGTGAAGCCTGGAGGGCGCAGCAGAAGAAGCAGAAGAAGGAGAAGGAGAAGGTGAAGTCTGGAGTGTGAAGCAGAAGAAGCAGAAGAAGGAGAAGGAGAAGGTGAAGTCTGGAGGGCGCAGCAGAAGAAGCAGAAGAAGGAGAATGAGAAGGTGAAGTCTGGAGGGTGAATCAGAAGAAGCAGAAGAAGGAGAAGGAGAAGGTGAAGTCTGCAGGGTGAATCAGAAGAAGCAGAAGAAGGAGAAGGAGAAGGTGAAGTCTGGAGGGTGAATCAGAAGAAGTAGAAGAAGGAGAAGGAGAAGGTGAAGTCTGGAGGGTGAATCAGAAGAAGTGGAAGAAGGAGAAGGAGAAGGTGAAGTCTGGAGGGTGAATCAGAAGAAGCAGAAGAAGGAGAAGGAGAAGGTGAAGTCTGGAGGGTGAATCAGAAGAAGCAGAAGAAGGAGAAGGAGAAGATGAAGTCTGGAGGGTGAATCAGAAGAAGTAGAAGAAGGAGAAGGAGAAGGTGAAGTCTGGAGGGTGAATCAGAAGTAGTAGAAAAAGGAGAAGGAGAAGGTGAAGTCTGGAGGGTGAATCAGAAGAAACAGAATAAGGAGAAGGAGAAGGTGAAGTCTGGAGGGTGAATCAGAAGAAGTAGAAGAAGGAGAAGGAGAAGGTGTAGTCTGGAGGGTGAATCAGAAGAAGTAGACGAAGGAGAAGGAGAAGGTGAAGTCTGGAGGGTGAATCAGATGAAGCAGAAGAAGGACATGGAGAAGGTGAAGTCTGGAGGGTGAATCAGAAGAAGTAGAAGAAGGAGAAGGAGAAGGTGAAGTCTGGAGTGTGAATCAGAAGAAGCAGAAGAAGGAGAAGGAGAAGGTGAAGTCTGGAGGGTGAATCAGAAGAAGCAGAAGAAGGAGAAGGAGAAGGTGAAGTCTGGAGGGTGATTCAGAAGAAGCAGACTAAGGAGAAGGAGAAGGTGAAGTCTGGAGGGTGAATCAGAAGAAGCAGAAGAAGGAGAAGGAGAAGGTGAAGTCTGGAGGGTGAATCAGAAGAAGTAGAAGAAGGAGAAGGAGAAGGTGAAGTCTGGAGGGTGAATCAGAAGAAGTAGAAGAAGGAGAAGGAGAAGGTGAAGTCTGGAGGGTGAATCAGAAGACGTAGAAGAAGGAGAAGGAGAAGGTGAAGTCTGGAGGGTGAAGCAGAAGAAGTAGAAGAAGGAGAAGGAGAAGGTGAAGTCAGGAGGGTGAATCAGAAGATGTAGAAGAAGGAGAAGGAGAAGGTGAAGTCAGGAGGGTGAATCAGAAGAAGCAGAAGAAGGAGAAGGAGAAGGTGAAGTCTGGAGGGTGAATCAGAAGAATCAGAAGAAGGAGAAGGAGAAGGTGAAGTCTGGAGGGTGAATCAGAAGAAGCAGAAGAAAGAGAAGGAGAAGGGGAAGTCTGGAGGGTGAATCAGAAGAAGTAGAAGAAGGAGAAGGAGAAGGTGAAGTCTGGAGGGTGAATCAGAAGAAGCAGAAGAAGGAAAATGAGAAGGTGAAGTCTGGAGGGTGAATCAGAAGAAGTAGACGAAGGAGAAGGAGAAGGTGAAGTCTGGAGGGTGAATCAGAAGAAGCAGAAGAAGGAGATGGAGAAGGTGAAGTCTGGAGGGTGAATCAGAAGAAGTAGAAGAAGGAGAAGGAGAAGGTGAAGTCTGGAGGGTGAATCAGAAGAAGTAGAAGAAGGAGAAGGAGAAGGTGAAGTCTGGAGGGTGAATCAGAAGAAGCAGAAGAAGGAGAAGGAGAAGGTGAAGGCTGGAGGGTGAATCAGAAGAAGTAGAAGAAGGAGAAGGAGAAGGTGAAGTCTGGAGGGTGAAGCAGAAGAAGTAGAAGAAGGAGAAGGAGAAGGTGAAGTCTGGAGGGTGAATCAGAAGAAGCAGAAGAAGGAGAAGTAGAAGGTGAAGTCTGGAGGGTGAATCAGAAGAAGTAGAAGAAGGAGAAGGAGAAGGTGAAGTCTGGAGGGTGAAGCAGAAGAAGTAGAAGAAGGAGAAGGAGAAGGTGAAGTCTGGAGGGTGAATCAGAAGAAGTAGAAGAAGGAGAAGGAGAAGGTGAGGTCTGGAGGGTGAATCAGAAGAAGCAGAAGAAGGAGAAGGAGAAGGTGAAGTCTGGAGGGTTAATCAGAAGAAGCAGAAGAAGGAGAAGGAGAAGGTGAAGTCTGGAGGGAGAATCAGAAGAAGCAGAAGAAGGAGAAGGAGAAGGTGAAGTCAGGAGGGTGAATCAGAAGAAGCAGAAGAAGGAGAAGGAGAAGGTGAAGTTAGGAGGGTGAATCAGAAGAAGCAGAAGAAGGAGAAGGAGCAGGTGAAGTCAGGGGGGTGTAGCAGAAGAAGTAGAAGAAGGAGAAGGAGAAGAGGAAGTCAGGACGGTGAAGCAGAAGAAGCAGAAGAAGGAGAAGGAGAAGGTGAAGCCTGGAGGGCGCAGCAGAAGAAGCAGAAGAAGGAGAAGGAGAAGGTGAAGTCTGGAGGGTGAATCAGAAGAAGCAGAAGAAGGAGAAGGAGAAGGTGAAGTCTGCAGGGTGAATCAGAAGAAGCAGAAGAAGGAGAAGGAGAAGGTGAAGTCTGGAGGGTGAATCAGAAGAAGTAGAAGAAGGAGAAGGAGAAGGTGAAGTCTGGAGGGTGAATCAGAAGAAGTGGAAGAAGGAGAGGAGAAGGTGAAGTCTGGAGGGTGAATCAGAAGAAGCAGAAGAAGGAGAAGGAGAAGGTGAAGTCTGGAGGGTGAATCAGAAGAAGCAGAAGAAGGAGAAGGAGAAGATGAAGTCTGGAGGGTGAATCAGAAGAAGTAGAAGAAGGAGAAGGAGAAGGTGAAGTCTGGAGGGTGAATCAGAAGTAGTAGAAAAAGGAGAAGGAGAAGGTGAAGTCTGGAGGGTGAATCAGAAGAAACAGAATAAGGAGAAGGAGAAGGTGAAGTCTGGAGGGTGAATCAGAAGAAGTAGAAGAAGGAGAAGGAGAAGGTGTAGTCTGGAGGGTGAATCAGAAGAAGTAGACAAAGGAGAAGGAGAAGGTGAAGTCTGGAGGGTGAATCAGATGAAGCAGAAGAAGGAGATGGAGTAGGTGAAGTCTGGAGGGTGAATCAGAAGAAGTAGAAGAAGGAGATGGAGAAGTTGAAGTCTGGAGGGTGAAGCAGAAGAAGTAGAAGATGGAGAAGGAGAAGGTGAAGTCAGGAGGGTGAATCAGAAGAAGTAGAAGAAGGAGAAGGAGAAGGTGAAGTCAGGAGGGTGAATCAGAAGAAGCAGAAGATGGAGAAGGAGAAGGTGAAGTCTGGAGGGTGAATCAGAAGAATCAGAAGAAGGAGAAGGAGAAGGTGAAGTCTGGAGGGTGAATCAGAAGAAGCAGAGGAAGGAGAAGGAGAAGGTGAAGTCTGGAGGGTGAATCAGAAGAAGCAGAATAAGGAGAAGGAGAAGGTGAAGTCTGGAGGGTGAATCAGAAGAAGCAGAATAAGGAGAAGGAGAAGGTGAAGTCTGGAGGGTGAATCAGAAGAAGCAGAAGAAGGAGAAGGAGAAGGTGAAGTCTGGAGGGTGAATCAGAAGAAGTAGAAGAAGGAGAAGGAGAAGGTGAAGTCTGGAGGGTGAAGCAGAAGAAGGAGAAGGAGAAGGTGAAGTCAGGAGGGTGAATCAGAAGAAGTAGAAGAAGGAGAAGGAGAAGGTGAAGTCAGGAGGGTGAATCAGAAGAAGCAGAAGAAGGAGAAGGAGAAGGTGCAGTCTGGAGGGTGAATCAGAAGAATCAGAAGAAGGAGAAGGAGAAGGTGAAGTCTGGAGGGTGAATCAGAAGAAGCAGAAGAAAGAGAAGGAGAAGGTGAAGTCTGGAGGGTGAAGCAGAAGAAACAGAAGAAGGAGAAGGAGAAGGTGAAGACTGGAGGGTGAATCAGAAGAAGTAGAAGAAGGAGAAGGAGAAGGTGAAGTCTGGAGGGTGAATCAGAAGAAGTAGAAGAAGGAGAAGGAGAAGGTGAAGTCTGGAGGGTGAATCAGAAGAAGCAGAAGAAGGAGAAGGAGAAGGTGAAGTCTGGAGGGTGAATCAGAAGAAGCAGAAGAAGGAGAAGGAGAAGATGAAGTCTGGAGGGTGAATCGGAAGAAGTAGAAGAAGGAGAAGGAGAAGGTGAAGTCTGGAGGGTGATTCAGAAGAAGTAGAAGAAGGAGAAGGAGAAGTTGAAGTCTGGAGGGTGAATCAGAAGAAGCAGAAGAAGGAGAAGGAGAAGGTGAAGTCTGGAGGGTGAATCAGAAGAAGCAGAAGAAGGAGAAGGAGAAGATGAAGTCTGGAGGGTGAATCAGAAGAAGTAGAAGAAGGAGAAGGAGAAGGTGAAGTCTGGAGGGTGAATCAGAAGAAGTAGAAGAAGGAGAAGGAGAAGATGAAGTCTGGAGGGTGAATCAGAAGAAACAGAAGAAGGAGAAAGAGAAGGTGACGTCTGGAGGGTGAATCAGACGAAGTAGAAGAAGGAGAAGGAGAAGGTGTAGTCTGGAGGGTGAATCAGAAGAAGTAGACGAAGGAGAAGGAGAAGGTGAAGTCTGGAGGGTGAATCAGAAGAAGCAGAAGAAGGAGAAGGAGAAGGTGAAGTCTGGAGGGTGAATCAGAAGAAGTAGAAGAAGGAGAAGGAGAAGGTGAAGTCTGGAGGGTGAATCAGAAGAAGCAGAAGAAGGAGAAGGAGAAGGTGAAGTCTGGAGGGTGAATCAGAAGAAGCAGAAGAAGGAGAAGGAGAAGGTGAAGTCTGGAGGGTGAATCAGAAGAAGTAGACGAAGGAAAAGGAGTAGGTGAAGTCTGGAGGGTGAATCAGAAGAAGCAGAAGAAGGAGATGGAGAAGGTGAAGTCTGGAGGGTGAATCAGAAGAAGTAGAAGAAGGAGAAGGAGAAGGTGAAGTCTGGAGGGTGAATCAGAAGAAGCAGAAGAAGGAGAAGGAGAAGGTGAAGTCTGGAGGGTGAATCAGAAGAAGCAGAAGAAGGAGAAGGAGAAGGTGAAGTCTGGAGGGTGATTCAGAAGAAGCAGAATAAGGAGAAGGAGAAGGTGAAGTCTGGAGGGTGAATCAGAAGAAGCAGAAGAAGGAGAAGGAGAAGGTGAAGTCTGGAGGGTGAATCAGAAGAAGTAGAAGAAGGAGAAGGAGAAGGTGAAGCCTGGAGGGTGAATCCGAAGATGTAGAAGAAGGAGAAGGAGAAGGTGAAGTCTGGAGGGTGAATCAGAAGAAGTAGAAGAAGGAGAAGGAGAAGGTGAAGTCTGGAGGGTGAAGCAGAAGAAGTAGAAGAAGGAGAAGGAGAAGGTGAAGTCAGGAGGGTGAATCAGAAGATGTAGAAGAAGGAGAAGGAGAAGGTGAAGTCAGGAGGGTGAATCAGAAGAAGCAGAAGAAGGAGAAGGAGAAGGTGAAGTCTGGAGGGTGAATCAGAAGAAGTAGAAGAAGGAGAAGGAGAAGGTGAAGTCTGGAGGGTGAATCAGAAGAAGCAGAAGAAGGAGAAGGAGAAGGTGAAGTCTGGAGGGTGAATCAGAAGAAGCAGAAGAAGGAGAAGGAGAAGGTGAAGTCTGGAGGGTGAATCAGAAGAAGCAGAATAAGGAGAAGGAGAAGGTTAAGTCTGGAGGGTGAATCAGAAGAAGCAGAAGAAGGAGAAGGAGAAGGTGAAGTCTGGAGGGTGAATCAGAAGAAGTAGAAGAAGGAGAAGGAGAAGGTGAAGTCTGGAGGGTGAAGCAGAAGAAGTAGAAGAAGGAGAAGGAGAAGGTGAAGTCAGGAGGGTGAATCAGAAGAAGTAGAAGAAGGAGAAGGAGAAGGTGAAGTCAGGAGGGTGAATCAGAAGAAGCAGAAGAAGGAGATAGAGAAGGTGAAGTCTGGAAGGTGAATCGGAAGAATCAGAAGAAGGAGAAGGAGAAGGTGAAGTCTGGAGGGTGAAGCAGAAGAAGCAGAAGAAAGAGAAGGAGAAGGTGAAGTCTGGAGGGTGAAGCAGAAGAAACAGAAGAAGGAGAAGGAGAAGGTGAAGACTGGAGGGTGAATCAGAAGAAGTAGAAGAAGGAGAAGGAGAAGGTGAAGTCTGGAGGGTGAATCAGAAGAAGTAGAAGAAGGAGAAGGAGAAGGTGAAGTCTGGAGGGTGAATCAGAAGAAGCAGAAGAAGGAGAAGGAGAAGGTGAAGTCTGGAGGGTGAATCAGAAGAAGCAGAAGAAGGAGAAGGAGAAGATGAAGTCTGGAGGGTGAATCAGAAGAAGTAGAAGAAGGAGAAGGAGAAGGTGAAGTCTGGAGGGTGAATCAGAAGAAGCAGAAGAAGGAGAAGGAAAAGGTGAAGTCTGGAGGGTGAATCAGAAGAAGCAGAAGAAGGAGAAGGAGAAGATGAAGTCTGGAGGGTGAATCAGAAGAAGCAGAAAAGGAGAAGGAGAAGGTGAAGTCAGGAGGGTGAATCAGAAGAAGCAGAAGAAGGAGAAGGAGAAGGTGAAGTTAGGAGGGTGAATCAGAAGAAGCAGAAGAAGGATGAGGAGCAGGTGAAGTCAGGGGGGTGTAGCAGAAGAAGTAGAAGAAGGAGAAGGAGAAGGTGAAGTCAGGACGGTGAAGCAGAAGAAGCAGAAGAAGGAGAAGGAGAAGGTGAAGCCTGGAGCGTGCAGCAGAAGAAGCAGAAGAATGAGAAGGAGAAGGTGAAGTCTGGAGTGTGAAGCAGAAGAAGCAGAAGAAGGAGAAGGAGAAGGTGAAGTCTGGAGGGCGCAGCAGAAGAAGCAGAAGAAGGATAATGAGAAGGTGAATTCTGGAGGGTGAATCAGAAGAAGCAGAAGAAGGAGAAGGAGAAGGTGAAGTCTGGAGGGTGAATCAGAAGAAGCAGAAGAAGGAGAAGGAGAAGATGAAGTCTGGAGGGTGAATCAGAAGAAGTAGAAGAAGGAGAAGGAGAAGGTGAAGTCTGGAGGGTGAATCAGAAGAAGTAGAAGAAGGAGAAGGAGAAGGTGAAGTCAGGAGGGTGAATCAGAAGAAGCAGAAGAAGGAGAAGGAGAAGGTGAAGTTTGGAGGGTGAATCAGAAGAATCAGAAGAAAGAGAAGGAGAAGGTGAAGTCTGGAGGGTGAATCAGAAGAAGCAGAAGAAGGAGAAGGAGAAGGTGAAGTCTGGAGGGTGAATCAGAAGAAGCAGAAGAAGGAGAAGGAGAAGGTGAAGTCTTCAGGGTGAATCTGAAGAAGCAGAAGAAGGAGAAGGAGAAGCTGAAGTCTGGAGGGTGAATCAGAAGAAGCAGAATAAGGAGAAGGAGAAGGTGAAGTCTGGAGGGTGAATCAGAAGAAGCAGAAGAAGGAGAAGGAGAAGGTGAAGTCTGGAGGGTGAATCAGAAGAAGTAGAAGAAGGAGAAGGAGAAGTTGAAGTCTGGAGGTGAAGCAGAAGAATTAGAAGATGGAGAAGGAGAAGGTGAAGTCAGGAGGGTGAATCAGAAGAAGTAGAAGAAGGAGAAGGAGAAGGTGAAGTCAGGAGGGTGAATCAGAAGAAGCAGAAGATGGAGAAGGAGAAGGTGAAGTCTGGAGGGTGAATCAGAAGAATCAGAAGAAGGAGAAGGAGAAGGTGAAGTCTGGAGGGTGAATCAGAAGAAGCAGAGGAAGGAGAAGGAGAAGGTGAAGTCTGGAGGGTGAATCAGAAGAAGCAGAATAAGGAGAAGGAGAAGGTGAAGTCTGGAGGGTGAATCAGAAGAAGCAGAATAAGGAGAAGGAGAAGGTGAAGTCTGGAGGGTGAATCAGAAGAAGCAGAAGAAGGAGAAGGAGAAGGTGAAGTCTGGAGGGTGAATCAGAAGAAGTAGAAGAAGGAGAAGGAGAAGGTGAAGTCTGGAGGGTGAAGCAGAAGAAGTAGAAGAAGGAGAAGGAGAAGGTGAAGTCAGGTGGGTGAATCAGAAGAAGTAGAAGAAGGAGAAGGAGAAGGTGAAGTCAGGAGGGTGAATCAGAAGAAGCAGAATAAGGAGAAGGAGAAGGTGAAGTCTGGAGGGTGAATCAGAAGAATCAGAAGAAGGAGAAGGAGAAGGTGAAGTCTGGAGGGTGAATCAGAAGAAGCAGAAGAAAGAGAAGGAGAAGGTGAAGTCTGGAGGGTGAAGCAGAAGAAACAGAAGAAGGAGAAGGAGAAGGTGAAGACTGGAGGGTGAATCAGAAGAAGTAGAAGAAGGAGAAGGAGAAGGTGAAGTCTGGAGGGTGAATCAGAAGAAGTGGAAGAAGGAGAAGGAGAAGGTGAAGTCTGGAGGGTGAATCAGAAGAAGCAGAAGAAGGAGAAGGAGAAGGTGAAGTCTGGAGGGTGAATCAGAAGAAGCAGAAGAAGGAGAAGGAGAAGATGAAGTCTGGAGGGTGAATCAGAAGTAGTAGAAGAAGGAGAAGGAGAAGGTGAAGTCTGGAGGTTGAATCAGAAGTAGTAGAAAAAGGAGAAGGAGAAGGTGAAGTCTGGAGGGTGAATCAGAAGAAGCAGAAGAAGGAGAAGGAGAAGGTGAAGTCTGGAGGGTGAATCAGAAGAAGTAGAAGAAGGAGAAGGAGAAGGTGAAGTCTGGAGGGTGAATCAGAAGAAGTAGAAGAAGGAGAAGGAGAAGGTGAAGTCTGGAGGGTGAATCAGAAGACGTAGAAGAAGGAGAAGGAGAAGGTGAAGTCTGGAGGGTGAAGCAGAAGAAGTAGAAGAAGGAGAAGGAGAAGGTGAAGTCAGGAGGGTGAATCAGAAGATGTAGAAGAAGGAGAAGGAGAAGGTGAAGTCAGGAGGGTGAATCAGAAGAAGCAGAAGAAGGAGAAGGAGAAGGTGAAGTCTGGAGGGTGAATCAGAAGAATCAGAAGAAGGAGAAGGAGAAGGTGAAGTCTGGAGGGTGAATCAGAAGAAGCAGAAGAAAGAGAAGGAGAAGGGGAAGTCTGGAGGGTGAATCAGAAGAAGTAGAAGAAGGAGAAGGAGAAGGTGTAGTCTGGAGGGTGAATCAGAAGAAGTAGACGAAGGAGAAGGAGAAGGTGAAGTCTGGAGGGTGAATCAGATGAAGCAGAAGAAGGAGATGGAGAAGGTGAAGTCTGGAGGGGGAATCAGAAGAAGTAGAAGAAGGAGAAGGAGAAGGTGAAGTCTGGAGGGTGAATCAGAAGAAGCAGAAGAAAGAGAAGGAGAAGGTGAAGTCTGGAGGGTGAATCAGAAGAAGCAGAAGAAGGAGAAGGAGAAGGTGAAGTCTGGAGGGTGATTCAGAAGAAGCAGAATAAGGAGAAGGAGAAGGTGAAGTCTGGAGGGTGAATCAGAAGAAGCAGAAGAAGGAGAAGGAGAAGGTGAAGTCTGGAGCGTGAATCAGAAGAAGTAGAAGAAGGAGAAGGAGAAGGTGAAGCCTGGAGGGTGAATCCGAAGATGTAGAAGAAGGAGAAGGAGAAGGTGAAGTCTGGAGGGTGAATCAGAAGAAGTAGAAGAAGGAGAAGGAGAAGGTGAAGTCTGGAGGGTGAAGCAGAAGAAGTAGAAGAAGGAGAAGGAGAAGGTGAAGTCAGGAGGGTGAATCAGAAGATGTAGAAGAAGGAGAAGGAGAAGGTGAAGTCAGGAGGGTGAATCAGAAGAAGCAGAAGAAGGAGAAGGAGAAAGTGAAGTCTGGAGGGTGAATCAGAAGAAGTAGAAGAAGGAGAAGGAGAAGGTGAAGTCTGGAGGGTGAATCAGAAGAAGCAGAAGAAGGAGAAGGAGAAGGTGAAGTCTGGAGGGTGAATCAGAAGAAGCAGAAGAAGGAGAAGGAGAAGGTGAAGTCTGGAGGGTGAATCAGAAGAAGCAGAATAAGGAGAAGGAGAAGGTTAAGTCTGGAGGGTGAATCAGAAGAAGCAGAAGAAGGAGAAGGAGAAGGTGAAGTCTGGAGGGTGAATCAGAAGAAGTAGAAGAAGGAGAAGGAGAAGGTGAAGTCTGGAGGGTGAAGCAGAAGAAGTAGAAGAAGGAGAAGGAGAAGGTGAAGTCAGGAGGGTGAATCAGAAGAAGTAGAAGAAGGAGAAGGAGAAGGTGAAGTCAGGAGGGTGAATCAGAAGAAGCAGAAGAAGGAGATAGAGAAGGTGAAGTCTGGAAGGTGAATCGGAAGAATCAGAAGAAGGAGAAGGAGAAGGTGAAGTCTGGAGGGTGAAGCAGAAGAAGCAGAAGAAAGAGAAGGAGAAGGTGAAGTCTGGAGGGTGAAGCAGAAGAAACAGAAGAAGGAGAAGGAGAAGGTGAAGACTGGAGGGTGAATCAGAAGAAGTAGAAGAAGGAGAAGGAGAAGGTGAAGTCTGGAGGGTGAATCAGAAGAAGTAGAAGAAGGAGAAGGAGAAGGTGAAGTCTGGAGGGTGAATCAGAAGAAGCAGAAGAAGGAGAAGGAGAAGGTGAAGTCTGGAGGGTGAATCAGAAGAAGCAGAAGAAGGAGAAGGAGAAGATGAAGTCTGGAGGGTGAATCAGAAGAAGTAGAAGAAGGAGAAGGAGAAGGTGAAGTCTGGAGGGTGAATCAGAAGAAGCAGAAGAAGGAGAAGGAGAAGGTGAAGTCTGGAGGGTGAATCAGAAGAAGCAGAAGAAGGAGAAGGAGAAGATGAAGTCTGGAGGGTGAATCAGAAGAAGCAGAAGAAGGAGAAGGGAAGGTGAAGTCAGGAGGGTGAATCAGAAGAAGCAGAAGAAGGAGAAGGAGAAGGTGAAGTTAGGAGGGTGAATCAGAAGAAGCAGAAGAAGGATGAGGAGCAGGTGAAGTCAGGGGGTGTAGCAGAAGAAGTAGAAGAAGGAGAAGGAGAAGGTGAAGTCAGGACGGTGAAGCAGAAGAAGCAGAAGAAGGAGAAGGAGAAGGTGAAGCCTGGAGCGTGCAGCAGAAGAAGCAGAAGAATGAGAAGGAGAAGGTGAAGTCTGGAGTGTGAAGCAGAAGAAGCAGAAGAATGCGAAGGAGAAGGTGAAGTCTGGAGGGCGCAGCAGAAGAAGCAGAAGAAGGATAATGAGAAGGTGAAGTCTGGAGGGTGAATCAGAAGAAGCAGAAGAAGGAGAAGGAGAAGGTGAAGTCTGGAGGGTGAATCAGAAGAAGCAGAAGAAGGAGAAGGAGAAGATGAAGTCTGGAGGGTGAATCAGAAGAAGTAGAAGAAGGAGAAGGAGAAGGTGAAGTCTGGAGGGTGAATCAGAAGAAGTAGAAGAAGGAGAAGGAGAAGGTGAAGTCAGGAGGGTGAATCAGAAGAAGCAGAAGAAGGAGAAGGAGAAGGTGAAGTTTGGAGGGTGAATCAGAAGAATCAGAAGAAGGAGAAGGAGAAGGTGAAGTCTGGAGGGTGAATCAGAAGAAGCAGAAGAAGGAGAAGGAGAAGGTGAAGTCTGGAGGGTGAATCAGAAGAAGCAGAAGAAGGAGAAGGAGAAGGTGAAGTCTTCAGGGTGAATCTGAAGAAGCAGAAGAAGGAGAAGGAGAAGCTGAAGTCCGGAGGGTGAATCAGAAGAAGCAGAATAAGGAGAAGGAGAAGGTGAAGTCTGGAGGGTGAATCAGAAGAAGCAGAAGAAGGAGAAGGAGAAGGTGAAGTCTGGAGGGTGAATCAGAAGAAGTAGAAGAAGGAGAAGGAGAAGTTGAAGTCTGGAGGGTGAAGCAGAAGAATTAGAAGATGGAGAAGGAGAAGGTGAAGTCAGGAGGGTGAATCAGAAGAAGTAGAAGAAGGAGAAGGAGAAGGTGAAGTCAGGAGGGTGAATCAGAAGAAGCAGAAGATGGAGAAGGAGAAGGTGAAGTCTGGAGGGTGAATCAGAAGAATCAGAAGAAGGAGAAGGAGAAGGTGAAGTCTGGAGGGTGAATCAGAAGAAGCAGAGGAAGGAGAAGGAGAAGGTGAAGTCTGGAGGGTGAATCAGAAGAAGCAGAATAAGGAGAAGGAGAAGGTGAAGTCTGGAGGGTGAATCAGAAGAAGCAGAATAAGGAGAAGGAGAAGGTGAAGTCTGGAGGGTGAATCAGAAGAAGCAGAAGAAGGAGAAGGAGAAGGTGAAGTCTGGAGGGTGAATCAGAAGAAGTAGAAGAAGGAGAAGGAGAAGGTGAAGTCTGGAGGGTGAAGCAGAAGAAGTAGAAGAAGGAGAAGGAGAAGGTGAAGTCAGGTGGGTGAATCAGAAGAAGTAGAAGAAGGAGAAGGAGAAGGTGAAGTCAGGAGGGTTAATCAGAAGAAGCAGAATAAGGAGAAGGAGAAGGTGAAGTCTGGAGGGTGAATCAGAAGAATCAGAAGAAGGAGAAGGAGAAGGTGAAGTCTGGAGGGTGAATCAGAAGAAGCAGAAGAAAGAGAAGGAGAAGGTGAAGTCTGGAGGGTGAAGCAGAAGAAACAGAAGAAGGAGAAGGAGAAGGTGAAGACTGGAGGGTGAATCAGAAGAAGTAGAAGAAGGAGAAGGAGAAGGTGAAGTCTGGAGGGTGAATCAGAAGAAGTGGAAGAAGGAGAAGGAGAAGGTGAAGTCTGGAGGGTGAATCAGAAGAAGCAGAAGAAGGAGAAGGAGAAGGTGAAGTCTGGAGGGTGAATCAGAAGAAGCAGAAGAAGAAGAAGGAGAAGATGAAGTCTGGAGGGTGAATCAGAAGTAGTAGAAGAAGGAGAAGGAGAAGGTGAAGTCTGGAGGTTGAATCAGAAGTAGTAGAAAAAGGAGAAGGAGAAGGTGAAGTCTGGAGGGTGAATCAGAAGAAGCAGAAGAAGGAGAAGGAGAAGGTGAAGTCTGGAGGGTGAATCAGAAGAAGTAGAAGAAGGAGAAGGAGAAGGTGAAGTCTGGAGGGTGAATCAGAAGAAGTAGAAGAAGGAGAAGGAGAAGGTGAAGTCTGGAGGGTGAATCAGAAGACGTAGAAGAAGGAGAAGGAGAAGGTGAAGTCTGGAGGGTGAAGCAGAAGAAGTAGAAGAAGGAGAAGGAGAAGGTGAAGTCAGGAGGGTGAATCAGAAGATGTAGAAGAAGGAGAAGGAGAAGGTGAAGTCAGGAGGGTGAATCAGAAGAAGCAGAAGAAGGAGAAGGAGAAGGTGAAGTCTGGAGGGTGAATCAGAAGAATCAGAAGAAGGAGAAGGAGAAGGTGAAGTCTGGAGGGTGAATCAGAAGAAGCAGAAGAAAGAGAAGGAGAAGGGGAAGTCTGGAGGGTGAATCAGAAGAAGTAGAAGAAGGAGAAGGAGAAGGTGTAGTCTGGAGGGTGAATCAGAAGAAGTAGACGAAGGAGAAGGAGAAGGTGAAGTCTGGAGGGTGAATCAGATGAAGCAGAAGAAGGAGATGGAGAAGGTGAAGTCTGGAGGGGGAATCAGAAGAAGTAGAAGAAGGAGAAGGAGAAGGTGAAGTCTGGAGGGTGAATCAGAAGAAGCAGAAGAAAGAGAAGGAGAAGGTGAAGTCTGGAGGGTGAATCAGAAGAAGCAGAAGAAGGAGAAGGAGAAGGTGAAGTCTGGAGGGTGATTCAGAAGAAGCAGAATAAGGAGAAGGAGAAGGTGAAGTCTGGAGGGTGAATCAGAAGAAGCAGAAGAAGGAGAAGGAGAAGGTGAAGTCTGGAGGGTGAATCAGAAGAAGTAGAAGAAGGAGAAGGAGAAGGTGAAGTCTGGAGGGTGAAGCAGAAGAAGTAGAAGAAGGAGAAGGAGAAGGTGAAGTCTGGAGGGTGAATCAGAAGAAGTAGAAGAAGGAGAAGGAGAAGGTGAGGTCTGGAGGGTGAATCAGAAGAAGCAGAAGAAGGAGAAGGAGAAGGTGAAGTCTGGAGGGTGAATCAGAAGAAGCAGAAGAAGGAGAAGGAGAAGGTGAAGTCTGGAGGGTGAATCAGAAGAAGCAGAAGAAGGAGAAGGAGAAGGTGAAGTCAGGAGGGTGAATCAGAAGAAGCAGAAGAAGGAGAAGGAGAAGGTGAAGTTAGGAGGGTGAATCAGAAGAAGCAGAAGAAGGAGAAGGAGCAGGTGAAGTCAGGGGGGTGTAGCAGAAGAAGTAGAAGAAGGAGAAGGAGAAGGGGAAGTCAGGACGGTGAAGCAGAAGAAGCAGAAGAAGGAGAAGGAGAAGGTGAAGCCTGGAGGGCGCAGCAGAAGAAGCAGAAGAAGGAGAAGGAGAAGGTGAAGTCTGGAGGGTGAATCAGAAGAAGCAGAAGAAGGAGAAGGAGAAGGTGAAGTCTGCAGGGTGAATCAGAAGAAGCAGAAGAAGGAGAAGGAGAAGGTGAAGTCTGGAGGGTGAATCAGAAGAAGTAGAAGAAGGAGAAGGAGAAGGTGAAGTCTGGAGGGTGAATCAGAAGAAGTGGAAGAAGGAGAAGGAGAAGGTGAAGTCTGGAGGGTGAATCAGAAGAAGCAGAAGAAGGAGAAGGAGAAGGTGAAGTCTGGAGGGTGAATCAGAAGAAGCAGAAGAAGGAGAAGGAGAAGATGAAGTCTGGAGGGTGAATCAGAAGAAGTAGAAGAAGGAGAAGGAGAAGGTGAAGTCTGGAGGGTGAATCAGAAGTAGTAGAAAAAGGAGAAGGAGAAGGTGAAGTCTGGAGGGTGAATCAGAAGAAACAGAATAAGGAGAAGGAGAAGGTGAAGTCTGGAGGGTGAATCAGAAGAAGTAGAAGAAGGAGAAGGAGAAGGTGTAGTCTGGAGGGTGAATCAGAAGAAGTAGACGAAGGAGAAGGAGAAGGTGAAGTCTGGAGGGTGAATCAGATGAAGCAGAAGAAGGAGATGGAGTAGGTGAAGTCTGGAGGGTGAATCAGAAGAAGTAGAAGAAGGAGAAGGAGAAGTTGAAGTCTGGAGGGTGAAGCAGATGAAGTAGAAGATGGAGAAGGAGAAGGTGAAGTCAGGAGGGTGAATCAGAAGAAGTAGAAGAAGGAGAAGGAGAAGGTGAAGTCAGGAGGGTGAATCAGAAGAAGCAGAAGATGGAGAAGGAGAAGGTGAAGTCTGGAGGGTGAATCAGAAGAATCAGAAGAAGGAGAAGGAGAAGGTGAAGTCTGGAGGGTGAATCAGAAGAAGCAGAGGAAGGAGAAGGAGAAGGTGAAGTCTGGAGGGTGAATCAGAAGAAGCAGAATAAGGAGAAGGAGAAGGTGAAGTCTGGAGGGTGAATCAGAAGAAGCAGAATAAGGAGAAGGAGAAGGTGAAGTCTGGAGGGTGAATCAGAAGAAGCAGAAGAAGGAGAAGGAGAAGGTGAAGTCTGGAGGGTGAATCAGAAGAAGTAGAAGAAGGAGAAGGAGAAGGTGAAGTCTGGAGGGTGAAGCAGAAGAAGTAGAAGAAGGAGAAGGAGAAGGTGAAGTCAGGAGGGTGAATCAGAAGAAGTAGAAGAAGGAGAAGGAGAAGGTGAAGTCAGGAGGGTGAATCAGAAGAAGCAGAAGAAGGAGAAGGAGAAGGTGCAGTCTGGAGGGTGAATCAGAAGAATCAGAAGAAGGAGAAGGAGAAGGTGAAGTCTGGAGGGTGAATCAGAAGAAGCAGAAGAAAGAGAAGGAGAAGGTGAAGTCTGGAGGGTGAAGCAGAAGAAACAGAAGAAGGAGAAGGAGAAGGTGAAGACTGGAGGGTGAATCAGAAGAAGTAGAAGAAGGACAAGGAGAAGGTGAAGTCTGGAGGGTGAATCAGAAGAAGTAGAAGAAGGAGAAGGAGAAGGTGAAGTCTGGAGGGTGAATCAGAAGAAGCAGAAGAAGGAGAAGGAGAAGGTGAAGTCTGGAGGGTGAATCAGAAGAAGCAGAAGAAGGAGAAGGAGAAGATGAAGTCTGGAGGGTGAATCGGAAGAAGTAGAAGAAGGAGAAGGAGAAGGTGAAGTCAGGAGGGTGAATCAGAAGAAGCAGAAGAAGGAGAAGGAGAAGGTGCAGTCTGGAGGGTGAATCAGAAGAATCAGAAGAAGGAGAAGGAGAAGGTGAAGTCTGGAGGGTGAATCAGAAGAAGCAGAAGAAAGAGAAGGAGAAGGTGAAGTCTGGAGGGTGAATCAGAAGAAGTAGACGAAGGAGAAGGAGAAGGTGAAGTCTGGAGGGTGAATCAGATGAAGCAGAAGAAGGAGATGGAGTAGGTGAAGTCTGGAGGGTGAATCAGAAGAAGTAGAAGAAGGAGAAGGAGAAGTTGAAGTCTGGAGGGTGAAGCAGAAGAAGTAGAAGATGGAGAAGGAGAAGGTGAAGTCAGGAGGGTGAATCAGAAGAAGTAGAAGAAGGAGAAGGAGAAGGTGAAGTCAGGAGGGTGAATCAGAAGAAGCAGAAGATGGAGAAGGAGAAGGTGAAGTCTGGAGGGTGAATCAGAAGAATCAGAAGAAGGAGAAGGAGAAGGTGAAGTCTGGAGGGTGAATCAGAAGAAGCAGAGGAAGGAGAAGGAGAAGGTGAAGTCTGGAGGGTGAATCAGAAGAAGCAGAATAAGGAGAAGGAGAAGGTGAAGTCTGGAGGGTGAATCAGAAGAAGCAGAATAAGGAGAAGGAGAAGGTGAAGTCTGGAGGGTGAATCAGAAGAAGCAGAAGAAGGAGAAGGAGAAGGTGAAGTCTGAAGGGTGAATCAGAAGAAGTAGAAGAAGGAGAAGGAGAAGGTGAAGTCTGGAGGGTGAAGCAGAAGAAGTAGAAGAAGGAGAAGGAGAAGGTGAAGTCAGGAGGGTGAATCAGAAGAAGTAGAAGAAGGAGAAGGAGAAGATGAAGTCAGGAGGGTGAATCAGAAGAAGCAGAAGAAGGAGAAGGAGAAGGTGCAGTCTGGAGGGTGAATCAGAAGAATCAGAAGAAGGAGAAGGAGAAGGTGAAGTCTGGAGGGTGAATCAGAAGAAGCAGAAGAAAGAGAAGGAGAAGGTGAAGTCTGGAGGGTGAAGCAGAAGAAACAGAAGAAGGAGAAGGAGAAGGTGAAGACTGGAGGGTGAATCAGAAGAAGTAGAAGAAGGAGAAGGAGAAGGTGAAGTCTGGAGGGTGAATCAGAAGAAGTAGAAGAAGGAGAAGGAGAAGGTGAAGTCTGGAGGGTGAATCAGAAGAAGCAGAAGAAGGAGAAGGAGAAGGTGAAGTCTGGAGGGTGAATCAGAAGAAGCAGAAGAAGGAGAAGGAGAAGATGAAGTCTGGAGGGTGAATCGGAAGAAGTAGAAGAAGGAGAAGGAGAAGGTGAAGTCTGGAGGGTGAATCAGAAGAAGTAGAAGAAGGAGAAGGAGAAGTTGAAGTCTGGAGGGTGAATCAGAAGAAGCAGAAGAAGGAGAAGGAGAAGGTGAAGTCTGGAGGGTGAATCAGAAGAAGCAGAAGAAGGAGAAGGAGAAGATGAAGTCTGGAGGGTGAATCAGAAGAAGTAGAAGAAGGAGAAGGAGAAGGTGAAGTCTGGAGGGTGAATCAGAAGAAGTAGAAGAAGGAGAAGGAGAAGATGAAGTCTGGAGGGTGAAGCAGAAGAAACAGAAGAAGGAGAAAGAGAAGGTGACGTCTGGAGGGTGAATCAGACGAAGTAGAAGAAGGAGAAGGAGAAGGTGTAGTCTGGAGGGTGAATCAGAAGAAGTAGACGAAGGAGAAGGAGAAGGTGAAGTCTGGAGGGTGAATCAGAAGAAGCAGAAGAAGGAGAAGGAGAAGGTGAAGTCTGGAGGGTGAATCAGAAGAAGTAGAAGAAGGAGAAGGAGAAGGTGAAGTCTGGAGGGTGAATCAGAAGAAGCAGAAGAAGGAGAAGGAGAAGGTGAAGTCTGGAGGGTGAATCAGAAGAAGCAGAAGAAGGAGAAGGAGAAGGTGAAGTCTGGAGGGTGAATCAGAAGAAGTAGACGAAGGAAAAGGAGAAGGTGAAGTCTGGAGGGTGAATCAGAAGAAGCAGAAGAAGGAGATGGAGAAGGTGAAGTCTGGAGGGTGAATCAGAAGAAGTAGAAGAAGGAGAAGGAGAAGGTGAAGTCTGGAGGGTGAATCAGAAGAAGCAGAAGAAGGAGAAGGAGAAGGTGAAGTCTGGAGGGTGAATCAGAAGAAGCAGAAGAAGGAGAAGGAGAAGGTGAAGTCTGGAGGGTGATTCAGAAGAAGCAGAATAAGGAGAAGGAGAAGGTGAAGTCTGGAGGGTGAATCAGAAGAAGCAGAAGAAGGAGAAGGAGAAGGTGAAGTCTGGAGGGTGAATCAGAAGAAGTAGAAGAAGGAGAAGGAGAAGGTGAAGCCTGGAGGGTGAATCCGAAGATGTAGAAGAAGGAGAAGGAGAAGGTGAAGTCTGGAGGGTGAATCAGAAGAAGTAGAAGAAGGAGAAGGAGAAGGTGAAGTCTGGAGGGTGAAGCAGAAGAAGTAGAAGAAGGAGAAGGAGAAGGTGAAGTCAGGAGGGTGAATCAGAAGATGTAGAAGAAGGAGAAGGAGAAGGTGAAGTCAGGAGGGTGAATCAGAAGAAGCAGAAGAAGGAGAAGGAGAATGTGAAGTCTGGAGGGTGAATCAGAAGAAGTAGAAGAAGGAGAAGGAGAAGGTGAAGTCTGGAGGGTGAATCAGAAGAAGCAGAAGAAGGAGAAGGAGAAGGTGAAGTCTGGAGGGTGAATCAGAAGAAGCAGAAGAAGGAGAAGGAGAAGGTGAAGTCTGGAGGGTGAATCAGAAGAAGCAGAATAAGGAGAAGGAGAAGGTTAAGTCTGGAGGGCGAATCAGAAGAAGCAGAAGAAGGAGAAGGAGAAGGTGAAGTCTGGAGGGTGAATCAGAAGAAGTAGAAGAAGGAGAAGGAGAAGGTGAAGTCTGGAGGGTGAAGCAGAAGAAGTAGAAGAAGGAGAAGGAGAAGGTGAAGTCAGGAGGGTGAATCAGAAGAAGTAGAAGAAGGAGAAGGAGAAGGTGAAGTCAGGAGGGTGAATCAGAAGAAGCAGAAGAAGGAGATAGAGAAGGTGAAGTCTGGAGGGTGAATCAGAAGAATCAGAAGAAGGAGAAGGAGAAGGTGAAGTCTGGAGGGTGAAGCAGAAGAAGCAGAAGAAAGAGAAGGAGAAGGTGAAGTCTGGAGGGTGAAGCAGAAGAAACAGAAGAAGGAGAAGGAGAAGGTGAAGACTGGAGGGTGAATCAGAAGAAGTAGAAGAAGGAGAAGGAGAAGGTGAAGTCTGGAGGGTGAATCAGAAGAAGTAGAAGAAGGAGAAGGAGAAGGTGAAGTCTGGAGGGTGAATCAGAAGAAGCAGAAGAAGGAGAAGGAGTAGGTGAAGTCTGGAGGGTGAATCAGAAGAAGCAGAAGAAGGAGAAGGAGAAGATGAAGTCTGGAGGGTGAATCAGAAGAAGTAGAAGAAGGAGAAGGAGAAGGTGAGGTCTGGAGGGTGAATCAGAAGAAGCAGAAGAAGGAGAAGGAGAAGGTGAAGTCTGGAGGGTGAATCAGAAGAAGCAGAAGAAGGAGAAGGAGAAGGTGAAGTCTGGAGGGTGAATCAGAAGAAGCAGAAGAAGGAGAAGGAGAAGGTGAAGTCAGGAGGGTGAATCGGAAGAAGCAGAAGAAGGAGAAGGAGAAGGTGAAGTTAGGAGGGTGAATCAGAAGAAGCAGAAGAAGGATGAGGAGCAGGTGAAGTAAGGGGGGTGTAGCAGAAGAAGTAGAAGAAGGAGAAGGAGAAGGTGAAGTCAGGACGGTGAAGCAGAAGAAGCAGAAGAAGGAGAAGGAGAAGGTGAAGCCTGGAGCGCGCAGCAGAAGAAGCAGAAGAATGAGAAGGAGAAGGTGAAGTCTGGAGTGTGAAGCAGAAGAAGCAGAAGAAGGAGAAGGAGAAGGTGAAGTCTGGAGGGCGCAGCAGAAGAAGCAGAAGAAGGAGAAGGAGAAGATGAAGTCTGGAGGGTGAATCAGAAGAAGTAGAAGAAGGAGAAGGAGAAGGTGAAGTCTGGAGGGTGAATCAGAAGAAGTAGAAGAAGGAGAAGGAGAAGATGAAGTCTGGAGGGTGAATCAGAAGAAACAGAAGAAGGAGAAAGAGAAGGTGAAGTCTGGAGGGTGAATCAGAAGAAGTAGAAGAAGGAGAAGGAGAAGGTGTAGTCTGGAGGGTGAATCAGAAGAAGTAGACGAAGGAGAAGGAGAAGGTGAAGTCTGGAGGGTGAATCAGAAGAAGCAGAAGAAGGAGAAGGAGAAGGTGAAGTCTGGAGGGTGAATCAGAAGAAGTAGAAGAAGGAGAAGGAGAAGGTGAAGTCTGGAGGGTGAATCAGAAGAAGCAGAAGAAGGAGAAGGAGAAGGTGAAGTCTGGAGGGTGAATCAGAAGAAGCAGAAGAAGGAGAAGGAGAAGGTGAAGTCTGGAGGGTGAATCAGAAGAAGTAGACGAAGGAAAAGGAGAAGGTGAAGTCTGGAGGGTGAATCAGAAGAAGCAGAAGAAGGAGATGGAGAAGGTGAAGTCTGGAGGGTGAATCAGAAGAAGTAGAAGAAGGAGAAGGAGAAGGTGAAGTCTGGAGGGTGAATCAGAAGAAGCAGAAGAAGGAGAAGGAGAAGGTGAAGTCTGGAGGGTGAATCAGAAGAAGCAGAAGAAGGAGAAGGAGAAGGTGAAGTCTGGAGGGTGATTCAGAAGAAGCAGAATAAGGAGAAGGAGAAGGTGAAGTCTGGAGGGTGAATCAGAAGAAGCAGAAGAAGGAGAAGGAGAAGGTGAAGTCTGGAGGGTGAATCAGAAGAAGTAGAAGAAGGAGAAGGAGAAGGTGAAGTCTGGAGGGTGAATCCGAAGATGTAGAAGAAGGAGAAGGAGAAGGTGAAGTCTGGAGGGTGAATCAGAAGAAGTAGAAAAGAGAAGGAGAAGGTGAAGTCTGGAGGGTGAAGCAGAAGAAGTAGAAGAAGGAGAAGGAGAAGGTGAAGTCAGGAGGGTGAATCAGAAGATGTAGAAGAAGGAGAAGGAGAAGGTGAAGTCAGGAGGGTGAATCAGAAGAAGCAGAAGAAGGAGAAGGAGAAGGTGAAGTCTGGAGGGTGAATCAGAAGAAGTAGAAGAAGGAGAAGGAGAAGGTGAAGTCTGGAGGGTGAATCAGAAGAAGCAGAAGAAGGAGAAGGAGAAGGTGAAGTCTGGAGGGTGAATCAGAAGAAGCAGAAGAAGGAGAAGGAGAAGGTGAAGTCTGGAGGGTGAATCAGAAGAAGCAGAATAAGGAGAAGGAGAAGGTTAAGTCTGGAGGGTGAATCAGAAGAAGCAGAAGAAGGAGAAGGAGAAGGTGAAGTCTGGAGGGTGAATCAGAAGAAGTAGAAGAAGGAGAAGGAGAAGGTGAAGTCTGGAGGGTGAAGCAGAAGAAGTAGAAGAAGGAGAAGGAGAAGGTGAAGTCAGGAGGGTGAATCAGAAGAAGTAGAAGAAGGAGAAGGAGAAGGTGAAGTCAGGAGGGTGAATCAGAAGAAGCAGAAGAAGGAGATAGAGAAGGTGAAGTCTGGAGGGTGAATCAGAAGAATCAGAAGAAGGAGAAGGAGAAGGTGAAGTCTGGAGGGTAAAGCAGAAGAAGCAGAAGAAAGAGAAGGAGAAGGTGAAGTCTGGAGGGTGAAGCAGAAGAAACAGAAGAAGGAGAAGGAGAAGGTGAAGTCTGGAGGGTGAATCAGAAGAAGTAGAAGAAGGAGAAGGAGAAGGTGAAGACTGGAGGGTGAATCAGAAGAAGTAGAAGAAGGAGAAGGAGTAGGTGAAGTCTGGAGGGTGAATCAGAAGAAGCAGAAGAAGGAGAAGGAGAAGGTGAAGTCTGGAGGGTGAATCAGAAGAAGCAGAAGAAGGAGAAGGAGAAGATGAAGTCTGGAGGGTGAATCAGAAGAAGTAGAAGAAGGAGAAGGAGAAGGTGAGGTCTGGAGGGTGAATCAGAAGAAGCAGAAGAAGGAGAAGGAGAAGGTGAAGTCTGGAGGGTGAATCAGAAGAAGCAGAAGAAGGAGAAGGAGAAGGTGAAGTCTGGAGGGTGAATCAGAAGAAGCAGAAGAAGGAGAAGGAGAAGGTGAAGTCAGGAGGGTGAATCAGAAGAAGCAGAAGAAGGAGAAGGAGAAGGTGAAGTTAGGAGGGTGAATCAGAAGAAGCAGAAGAAGGATGAGGAGCAGGTGAAGTCAGGGGGGTGTAGCAGAAGAAGTAGAAGAAGGAGAAGGAGAAGGTGAAGTCAGGACGGTGAAGCAGAAGAAGCAGAAGAAGGAGAAGGAGAAGGTGAAGCCTGGAGTACGCAGCAGAAGAAGCAGAAGAATGAGAAGGAGAAGGTGAAGTCTGGAGTGTGAAGCAGAAGAAGCAGAAGAAGGAGAAGGAGAAGGTGAAGTCTGGAGGGCGCAGCAGAAGAAGCAGAAGAAGGATAATGAGAAGGTGAAGTCTGGAGGGTGAATCAGAAGAAGCAGAAGAAGGAGAAGGAGAAGGTGAAGTCTGGAGGGTGAATCAGAAAAAGTAGAAGAAGGAGAAGGAGAAGGTGAAGTCTGGAGGGTGAAGCAGAAGAAGTAGAAGAAGGAGAAGGAGAAGGTGAAGTCAGGAGGGTGAATCAGAAGAAGTAGAAGAAGGAGAAGGAGAAGGTGAAGTCAGGAGGGTGAATCAGAAGAAGCAGAAGAAGGAGAAGGAGAAGGTGAAGTCTGGAGGGTGAATCAGAAGAATCAGAAGAAGGAGAAGGAGAAGGTGAAGTCTGGAGGGTGAATCAGAAGAAGCAGAAGAAAGAGAAGGAGAAGGTGAAGTCTGGAGGGTGAAGCAGAAGAAACAGAAGAAGGAGAAGGAGAAGGTGAAGACTGGAGGGTGAATCAGAAGAAGTAGAAGAAGGAGAAGGAGAAGGTGAAGTCTGGAGGGTGAATCAGAAGAAGTAGAAGAAGGAGAAGGAGAAGTTGAAGTCTGGAGGGTGAATCAGAAGAAGCAGAAGAAGGAGAAGGAGAAGGTGAAGTCTGGAGGGTGAATCAGAAGAAGCAGAAGAAGGAGAAGGAGAAGATGAAGTCTGGAGGGTGAATCAGAAGAAGGAGAAGAAGGAGAAGGAGAAGGTGAAGTCTGGAGGGTGAATCAGAAGAAGTAGAAGAAGGAGAAGGAGAAGATGAAGTCTGGAGGGTGAATCAGAAGAAACAGAAGAAGGATAAGGAGAAGGTGAAGTCTGGAGGGTGAATCAGAAGAAGTAGAAGAAGGAGAAGGAGAAGGTGTAGTCTGGAGGGTGAATCAGAAGAAGTAGACGAAGGAGAAGGAGAAGGTGAAGTCTGGAGGGTGAATCAGAAGAAGCAGAAGAAGGAGAAGGAGAAGGTGAAGTCTGGAGGGTGAATCTGATGAAGTAGAAGAAGGAAAAGGAGAAGGTGAAGTCTGGAGGGTGAATCAGAAGAAGCAGAAGAAGGAGAAGGAGAAGGAGAAGTCTGGAGGGTGGATCAGAAGAAGCAGAAGAAGGAGAAGGAGAAGGTGAAGTCTGGAGGGTGAATCAGAAGAAGTAGAAGAAGGAGAAGGAGAAGTTGAAGTCTGGAGGGTGAAGCAGAAGAAGTAGAAGAAGGAGAAGGAGAAGGTGAAGTCAGGAGGGTGAATCAGAAGATGTAGAAGAAGGAGAAGGAGAAGGTGAAGTCAGGAGGGTGAATCAGAAGAAGCAGAAGAAGGAGAAGGAGAAGGTGAAGTCTGGAGGGTGAATCAGAAGAAGTAGAAGAAGGAGAAGGAGAAGGTGAAGTCTGGAGGGTGAATCAGAAGAAGCAGATGAAGGAGAAGGAGAAGGTGAAGTCTGGAGGGTGAATCAGAAGAAGCAGAAGAAGGAGAAGGAGAAGGTGAAGTCTGGAGGGTGAATCAGAAGAAGCAGAATAAGGAGAAGGAGAAGGTTATGTCTGGAGGGTGAATCAGAAGAAGCAGAAGAAGGAGAAGGAGAAGGTGACGTCTGGAGGGCGAATCAGAAGAAGTAGAAGAAGGAGAAGGAGAAGGTGAAGTCAGGACGGTGAAGCAGAAGAAGCAGAAGAAGGAGAAGGAGAAGGTGAAGCCTGGAGGGCGCAGCAGAAGAAGCAGAAGAAGGAGAAGGAGAAGGTGAAGTCTGGAGTGTGAAGCAGAAGAAGCAGAAGAAGGAGAAGGAGAAGGTGAAGTCTGGAGGGCGCAGCAGAAGAAGCAGAAGAAGGAGAATGAGAAGGTGAAGTCTGGAGGGTGAATCAGAAGAAGCAGAAGAAGGAGAAGGAGAAGGTGAAGTCTGGAGGGTGAATCAGAAGAAGTAGATGAAGGAGAAGGAGAAGGTGAAGTCTGGAGGGTGAAGCAGAAGAAGTAGAAGAAGGAGAAGGAGAAGGTGAAGTCAGGAGGGTGAATCAGAAGAAGTAGAAGAAGGAGAAGGAGAAGGTGAAGTCAGGAGGGTGAATCAGAAGAAGCAGAAGAAGGAGAAGGAGAAGGTGAAGTCTGGAGGGTGAATCAGAAGAATCAGAAGAAGGAGAAGGAGAAGGTGAAGTCTGGAGGGTGAATCAGAAGAAGCAGAAGAAAGAGAAGGAGAAGGTGAAGTCTGGAGGGTGAAGCAGAAGAAACAGAAGAAGGAGAAGGAGAAGGTGAAGACTGGAGGGTGAATCAGAAGAAGTAGAAGAAGGAGAAGGAGAAGGTGAAGTCTGGAGGGTGAATCAGAAGAAGTAGAAGAAGGAGAAGGAGAAGTTGAAGTCTGGAGGGTGAATCAGAAGAAGCAGAAGAAGGAGAAGGAGAAGGTGAAGTCTGGAGGGTGAATCAGAAGAAGCAGAAGAAGGAGAAGGAGAAGATGAAGTCTGGAGGGTGAATCAGAAGAAGTAGAAGAAGGAGAAGGAGAAGGTGAAGTCTGGAGGGTGAATCAGAAGAAGTAGAAGAAGGAGAAGGAGAAGATGAAGTCTGGAGGGTGAATCAGAAGAAACAGAAGAAGGAGAAGGAGAAGGTGAATTCTGGAGGGTGAATCAGAAGAAGTAGAATAAGGAGAAGGAGAAGGTGTAGTCTGGAGGGTGAATCAGAAGAAGTAGACGAAGGAGAAGGAGAAGGTGAAGTCTGGAGGGTGAATCAGAAGAAGCAGAAGAAGGAGAAGGAGAAGGTGAAGTCTGGAGGGTGAATCAGAAGAAGCAGAAGAAGGAGAAGGAGAAGGTGAAGTCTGGAGGGTGAATCAGAAGAAGTAGAAGAAGGAGAAGGAGAAGTTGAAGTCTGGAGGGTGAAGCAGAAGAACTAGAAGAAGGAGAAGGAGAAGGTGAAGTCAGGAGGGTGAATCAGAAGATGTAGAAGAAGGAGAAGGAGAAGGTGAAGTCAGGAGGGTGAATCAGAAGAAGCAGAAGAAGGAGAAGGAGAAGGTGACGTCTGGAGGGTGAATCAGAAGAAGTAGAAGAAGGAGAAGGAGAAGGTGAAGTCTGGAGGGTGAATCAGAAGAAGCAGAAGAAGGAGAAGGAGAAGGTGAAGTCTGGAGGGTGAATCAGAAGAAGCAGAAGAAGGAGAAGGAGAAGGTGAAGTCTGGAGGGTGAATCAGAAGAAGCAGAATAAGGAGAAGGAGAAGGTTATGTCTGGAGGGTGAATCAGAAGAAGTAGAAGAAGGAGAAGGAGAAGGTGAAGTCAGGAGGGTGAATCAGAAGAAGCAGAAGAAGGAGAAGGAGAAGATGAAGTCTGGAGGGTGAATCAGAAGAAACAGAAGAAGGAGAAGGAGAAGGTGAATTCTGGGGGGTGAATCAGAAGAAGTAGAATAAGGAGAAGGAGAAGGTGTAGTCTGGAGGGTGAATCAGAAGAAGTAGAAGAAGGAGAAGGAGAAGGTGAAGTCTGGAGGGAGAAGCAGAAGAAGTAGAAGAAGGAGAAGGAGAAGGTGAAGTCAGGAGGGTGAATCAGAAGAAGTAGAAGAAGGAGAAGGAGAAGGTGAAGTCAGGAGGGTGAATCAGAAGAAACAGAAGAAGGAGAAGGAGAAGGTGAATTCTGGGGGGTGAATCAGAAGAAGTAGAATAAGGAGAAGGAGAAGGTGTAGTCTGGAGGGTGAATCAGAAGAAGTAGACGAAGGAGAAGGAGAAGGTGAAGTCTGGAGGGTGAATCAGAAGAAGCAGAAGAAGGAGAAGGAGAAGGTGAAGTCTGGAGGGTGAATCAGAAGAAGCAGAAGAAGGAGAAGGAGAAGGTGAAGTCTGGAGGGTGAATCAGAAGAAGTAGAAGAAGGAGAAGGAGAAGTTGAAGTCTGGAGGGTGAAGCAGAAGAACTAGAAGAAGGAGAAGGAGAAGGTGAAGTCAGGAGGGTGAATCAGAAGATGTAGAAGAAGGAGAAGGAGAAGGTGAAGTCAGGAGGGTGAATCAGAAGAAGCAGAAGAAGGAGAAGGAGAAGGTGACGTCTGGAGGGTGAATCAGAAGAAGTAGAAGAAGGAGAAGGAGAAGGTGAAGTCTGGAGGGTGAATCAGAAGAAGCAGAAGAAGGAGAAGGAGAAGGTGAAGTCTGGAGGGTGAATCAGAAGAAGCAGAAGAAGGAGAAGGAGAAGGTGAAGTCTGGAGGGTGAATCAGAAGAAGCAGAATAAGGAGAAGGAGAAGGTTATGTCTGGAGGGTGAATCAGAAGAAGCAGAAGAAGGAGAAGGAGAAGGTGAAGTCTGGAGGGTGAATCAGAAGAAGTAGAAGAAGGAGAAGGAGAAGGTGAAGTGTGGAGGGTGAAGCAGAAGAAGTAGAAGAAGGAGAAGGAGAAGGTGAAGTCAGGAGGGTGAATCAGAAGAAGTAGAAGAAGGAGAAGGAGAAGGTGAAGTCAGGAGGGTGAATCAGAAGAAGCAGAAGAAGGAGAAGGAGAAGGTGAAGTCTGGAGGGTGAATCAGAAGAATCAGAAGAAGGAGAAGGAGAAGGTGAAGTCAGGACGGTGAAGCAGAAGAAGCAGAAGAAGGAGAAGGAGAACGTGAAGCCTGGAGGGCGCAGCAGAAGAAGCAGAAGAAGGAGAAGGAGAAGGTGAAGTCTGGAGTGTGAAGCAGAAGAAGCAGAAGAAGGAGAAGGAGAAGGTGAAGTCTGGAGGGCGCAGCAGAAGAAGCAGAAGAAGGAGAATGAGAAGGTGAAGTCTGGAGGGAGAATCAGAAGAAGCAGAAGAAGGAGAAGGAGAAGGTGAAGTCTGGAGGGTGAATCAGAAGAAGCAGAAGAAGGAGATAGAGAAGGTGAAGTCTGGAGGGTGAATCAGAAGAATCAGAAGAAGGAGAAGGAGAAGGTGAAGTCTGGAGGGTGAAGCAGAAGAAGCAGAAGAAAGAGAAGGAGAAGGTGAAGTCTGGAGGGTGAAGCAGAAGAAACAGAAGAAGGAGAAGGAGAAGGTGAAGACTGGAGGGTGAATCAGAAGAAGTAGAAGAAGAAGAAGGAGAAGGTGAAGTCTGGAGGGTGAATCAGAAGAAGTAGAAGAAGGAGAAGGAGAAGGTGAAGTCTGGAGGGTGAATCAGAAGAAGCAGAAGAAGGAGAAGGAGAAGGTGAAGTCTGGAGGGTGAATCAGAAGAAGCAGAAGAAGGAGAAGGAGAAGATGAAGTCTGGAGGGTGAATCAGAAGAAGTAGAAGAAGGAGAAGGAGAAGGTGAGGTCTGGAGGGTGAATCAGAAGAAGCAGAAGAAGGAGAAGGAGAAGGTGAAGTCTGGAGGGTGAATCAGAAGAAGCAGAAGAAGGAGAAGGAGAAGGTGAAGTCTGGAGGGTGAATCAGAAGAAGCAGAAGAAGGAGAAGGAGAAGGTGAAGTCAGGAGGGTGAATCAGAAGAAGCAGAAGAAGGAGAAGGAGAAGGTGAAGTTAGGAGGGTGAATCAGAAGAAGCAGAAGAAGGATGAGGAGCAGGTGAAGTCAGGGGGGTGTAGCAGAAGAAGTAGAAGAAGGAGAAGGAGAAGGTGAAGTCAGGACGGTGAAGCAGAAGAAGCAGAAGAAGGAGAAGGAGAAGGTGAAGCCTGGAGGGCGCAGCAGAAGAAGCAGAAGAATGAGAAGGAGAAGGTGAAATCTGGAGTGTGAAGCAGAAGAAGCAGAAGAAGGAGAAGGAGAAGGTGAAGTCTGGAGGGCGCAGCAGAAGAAGCAGAAGAAGGATAATGAGAAGGTGAAGTCTGGAGGGTGAATCAGAAGAAGCAGAAGAAGGAGAAGGAGAAGGTGAAGTCTGGAGGGTGAATCAGAAGAAGTAGAAGAAGGAGAAGGAGAAGGTGAAGTCTGGAGGGAGAAGCAGAAGAAGTAGAAGAAGGAGAAGGAGAAGGTGAAGTCAGGAGGGTGAATCAGAAGAAGTAGAAGAAGGAGAAGGAGAAGGTGAAGTCAGGAGGGTGAATCAGAAGAAGCAGAAGAAGGAGAAGGAGAAGGTGAAGTCTGGAGGGTGAATCAGAAGAATCAGAAGAAGGAGAAGGAGAAGGTGAAGTCTGGAGGGTGAATCAGAAGAAGTAGAACAAGGAGAAGGAGAAGTTGAAGTCTGGAGGGTGAATCAGAAGAAGGAGAAGGAGAAGGTGAAGTCTGGAGGGTGAATCAGAAGAAGCAGAAGAAGGAGAAGGAGAAGATGAAGTCTGGAGGGTGAATCAGAAGAAGGAGAAGAAGGAGAAGGAGAAGGTGAAGTCTGGAGGGTGAATCAGAAGAAGTAGAAGAAGGAGAAGGAGAAGATGAAGTCTGGAGGGTGAATCATAAGAAACAGAAGAAGGAGAAGGAGAAGGTGAAGTCTGGAGGGTGAATCAGAAGAAGTAGAAGAAGGAGAAGGAGAAGGTGTAGTCTGGAGGGTGAATCAGAAGAAGTAGACGAAGGAGAAGGAGAAGGTGAAGTCTGGAGGGTGAATCAGAAGAAGCAGAAGAAGGAGAAGGAGAAGGTGAAGTCTGGAGGGTGAATCTGATGAAGTAGAAGAAGGAGAAGGAGAAGGTGAAGTCTGGAGGGTGAATCAGAAGAAGCAGAAGAAGGAGAAGGAGAAGGTGAAGTCTGGAGGGTGAATCAGAAGAAGCAGAAGAAGGAGAAGGAGAAGGTGAAGTCTGGAGGGTGAATCAGAAGAAGTAGAAGAAGGAGAAGGAGAAGTTGAAGTCTGGAGGGTGAAGCAGAAGAAGTAGAAGAAGGAGAAGGAGAAGGTGAAGTCAGGAGGGTGAATCAGAAGATGTAGAAGAAGGAGAAGGAGAAGGTGAAGTCAGGAGGGTGAATCAGAAGAAGCAGAAGAAGGAGAAGGAGAAGGTGAAGTCTGGAGGGTGAATCAGAAGAAGTAGAAGAAGGAGAAGGAGAAGGTGAAGTCTGGAGGGTGAATCAGAAGAAGCAGAAGAAGGAGAAGGAGAAGGTGAAGTCTGGAGGGTGAATCAGAAGAAGCAGAAGAAGGAGAAGGAGAAGGTGAAGTCTGGAGGGTGAATCAGAAGAAGCAGAATAAGGAGAAGGAGAAGGTTATGTCTGGAGGGTGAATCAGAAGAAGCAGAAGAAGGAGAAGGAGAAGGTGAAGTCTGGAGGGTGAATCAGAAGAAGTAGAAGAAGGAGAAGGAGAAGGTGAAGTCAGGACGGTGAAGCAGAAGAAGCAGAAGAAGGAGAAGGAGAAGGTGAAGCCTGGAGGGCGCAGCAGAAGAAGCAGAAGAAGGAGAAGGAGAAGGTGAAGTCTGGAGTGTGAAGCAGAAGAAGCAGAAGAAGGAGAAGGAGAAGGTGAAGTCTGGAGGGCGCAGCAGAAGAAGCAGAAGAAGGAGAATGAGAAGGTGAAGTCTGGAGGGTGAATCAGAAGAAGCAGAATAAGGAGAAGGAGAAGGTGAAGTCTGGAGGGTGAATCAGAAGAAGTAGATGAAGGAGAAGGAGAAGGTGAAGTCTGGAGGGTGAAGCAGAAGAAGTAGAAGAAGGAGAAGGAGAAGGTGAAGTCAGGAGGGTGAATCAGAAGAAGTAGAAGAAGGAGAAGGAGAAGGTGAAGTCAGGAGGGTGAATCAGAAGAAGCAGAAGAAGGAGAAGGAGAAGGTGAAGTCTGGAGGGTGAATCAGAAGAATCAGAAGAAGGAGAAGGAGAAGGTGAAGTCTGGAGGGTGAATCAGAAGAAGCAGAAGAAAGAGAAGGAGAAGGTGAAGTCTGGAGGGTGAAGCAGAAGAAACAGAAGAAGGAGAAGGAGAAGGTGAAGACTGGAGGGTGAATCAGAAGAAGTAGAAGAAGGAGAAGGAGAAGGTGAAGTCTGGAGGGTGAATCAGAAGAAGTAGAAGAAGGAGAAGGAGAAGTTGAAGTCTGGAGGGTGAATCAGAAGAAGCAGAAGAAGGAGAAGGAGAAGGTGAAGTCTGGAGGGTGAATCAGAAGAAGCAGAAGAAGGAGAAGGAGAAGATGAAGTCTGGAGGGTGAATCAGAAGAAGTAGAAGAAGGAGAAGGAGAAGGTGAAGTCTGGAGGGTGAATCAGAAGAAGTAGAAGAAGGAGAAGGAGAAGATGAAGTCTGGAGGGTGAATCAGAAGAAACAGAAGAAGGAGAAGGAGAAGGTGAAGTCTGGAGGGTGAATCAGAAGAAGCAGAAGAAGGAGAAGGAGAAGGTGAAGTCTGGAGGGTGAATCAGAAGAAGCAGAAGAAGGAGAAGGAGAAGGTGAAGTCTGGAGGGTGAATCAGAAGAAGTAGAAGAAGGAGAAGGAGAAGTTGAAGTCTGGAGGGTGAAGCAGAAGAAGTAGAAGAAGGAGAAGGAGAAGGTGAAGTCAGGAGGGTGAATCAGAAGATGTAGAAGAAGGAGAAGGAGAAGGTGAAGTCAGGAGGGTGAATCAGAAGAAGCAGAAGAAGGAGAAGGAGAAGGTGAAGTCTGGAGGGTGAATCAGAAGAAGTAGAAGAAGGAGAAGGAGAAGGTGAAGTCTGGAGGGTGAATCAGAAGAAGCAGAAGAAGGAGAAGGAGAAGGTGAAGTCTGGAGGGTGAATCAGAAGAAGCAGAAGAAGGAGAAGGAGAAGGTGAAGTCTGGAAGGTGAATCAGAAGAAGCAGAATAAGGAGAAGGAGAAGGTTATGTCTGGAGGGTGAATCAGAAGAAGCAGAAGAAGGAGAAGGAGAAGGTGAAGTCTGGAGGGTGAATCAGAAGAAGTAGAAGAAGGAGAAGGAGAAGGTGAAGTCTGGAGGGTGAAGCAGAAGAAGAAGAAGAAGGAGAAGGAGAAGGTGAAGTCAGGAGGGTGAATCAGAAGAAGTAGAAGAAGGAGAAGGAGAAGGTGAAGTCAGGAGGGTGAATCAGAAGAAGCAGAAGAAGGAGAAGGAGAAGGTGAAGTCTGGAGGGTGAATCAGAAGAATCAGAAGAAGGAGAAGGAGAAGGTGAAGTCAGGACGGTGAAGCAGAAGAAGCAGAAGAAGGAGAAGGAGAAGGTGAAGCCTGGAGGGCGCAGCAGAAGAAGCAGAAGAAGGAGAAGGAGAAGGTGAAGTCTGGAGTGTGAAGCAGAAGAAGCAGAAGAAGGAGAAGGAGAAGGTGAAGTCTGGAGAGCGCAGCAGAAGAAGCAGAAGAAGGAGAATGAGAAGGTGAAGTCTGGAGGGTGAATCAGAAGAAGCAGAAGAAGGAGAAGGAGAAGGTGAAGTCTGGAGGGTGAATCAGAAGAAGTAGAAGAAGGAGAAGGAGAAGGTGAAGTCTGGAGGGTGAAGCAGAAGAAGTAGAAGAAGGAGAAGGAGAAGGTGAAGTCAGGAGGGTGAATCAGAAGAAGTAGAAGAAGGAGAAGGAGAAGGTGAAGTCAGGAGGGTGAATCAGAAGAAGCAGAAGAAGGAGAAGGAGAAGGTGAAGTCTGGAGGGTGAATCAGAAGAATCAGAAGAAGGAGAAGGAGAAGGTGAAGTCTGGAGGGTGAATCAGAAGAAGCAGAAGAAAGAGAAGGAGAAGGTGAAGTCTGGAGGGTGAAGCAGAAGAAACAGAAGAACGAGAAGGAGAAGGTGAAGACTGGAGGGTGAATCAGAAGAAGTAGAAGAAGGAGAAGGAGAAGGTGAAGTCTGGAGGGTGAATCAGAAGAAGTAGAAGAAGGAGAAGGAGAAGTTGAAGTCTGGAGGGTGAATCAGAAGAAGCAGAAGAAGGAGAAGGAGAAGGTGAAGTCTGGAGGGTGAATCAGAAGAAGCAGAAGAAGGAGAAGGAGAAGATGAAGTCTGGAGGGTGAATCAGAAGAAGTAGAAGAAGGAGAAGGAGAAGGTGAAGTCTGGAGGGTGAATCAGAAGAAGTAGAAGAAGGAGAAGGAGAAGATGAAGTCTGGAGGGTGAATCAGAAGAAACAGAAGAAGGAGAAGGAGAAGGTGAAGTCTGGAGGGTGAATCAGAAGAAGTAGAAGAAGGAGAAGGAGAAGGAGTAGTCTGGAGGGTGAATCAGAAGAAGTAGACGAAGGAGAAGGAGAAGGTGAAGTCTGGAGGGTGAATCAGAAGAAGCAGAAGAAGGAGAAGGAGAAGGTGAAGTCTGGAGGGTGAATCAGATGAAGTAGAAGAAGGAGAAGGAGAAGGTGAAGTCTGGAGGGTGAATCAGAAGAAGCAGAAGAAGGAGAAGGAGCAGGTGAAGTCTGGAGGGTGAATCAGAAGAAGCAGAAGCAGGAGAAGGAGAAGGTGAAGTCTGGAGGGTGAATCAGAAGAAGTAGAAGAAGGAGAAGGAGAAGTTGAAGTCTGGAGGGTGAAGCAGAAGAAGTAGAAGATGGAGAAGGAGAAGGTGAAGTCAGGAGGGTGAATCAGAAGAAGTAGAAGAAGGAGAAGGAGAAGGTGAAGTCAGGAGGGTGAATCAGAAGACGCAGAAGATGGAGAAGGAGAAGGTGAAGTCTGGAGGGTGAATCAGAAGAATCAGAAGAAGGAGAAGGAGAAGGTGAAGTCTGGAGGGTGAATCAGAAGAAGCAGAGGAAGGAGAAGGAGAAGGTGAAGTCTGGAGGGTGAATCAGAAGAAGCAGAATAAGGAGAAGGAGAAGGTGAAGTCTGGAGGGTGAATCAGAAGAAGCAGAATAAGGAGAAGGAGAAGTTGAAGTCTGGAGGGTGAATCATAAGAAGCAGAAGAAGGAGAAGGAGAAGGTGAAGTCTGGAGGGTGAATCAGAAGAAGTAGAAGAAGGAGAAGGAGAAGGTGACGTCTGGAGGGTGAAGCAGAAGAAGTAGAAGAAGGAGAAGGAGAAGGTGAAGTCAGGAGGGTGAATCAGAAGAAGTAGAAGAAGGAGAAGGAGAAGGTGAAGTCAGGAGGGTGAATCAGAAGAAGCAGAAGAAGGAGAAGGAGAAGGTGAAGTCTGGAGGGTGAATCAGAAGAATCAGAAGAAGGAGAAGGAGAAGGTGAAGTCTGGAGGGTGAATCAGAAGAAGCAGAAGAAAGAGAAGGAGAAGGTGAAGTCTGGAGGGTGAAGCAGAAGAAACAGAAGAAGGAGAAGGAGAAGGTGAAGACTGGAGGGTGAATCAGAAGAAGTAGAAGAAGGAGAAGGAGAAGGTGAAGTCTGGAGGGTGAATCAGAAGAAGTAGAAGAAGGTGAAGTCTGGAGGGTGAATCAGAAGAAGCAGAAGAAGGAGAAGGAGAAGGTGAAGTCTGGAGGGTGAATCAGAAGAAGCAGAAGAAGGAGAAGGAGAAGATGAAGTCTGGAGGGTGAATCGGAAGAAGTAGAAGAAGGAGAAGGAGAAGGTGAAGTCTGGAGGGTGAATCAGAAGAAGTAGAAGAAGGAGAAGGAGAAGTTGAAGTCTGGAGGGTGAATCAGAAGAAGCAGAAGAAGGAGAAGGAGAAGGTGAAGTCTGGAGGGTGAATCAGAAGAAGCAGAAGAAGGAGAAGGAGAAGATGAAGTCTGGAGGGTGAATCAGAAGAAGTAGAAGAAGGAGAAGGAGAAGGTGAAGTCTGGAGGGTGAATCAGAAGAAGTAGAAGAAGGAGAAGGAGAAGATGAAGTCTGGAGGGTGAATCAGAAGAAACAGAAGAAGGAGAAGGAGAAGGTGAAGTCTGGAGGGTGAATCAGAAGAAGTAGAAGAAGGAGAAGGAGAAGGTGTAGTCTGGAGGCTGAATCAGAAGAAGTAGACGAAGGAGAAGGAGAAGGTGAAGTCTGGAGGGTGAATCAGAAGAAGCAGAAGAAGGAGAAGGAGAAGGTGAAGTCTGGAGGGTGAATCAGAAGAAGGAGAAGAAGGAGAAGGAGAAGGTGAAGTCTGGAGGGTGAATCAGAAGAAGCAGAAGAAGGAGAAGGAGAAGGTGAAGTCTGGAGGGTGTATCAGAAGAAGCAGAAGAAGGAGAAGGAGAAGGTGAAGTCTGGAGGGTGAATCAGAAGAAGTAGAAGAAGGAGAAGGAGAAGTTGAAGTCTGGAGGGTGAAGCAGAAGAAGTAGAAGATGGAGAAGGAGAAGGTGAAGTCAGGAGGGTGAATCAGAAGAAGTAGAAGAAGGAGAAGGAGAAGGTGAAGTCAGGAGGGTGAATCAGAAGAAGCAGAAGATGGAGAAGGAGAAGGTGAAGTCTGGAGGGTGAATCAGAAGAATCAGAAGAAGGAGAAGGAGAAGGTGAAGTCTGGAGGGTGAATCAGAAGAAGCAAAGGAAGGAGAAGGAGAAGGTGAAGTCTGGAGGGTGAATCAGAAGAAGCAGAATAAGGAGAAGGAGAAGGTGAAGTCTGGAGGGTGAATCAGAAGAAGCAGAAGAAGGAGAAGGAGAAGGTGAAGTCTGGAGGGTGAATCAGAAGAAGCAGAAGAAGGAGAAGGAGAAGGTGAAGTCTGGAGGGTGAATCAGAAGAAGTAGAAGAAGGAGAAGGAGAAGTTGAAGTCTGGAGGGTGAAGCAGAAGAAGTAGAAGAAGGAGAAGGAGAAGGTGAAGTCAGGAGGGTGAATCAGAAGATGTAGAAGAAGGAGAAGGAGAAGGTGAAGTCAGGAGGGTGAATCAGAAGAAGCAGAAGAAGGAGAAGGAGAAGGTGAAGTCTGGAGGGTGAATCAGAAGAAGTAGAAGAAGGAGAAGGAGAAGGTGAAGTCTGGAGGGTGAATCAGAAGAAGCAGAAGAAGGAGAAGGAGAAGGTGAAGTCTGGAGGGTGAATCAGAAGAAGCAGAAGAAGGAGAAGGAGAAGGTGAAGTCTGGAAGGTGAATCAGAAGAAGCAGAATAAGGAGAAGGAGAAGGTTATGTCTGGAGGGTGAATCAGAAGAAGCAGAAGAAGGAGAAGGAGAAGGTGAAGTCTGGAGGGTGAATCAGAAGAAGTAGAAGAAGGAGAAGGAGAAGGTGAAGTCTGGAGGGTGAAGCAGAAGAAGAAGAAGAAGGAGAAGGAGAAGGTGAAGTCAGGAGGGTGAATCAGAAGAAGTAGAAGAAGGAGAAGGAGAAGGTGAAGTCAGGAGGGTGAATCAGAAGAAGCAGAAGAAGGAGAAGGAGAAGGTGAAGTCTGGAGGGTGAATCAGAAGAATCAGAAGAAGGAGAAGGAGAAGGTGAAGTCAGGACGGTGAAGCAGAAGAAGCAGAAGAAGGAGAAGGAGAAGGTGAAGCCTGGAGGGCGCAGCAGAAGAAGCAGAAGAAGGAGAAGGAGAAGGTGAAGTCTGGAGTGTGAAGCAGAAGAAGCAGAAGAAGGAGAAGGAGAAGGTGAAGTCTGGAGAGCGCAGCAGAAGAAGCAGAAGAAGGAGAATGAGAAGGTGAAGTCTGGAGGGTGAATCAGAAGAAGCAGAAGAAGGAGAAGGAGAAGGTGAAGTCTGGAGGGTGAATCAGAAGAAGTAGAAGAAGGAGAAGGAGAAGGTGAAGTCTGGAGGGTGAAGCAGAAGAAGTAGAAGAAGGAGAAGGAGAAGGTGAAGTCAGGAGGGTGAATCAGAAGAAGTAGAAGAAGGAGAAGGAGAAGGTGAAGTCAGGAGGGTGAATCAGAAGAAGCAGAAGAAGGAGAAGGAGAAGGTGAAGTCTGGAGGGTGAATCAGAAGAATCAGAAGAAGGAGAAGGAGAAGGTGAAGTCTGGAGGGTGAATCAGAAGAAGCAGAAGAAAGAGAAGGAGAAGGTGAAGTCTGGAGGGTGAAGCAGAAGAAACAGAAGAACGAGAAGGAGAAGGTGAAGACTGGAGGGTGAATCAGAAGAAGTAGAAGAAGGAGAAGGAGAAGGTGAAGTCTGGAGGGTGAATCAGAAGAAGTAGAAGAAGGAGAAGGAGAAGTTGAAGTCTGGAGGGTGAATCAGAAGAAGCAGAAGAAGGAGAAGGAGAAGGTGAAGTCTGGAGGGTGAATCAGAAGAAGCAGAAGAAGGAGAAGGAGAAGATGAAGTCTGGAGGGTGAATCAGAAGAAGTAGAAGAAGGAGAAGGAGAAGGTGAAGTCTGGAGGGTGAATCAGAAGAAGTAGAAGAAGGAGAAGGAGAAGATGAAGTCTGGAGGGTGAATCAGAAGAAACAGAAGAAGGAGAAGGAGAAGGTGAAGTCTGGAGGGTGAATCAGAAGAAGCAGAAGAAGGAGAAGGAGAAGGTGAAGTCAGGAGGGTGAATCAGAAGAAGCAGAAGAAGGAGAAGGAGAAGGTGAAGTTAGGAGGGTGAATCAGAAGAAGCAGAAGAAGGATGAGGAGCAGGTGAAGTCAGGGGGGTGTAGCAGAAGAAGTAGAAGAAGGAGAAGGAGAAGGTGAAGTCAGGACGGTGAAGCAGAAGAAGCAGAAGAAGGAGAAGGAGAAGGTGAAGCCTGGAGGGCGCAGCAGAAGAAGCAGAAGAATGAGAAGGAGAAGGTGAAGTCTGGAGTGTGAAGCAGAAGAAGCAGAAGAAGGAGAAGGAGAAGGTGAAGTCTGGAGGGCGCAGCAGAAGAAGCAGAAGAAGGATAATGAGAAGGTGAAGTCTGGAGGGTGAATCAGAAGAAGCAGAAGAAGGAGAAGGAGAAGGTGAAGTCTGGAGGGTGAATCAGAAGAAGTAGAAGAAGGAGAAGGAGAAGGTGAAGTCTGGAGGGTGAAGCAGAAGAAGTAGAAGAAGGAGAAGGAGAAGGTGAAGTCAGGAGGGTGAATCAGAAGAAGTAGAAGAAGGAGAAGGAGAAGGTGAAGTCAGGAGGGTGAATCAGAAGAAGCAGAAGAAGGAGAAGGAGAAGGTGAAGTCTGGAGGGTGAATCAGAAGAATCAGAAGAAGGAGAAGGAGAAGGTGAAGTCTGGAGGGTGAATCAGAAGAAGCAGAAGAAAGAGAAGGAGAAGGTGAAGTCTGGAGGGTGAAGCAGAAGAAACAGAAGAAGGAGAAGGAGAAGGTGAAGACTGGAGGGTGAATCAGAAGAAGTAGAAGAAGGAGAAGGAGAAGGTGAAGTCTGGAGGGTGAATCAGAAGAAGTAGAACAAGGAGAAGGTGAAGTTGAAGTCTGGAGGGTGAATCAGAAGAAGCAGAAGAAGGAGAAGGAGAAGGTGAAGTCTGGAGGGTGAATCAGAAGAAGCAGAAGAAGGAGAAGGAGAAGATGAAGTCTGGAGGGTGAATCAGAAGAAGGAGAAGAAGGAGAAGGAGAAGGTGAAGTCTGGAGGGTGAATCAGAAGAAGTAGAAGAAGGAGAAGGAGAAGATGAAGTCTGGAGGGTGAATCAGAAGAAACAGAAGAAGGAGAAGGAGAAGGTGAAGTCTGGAGGGTGAATCAGAAGAAGTAGAAGAAGGAGAAGGAGAAGGTGTAGTCTGGAGGGTGAATCAGAAGAAGTAGACGAAGGAGAAGGAGAAGGTGAAGTCTGGAGGGTGAATCAGAAGAAGCAGAAGAAGGAGAAGGAGAAGGTGAAGTCTGGAGGGTGAATCAGAAGAAGTAGAAGAAGGAGAAGGAGAAGGTGAAGTCTGGAGGGTGAATCAGAAGAAGCAGAAGAAGGAGAAGGAGAAGGTGAAGTCTGGAGGGTGAATCAGAAGAAGCAGAAGAAGGAGAAGGAGAAGGTGAAGTCTGGAGGGTGAATCAGAAGAAGCAGAATAAGGAGAAGGAGAAGGTTATGTCTGGAGGGTGAATCAGAAGAAGCAGAAGAAGGAGAAGGAGAAGGTGAAGTCTGGAGGGTGAATCAGAAGAAGTAGAAGAAGGAGAAGGAGAAGGTGAAGTCAGGACGGTGAAGCAGAAGAAGCAGAAGAAGGAGAAGGAGAAGGTGAAGCCTGGAGGGCGCAGCAGAAGAAGCAGAAGAAGGAGAAGGAGAAGGTGAAGTCTGGAGTGTGAAGCAGAAGAAGCAGAAGAAGGAGAAGGAGAAGGTGAAGTCTGGAGGGCGCAGCAGAAGAAGCAGAAGAAGGAGAATGAGAAGGTGAAGTCTGGAGGGTGAATCAGAAGAAGCAGAAGAAGGAGAAGGAGAAGGTGAAGTCTGGAGGGTGAATCAGAAGAAGTAGATGAAGGAGAAGGAGAAGGTGAAGTCTGGAGGGTGAAGCAGAAGAAGTAGAAGAAGGAGAAGGAGAAGGTGAAGTCAGGAGGGTGAATCAGAAGAAGTAGAAGAAGGAGAAGGAGAAGGTGAAGTCAGGAGGGTGAATCAGAAGAAGCAGAAGAAGGAGAAGGAGAAGGTGAAGTCTGGAGGGTGAATCAGAAGAATCAGAAGAAGGAGAAGGAGAAGGTGAAGTCTGGAGGGTGAATCAGAAGAAGCAGAAGAAAGAGAAGGAGAAGGTGAAGTCTGGAGGGTGAAGCAGAAGAAACAGAAGAAGGAGAAGGAGAAGGTGAAGACTGGAGGGTGAATCAGAAGAAGTAGAAGAAGGAGAAGGAGAAGTTGAAGTCTGGAGGGTGAATCAGAAGAAGCAGAAGAAGGAGAAGGAGAAGGTGAAGTCTGGAGGGTGAATCAGAAGAAGCAGAAGAAGGAGAAGGAGAAGGTGAAGTCTGGAGGGTGAATCAGAAGAAGCAGAAGAAGGAGAAGGAGAAGATGAAGTCTGGAGGGTGAATCAGAAGAAGTAGAAGAAGGAGAAGGAGAAGGGGAAGTCTGGAGGGTGAATCAGAAGAAGTAGAAGAAGGAGAAGGAGAAGATGAAGTCTGGAGGGTGAATCAGAAGAAACAGAAGAAGGAGAAGGAGAAGGTGAAGTCTGGAGGGTGAATCAGAAGAAGTAGAAGAAGGAGAAGGAGAAGGAGTAGTCTGGAGGGTGAATCAGAAGAAGTAGACGAAGGAGAAGGAGAAGGTGAAGTCTGGAGGGTGAATCAGAAGAAGCAGAAGAAGGAGAAGGAGAAGGTGAAGTCTGGAGGGTGAATCAGATGAAGTAGAAGAAGGAGAAGGAGAAGGTGAAGTCTGGAGGGTGAATCAGAAGAAGCAGAAGAAGGAGAAGGAGCAGGTGAAGTCTGGAGGGTGAATCAGAAGAAGCAGAAGCAGGAGAAGGAGAAGGTGAAGTCTGGAGGGTGAATCAGAAGAAGTAGAAGAAGGAGAAGGAGAAGTTGAAGTCTGGAGGGTGAAGCAGAAGAAGTAGAAGATGGAGAAGGAGAAGGTGAAGTCAGGAGGGTGAATCAGAAGAAGTAGAAGAAGGAGAAGGAGAAGGTGAAGTCAGGAGGGTGAATCAGAAGACGCAGAAGATGGAGAAGGAGAAGGTGAAGTCTGGAGGGTGAATCAGAAGAATCAGAAGAAGGAGAAGGAGAAGGTGAAGTCTGGAGGGTGAATCAGAAGAAGCAGAGGAAGGAGAAGGAGAAGGTGAAGTCTGGAGGGTGAATCAGAAGAAGCAGAATAAGGAGAAGGAGAAGGTGAAGTCTGGAGGGTGAATCAGAAGAAGCAGAATAAGGAGAAGGAGAAGGTGAAGTCTGGAGGGTGAATCATAAGAAGCAGAAGAAGGAGAAGGAGAAGGTGAAGTCTGGAGGGTGAATCAGAAGAAGTAGAAGAAGGAGAAGGAGAAGGTGACGTCTGGAGGGTGAAGCAGAAGAAGTAGAAGAAGGAGAAGGAGAAGGTGAAGTCAGGAGGGTGAATCAGAAGAAGTAGAAGAAGGAGAAGGAGAAGGTGAAGTCAGGAGGGTGAATCAGAAGAAGCAGAAGAAGGAGAAGGAGAAGGTGAAGTCTGGAGGGTGAATCAGAAGAATCAGAAGAAGGAGAAGGAGAAGGTGAAGTCTGGAGGGTGAATCAGAAGAAGCAGAAGAAAGAGAAGGAGAAGGTGAAGTCTGGAGGGTGAAGCAGAAGAAACAGAAGAAGGAGAAGGAGAAGGTGAAGACTGGAGGGTGAATCAGAAGAAGTAGAAGAAGGAGAAGGAGAAGGTGAAGTCTGGAGGGTGAATCAGAAGAAGTAGAAGAAGGAGAAGGAGAAGGTGAAGTCTGGAGGGTGAATCAGAAGAAGCAGAAGAAGGAGAAGGAGAAGGTGAAGTCTGGAGGGTGAATCAGAAGAAGCAGAAGAAGGAGAAGGAGAAGATGAAGTCTGGAGGGTGAATCGGAAGAAGTAGAAGAAGCAGAAGGAGAAGGTGAAGTCTGGAGGGTGAATCAGAAGAAGTTGAAGAAGGAGAAGGAGAAGTTGAAGTCTGGAGGGTGAATCAGAAGAAGCAGAAGAAGGAGAAGGAGAAGGTGAAGTCTGGAGGGTGAATCAGAAGAAGCAGAAGAAGGAGAAGGAGAAGATGAAGTCTGGAGGGTGAATCAGAAGAAGTAGAAGAAGGAGAAGGAGAAGGTGAAGTCTGGAGGGTGAATCAGAAGAAGTAGAAGAAGGAGAAGGAGAAGATGAAGTCTGGAGGGTGAATCAGAAGAAACAGAAGAAGGAGAAGGAGAAGGTGAAGTCTGGAGGGTGAATCAGAAGAAGTAGAAGAAGGAGAAGGAGAAGGTGTAGTCTGGAGGGTGAATCAGAAGAAGTAGACGAAGGAGAAGGAGAAGGTGAAGTCTGGAGGGTGAATCAGAAGAAGCAGAAGAAGGAGAAGGAGAAGGTGAAGTCTGGAGGGTGAATCAGAAGAAGGAGAAGAAGGAGAAGGAGAAGGTGAAGTCTGGAGGGTGAATCAGAAGAAGCAGAAGAAGGAGAAGGAGAAGGTGAAGTCTGGAGGGTGAATCAGAAGAAGCAGAAGAAGGAGAAGGAGAAGGTGAAGTCTGGAGGGTGAATCAGAAGAAGTAGAAGAAGGAGAAGGAGAAGTTGAAGTCTGGAGGGTGAAGCAGAAGAAGTAGAAGATGGAGAAGGAGAAGGTGAAGTCAGGAGGGTGAATCAGAAGAAGTAGAAGAAGGAGAAGGAGAAGGTGAAGTCAGGAGGGTGAATCAGAAGAAGCAGAAGATGGAGAAGGAGAAGGTGAAGTCTGGAGGGTGAATCAGAAGAATCAGAAGAAGGAGAAGGAGAAGGTGAAGTCTGGAGGGTGAATCAGAAGAAGCAAAGGAAGGAGAAGGAGAAGGTGAAGTCTGGAGGGTGAATCAGAAGAAGCAGAATAATGAGAAGGAGAAGGTGCAGTCTGGAGGGTGAATCAGAAGAAGCAGAATAAGGAGAAGGAGAAGGTGAAGTCTGGAAGGTGAATCAGAAGAAGCAGAAGAAGGAGAAGGAGAAGGTGAAGTCTGGAGGGTGAATCAGAAGATGTAGAAGAAGGAGAAGGAGAAGGTGAAGTCTGGAGGGTGAAGCAGAAGAAGTAGAAGAAGGAGAAGGAGAAGGTGAAGTCAGGAGGGTGAATCAGAAGAAGTAGAAGAAGGAGAAGGAGAAGGTGAAGTCAGGAGGGTGAATCAGAAGAAGCAGAAGAAGGAGAAGGAGAAGGTGAAGTCTGGAGGATGAATCAGAAGAATCAGAAGAAGGAGAAGGAGAAGGTGAAGTCTGGAGGGTGAATCAGAAGAAGCAGAAGAAAGAGAAGGAGAAGGTGAAGTCTGGAGGGTGAAGCAGAAGAAACAGAAGAAGGAGAAGGAGAAGGTGAAGACTGGAGGGTGAATCAGAAGAAGTAGAAGAAGGAGAAGGAGAAGGTGAAGTCTGGAGGGTGAATCAGAAGAAGCAGAAGAAGGAGAAGGAGAAGGTGAAGTCTGGAGGGTGAATCAGAAGAAGCAGAAGAAGGAGAAGGAGAAGGTGAAGTCTGGAGGGTGAAACAGAAGAAGCAGAAGAAGGAGAAGGAGAAGATGAAGTCTGGAGGGTGAATCAGAAGAAGTAGAAGAAGGAGAAGGAGAAGGTGAAGTCTGGAGGGTGAATCAGAAGTAGTAGAAGAAGGAGAAGGAGAAGGTGAAGTCTGGAGGGTGAATCAGAAGAAACAGAAGAAGGAGAAGGAGAAGGTGAAGTCTGGAGGGTGAATCAGAAGAAGTAGAAGAAGGAGAAGGAGAAGGTTTAGTCTGGAGGGTGAATCAGAAGAAGTAGACGAAGGAGAAGGAGAAGGTGAAGTCTGGAGGGTGAATCAGAAGAAGCAGAAGAAGGAGATGGAGAAGGTGAAGTCTGGAGGGTGAATCAGAGGAAGTAGAAGAAGGAGAAGGAGAAGGTGAAGTCTGGAGGGTGAATCAGAAGAAGTAGACGAAGGAGAAGGAGAAGGTGAAGTCTGGAGGGTGAATCAGAAGAAGCAGAAGAAGGAGAAGGAGAAGGTGAAGTCTGGAGGGTGAATCAGATGAAGTAGAAGAAGGAGAAGGAGAAGGTGAAGTCTGGAGGGTGAATCAGAAGAAGCAGAAGAAGGAGAAGGAGAAGGTGAAGTCTGGAGGGTGAATCAGAAGAAGCAGAAGAAGGAGAAGGAGAAGGTAAAGTCTGGAGGGTGAATCAGAAGAAGTAGAAGAAGGAGAAGGAGAAGTTGAAGTCTGGAGGGTGAAGCAGAAGAAGTAGAAGAAGGAGAAGGAGAAGGTGAAGTCAGGAGGGTGAATCAGAAGATGTAGAAGAAGGAGAAGGAGAAGGTGAAGTCAGGAGGGTGAATCAGAAGAAGCAGAAGAAGGAGAAGGAGAAGGTGAAGTCTGGAGGGTGAATCAGAAGAAGTAGAAGAAGGAGAAGGAGAAGGTGAAGTCTGGAGGGTGAATCAGAAGAAGCAGAAGAAGGAGAAGGAGAAGGTGAAGTCTGGAGGGTGTATCAGAAGAAGCAGAAGAAGGAGAAGGAGAAGGTGAAGTCTGGAGGGTGAAGCAGAAGAAGTAGAAGAAGGAGAAGGAGAAGGTGAAGTCAGGAGGGTGAATCAGAAGAAGTAGAAGAAGGAGAAGGAGAAGGTGAAGTCAGGAGGGTGAATCAGAAGAAGCAGAAGAAGGAGAAGGAGAAGGTGAAGTCTGGAGGGTGAATCAGGAGAAGGAGAAGGTGAAGTCTGGAGGGTGAATCAGAAGAAGCAGAAGAAGGAGAAGGAGAAGGTGAAGTCTGGAGGGTGAATCAGAAGAAGCAGAAGAAGGAGAAGGAGAAGGTAAAGTCTGGAGGGTGAATCAGAAGAAGTAGAAGAAGGAGAAGGAGAAGTTGAAGTCTGGAGGGTGAAGCAGAAGAAGTAGAAGATGGAGAAGGAGAAGGTGAAGTCAGGAGGGTGAATCAGAAGAAGTAGAAGAAGGAGAAGGAGAAGGTGAAGTCAGGAGGGTGAATCAGAAGAAGCAGAAGATGGAGAAGGAGAAGGTGAAGTCTGGAGGGTGAATCAGAAGAATCAGAAGAAGGAGAAGGAGAAGGTGAAGTCTGGAGGGTGAATCAGAAGAAGCAAAGGAAGGAGAAGGAGAAGGTGAAGTCTGGAGGGTGAATCAGAAGAAGCAGAATAAGGAGAAGGAGAAGGTGAAGTCTGGAGGGTGAATCAGAAGAAGCAGAATAAGGAGAAGGAGAAGGTGAAGTCTGGAGGGTGAATCAGAAGAAGCAGAAGAAGGAGAAGGAGAAGGTGAAGTCTGGAGGGTGAATCAGAAGATGTAGAAGAAGGAGAAGGAGAAGGTGAAGTCTGGAGGGTGAAGCAGAAGAAGTAGAAGAAGGAGAAGGAGAAGGTGAAGTCAGGAGGGTGAATCAGAAGAAGTAGAAGAAGGAGAAGGAGAAGGTGAAGTCAGGAGGGTGAATCAGAAGAAGCAGAAGAAGGAGAAGGAGAAGGTGAAGTCTGGAGGATGAATCAGAAGAATCAGAAGAAGGAGAAGGAGAAGGTGAAGTCTGGAGGGTGAATCAGAAGAAGCAGAAGAAAGAGAAGGAGAAGGTGAAGTCTGGAGGGTGAAGCAGAAGAAACAGAAGAAGGAGAAGGAGAAGGTGAAGACTGGAGGGTGAATCAGAAGAAGTAGAAGAAGGAGAAGGAGAAGGTGAAGTCTGGAGGGTGAATCAGAAGAAGCAGAAGAAGGAGAAGGAGAAGGTGAAGTCTGGAGGGTGAATCAGAAGAAGCAGAAGAAGGAGAAGGAGAAGGTGAAGTCTGGAGGGTGAATCAGAAGAAGCAGAAGAAGGAGAAGGAGAAGATGAAGTCTGGAGGGTGAATCAGAAGAAGTAGAAGAAGGAGAAGGAGAAGGTGAAGTCTGGAGGGTGAATCAGAAGTAGTAGAAGAAGGAGAAGGAGAAGGTGAAGTCTGGAGGGTGAATCAGAAGAAACAGAAGAAGGAGAAGGAGAAGGTGAAGTCTGGAGGGTGAATCAGAAGAAGTAGAAGAAGGAGAAGGAGAAGGTTTAGTCTGGAGGGTGAATCAGAAGAAGTAGACGAAGGAGAAGGAGAAGGTGAAGTCTGGAGGGTGAATCAGAAGAAGCAGAAGAAAGAGATGGAGAAGGTGAAGTCTGGAGGGTGAATCAGAGGAAGTAGAAGAAGGAGAAGGAGAAGGTGAAGTCTGGAGGGTGAATCAGAAGAAGTAGACGAAGGAGAAGGAGAAGGTGAAGTCTGGAGGGTGAATCAGAAGAAGCAGAAGAAGGAGAAGGAGAAGGTGAAGTCTGGAGGGTGAATCAGATGAAGTAGAAGAAGGAGAAGGAGAAGGTGAAGTCTGGAGGGTGAATCAGAAGAAGCAGAAGAAGGAGAAGGAGAAGGTGAAGTCTGGAGGGTGAATCAGAAGAAGCAGAAGAAGGAGAAGGAGAAGGTGAAGTCTGGAGGGTGAATCAGAAGAAGTAGAAGAAGGAGAAGGAGAAGTTGAAGTCTGGAGGGTGAAGCAGAAGAAGTAGAAGAAGGAGAAGGAGAAGGTGAAGTCAGGAGGGTGAATCAGAAGATGTAGAAGAAGGAGAAGGAGAAGGTGAAGTCAGGAGGGTGAATCAGAAGAAGCAGAAGAAGGAGAAGGAGAAGGTGAAGTCTGGAGGGTGAATCAGAAGAAGTAGAAGAAGGAGAAGGAGAAGGTGAAGTCTGGAGGGTGAATCAGAAGAAGCAGAAGAAGGAGAAGGAGAAGGTGAAGTCTGGAGGGTGAATCAGAAGAAGCAGAAGAAGGAGAAGGAGAAGGTGAAGTCTGGAGGGTGAAGCAGAAGAAGTAGAAGAAGGAGAAGGAGAAGGTGAAGTCAGGAGGGTGAATCAGAAGAAGTAGAAGAAGGAGAAGGAGAAGGTGAAGTCAGGAGGGTGAATCAGAAGAAGCAGAAGAAGGAGATAGAGAAGGTGAAGTCTGGAGGGTGAATCAGAAGAATCAGAAGAAGGAGAAGGAGAAGGTGAAGTCTGGAGGGTGAAGCAGAAGAAGCAGAAGAAAGAGAAGGAGAAGGTGAAGTCTGGAGGGTGAAGCAGAAGAAACAGAAGAAGGAGAAGGAGAAGGTGAAGACTGGAGGGTGAATCAGAAGAAGTAGAAGAAGGAGAAGGAGAAGGTGAAGTCTGGAGGGTGAATCAGAAGAAGTAGAAGAAGGAGAAGGAGAAGGTGAAGTCTGGAGGGTGAATCAGAAGAAGCAGAAGAAGGAGAAGGAGAAGGTGAAGTCTGGAGGGTGAATCAGAAGAAGCAGAAGAAGGAGAAGGAGAAGATGAAGTCTGGAGGGTGAATCAGAAGAAGTAGAAGAAGGAGAAGGAGAAGGTGAAGTCTGGAGGGTGAATCAGAAGAAGTAGAAGAAGGAGAAGGAGAAGTTGAAGTCTGGAGGGTGAATCAGAAGAAGCAGAAGAAGGAGAAGGAGAAGGTGAAGTCTGGAGGGTGAATCAGAAGAAGTAGAAGAAGGAGAAGGAGAAGATGAAGTCTGGAGGGTGAATCAGAAGAAGTAGAAGAAGGAGAAGGAGAAGGTGAAGTCTGGAGGGTGAATCAGAAGAAGTAGAAGAAGGAGAAGGAGAAGATGAAGTCTGGAGGGTGAATCAGAAGAAACAGAAGAAGGAGAAGGAGAAGGTGAAGTCTGGAGGGTGAATCAGAAGAAGTAGAAGAAGGAGAAGGAGAAGGAGTAGTCTGGAGGGTGAATCAGAAGAAGTAGACGAAGGAGAAGGAGAACGTGAAGTCTGGAGGGTGAATCAGAAGAAGCAGAAGAAGGAGAAGGAGAAGGTGAAGTCTGGAGGGTGAATCAGATGAAGTAGAAGAAGGAGAAGGAGAAGGTGAAGTCTGGAGGGTGAATCAGAAGAAGCAGAAGAAGGAGAAGGAGAAGGTGAAGTCTGGAGTGTGAATCAGAAGAAGCAGAAGAAGGAGAAGGAGAAGGTGAAGTCTGGAGGGTGAATCAGAAGAAGTAGAAGAAGGAGAAGGAGAAGGTGAAGTCTGCAGGGTGAATCAGAAGAAGTAGAAGAAGGAGAAGAAGAAGGTGAAGTCTGGAGGGTGAATCAGAAGAAGCAGAAGAAGGAGAAGGAGAAGGTGAAGTCTGGAGGGTGAATCAGAAGAAGCAGAAGAAGGAGAAGGAGAAGATGAAGTCTGGAGGGTGAATCAGAAGAAGTAGAAGAAGGAGAAGGAGAAGGTGAGGTCTGGAGGGTGAATCAGAAGAAGCAGAAGAAGGAGAAGGAGAAGGTGAAGTCTGGAGGGTGAATCAGAAGAAGCAGAAGAAGGAGAAGGAGAAGGTGAAGTCTGGAGGGTGAATCAGAAGAAGTAGAAGAAGGAGAAGGAGAAGGTGAAGTCTGGAGGGTGAATCAGAAGTAGTAGAAGAAGGAGAAGGAGAAGGTGAAGTCTGGAGGGTGAATCAGAAGAAACAGAAGAAGGAGAAGGAGAAGGTGAAGTCTGGAGGGTGAATCAGAAGAAGTAGAAGAAGGAGAAGGAGAAGGTGTAGTCTGGAGGGTGAATCAGAAGAAGTAGACGAAGGAGAAGGAGAAGGTGAAGTCTGGAGGGTGAATCAGAAGAAGCAGAAGAAGGAGATGGAGAAGGTGAAGTCTGGAGGGTGAATCAGAGGAAGTAGAAGAAGGAGAAGGAGAAGGTGAAGTCTGGAGGGTGAATCAGAAGAAGTAGACGAAGGAGAAGGAGAAGGTGAAGTCTGGAGGGTGAATCAGAAGAAGCAGAAGAAGGAGAAGGAGAAGGTGAAGTCTGGAGGGTGAATCAGATGAAGTAGAAGAAGGAGAAGGAGAAGGTGAAGTCTGGAGGGTGAATCAGAAGAAGCAGAAGAAGGAGAAGGAGAAGGTGAAGTCTGGAGGGTGAATCAGAAGAAGCAGAAGAAGGAGAAGGAGAAGGTGAAGTCTGGAGGGTGAATCAGAAGAAGTAGAAGAAGGAGAAGGAGAAGTTGAAGTCTGGAGGGTGAAGCAGAAGAAGTAGAAGAAGGAGAAGGAGAAGGTGAAGTCAGGAGGGTGAATCAGAAGATGTAGAAGAAGGAGAAGGAGAAGGTGAAGTCAGGAGGGTGAATCAGAAGAAGCAGAAGAAGGAGAAGGAGAAGGTGAAGTCTGGAGGGTGAATCAGAAGAAGTAGAAGAAGGAGAAGGAGAAGGTGAAGTCTGGAGGGTGAATCAGAAGAAGCAGAAGAAGGAGAAGGAGAAGGTGAAGTCTGGAGGGTGAATCAGAAGAAGCAGAAGAAGGAGAAGGAGAAGGTGAAGTCTGGAGGGTGAATCAGAAGAAGCAGAATAAGGAGAAGGAGAAGGTTATCTCTGGAGGGTGAATCAGAAGAAGCAGAAGAAGGAGAAGGAGAAGGTGAAGTCTGGAGGGTGAATCAGAAGAAGTAGAAGAAGGAGAAGGAGAAGGTGAAGTCTGGAGGGTGAAGCAGAAGAAGTAGAAGAAGGAGAAGGAGAAGGTGAAGTCAGGAGGGTGAATCAGAAGAAGTAGAAGAAGGAGAAGGAGAAGGTGAAGTCAGGAGGGTGAATCAGAAGAAGCAGAAGAAGGAGATAGAGAAGGTGAAGTCTGGAGGGTGAATCAGAAGAATCAGAAGAAGGAGAAGGAGAAGGTGAAGTCTGGAGGGTGAAGCAGAAGAAGCAGAAGAAAGAGAAGGAGAAGGTGAAGTCTGGAGGGTGAAGCAGAAGAAACAGAAGAAGGAGAAGGAGAAGGTGAAGACTGGAGGGTGAATCAGAAGAAGTAGAAGAAGGAGAAGGAGAAGGTGAAGTCTGGAGGGTGAATCAGAAGAAGTAGAAGAAGGAGAAGGAGAAGGTGAAGTCTGGAGGGTGAATCAGAAGAAGCAGAAGAAGGAGAAGGAGAAGGTGAAGTCTGGAGGGTGAATCAGAAGAAGCAGAAGAAGGAGAAGGAGAAGATGAAGTCTGGAGGGTGAATCAGAAGAAGTAGAAGAAGGAGAAGGAGAAGGTGAAGTCTGGAGGGTGAATCAGAAGAAGTAGAAGAAGGAGAAGGAGAAGTTGAAGTCTGGAGGGTGAATCAGAAGAAGCAGAAGAAGGAGAAGGAGAAGGTGAAGTCTGGAGGTTGAATCAGAAGAAGTAGAAGAAGGAGAAGGAGAAGATGAAGTCTGGAGGGTGAATCAGAAGAAGTAGAAGAAGGAGAAGGAGAAGGTGAAGTCTGGAGGGTGAATCAGAAGAAGTAGAAGAAGGAGAAGGAGAAGATGAAGTCTGGAGGGTGAATCAGAAGAAACAGAAGAAGGAGAAGGAGAAGGTGAAGTCTGGAGGGTGAATCAGAAGAAGTAGAAGAAGGAGAAGGAGAAGGAGTAGTCTGGAGGGTGAATCAGAAGAAGTAGACGAAGGAGAAGGAGAACGTGAAGTCTGGAGGGTGAATCAGAAGAAGCAGAAGAAGGAGAAGGAGAAGGTGAAGTCTGGAGGGTGAATCAGATGAAGTAGAAGAAGGAGAAGGAGAAGGTGAAGTCTGGAGGGTGAATCAGAAGAAGCAGAAGAAGGAGAAGGAGAAGGTGAAGTCTGGAGGGTGAATCAGAAGAAGCAGAAGAAGGAGAAGGAGAAGGTGAAGTCTGGAGGGTGAATCAGAAGAAGTAGAAGAAGGAGAAGGAGAAGGTGAAGTCTGCAGGGTGAATCAGAAGAAGTAGAAGAAGGAGAAGGAGAAGGTGAAGTCTGGAGGGTGAATCAGAAGAAGCAGAAGAAGGAGAAGGAGAAGGTGAAGTCTGGAGGGTGAATCAGAAGAAGCAGAAGAAGGAGAAGGAGAAGATGAAGTCTGGAGGGTGAATCAGAAGAAGTAGAAGAAGGAGAAGGAGAAGGTGAGGTCTGGAGGGTGAATCAGAAGAAGCAGAAGAAGGAGAAGGAGAAGGTGAAGTCTGGAGGGTGAATCAGAAGAAGCAGAAGAAGGAGAAGGAGAAGGTGAAGTCTGGAGGGTGAATCAGAAGAAGCAGAAGAAGGAGAAGGAGAAGGTGAAGTCAGGAGGGTGAATCAGAAGAAGCAGAAGAAGGAGAAGGAGAAGGTGAAGTTAGGAGGGTGAATCAGAAGAAGCAGAAGAAGGAGAAGGAGCAGGTGAAGTCAGGGGGGTGTAGCAGAAGAAGCAGAAGAAGGAGAAGGAGAAGGGGAAGTCAGGACGGTGAAGCAGAAGAAGCAGAAGAAGGAGAAGGAGAAGGTGAAGCCTGGAGGGCGCAGCAGAAGAAGCAGAAGAAGGAGAAGGAGAAGGTGAAGTCTGGAGTGTGAAGCAGAAGAAGCAGAAGAAGGAGAAGGAGAAGGTGAATTCTGGAGGGCGCAGCAGAAGAAGCAGAAGAAGGAGAATGAGAAGGTGAAGTCTGGAGGGTGAATCAGAAGAAGCAGAAGAAGGAGAAGGAGAAGGTGAAGTCTGGAGGGTGAATCAGAAGAAGTAGAAGAAGGAGAAGGAGAAGGTGAAGTCTGGAGGGTGAAGCAGAAGAAGTAGAAGAAGGAGAAGGAGAAGGTGAAGTCAGGAGGGTGAATCAGAAGAAGTAGAAGAAGGAGAAGGAGAAGGTGAAGTCAGGAGGGTGAATCAGAAGAAGCAGAAGAAGGAGAAGGAGAAGGTGAAGTCTGGAGGGTGAATCAGAAGAATCAGAAGAAGGAGAAGGAGAAGGTGAAGTCTGGAGGGTGAAGCAGAAGAAGTAGAAGAAGGAGAAGGAGAAGGTGAAGTCAGGAGGGTGAATCAGAAGATGTAGAAGAAGGAGAAGGAGAAGGTGAAGTCAGGAGGGTGAATCAGAAGAAGCAGAAGAAGGAGAAGGAGAAGGTGAAGTCTGGAGGGTGAATCAGAAGAAGTAGAAGAAGGAGAAGGAGAAGGTGAAGTCTGGAGGGTGAATCAGAAGAAGCAGAAGAAGGAGAAGGAGAAGGTGAAGTCTGGAGGGTGAATCAGAAGAAGCAGAAGAAGGAGAAGGAGAAGGTGAAGTCTGGAGGGTGAAGCAGAAGAAGTAGAAGAAGGAGAAGGAGAAGGTGAAGTCAGGAGGGTGAATCAGAAGAAGTAGAAGAAGGAGAAGGAGAAGGTGAAGTCAGGAGGGTGAATCAGAAGAAGCAGAAGAAGGAGATAGAGAAGGTGAAGTGTGGAGGGTGAATCAGAAGAATCAGAAGAAGGAGAAGGAGAAGGTGAAGTCTGGAGGGTGAAGCAGAAGAAGCAGAAGAAAGAGAAGGAGAAGGTGAAGTCTGGAGGGTGAAGCAGAAGAAACAGAAGAAGGAGAAGGAGAAGGTGAAGACTGGAGGGTGAATCAGAAGAAGTAGAAGAAGGAGAAGGAGAAGGTGAAGTCTGGAGGGTGAATCAGAAGAAGTAGAAGAAGGAGAAGGAGAAGGTGAAGTCTGGAGGGTGAATCAGAAGAAGCAGAAGAAGGAGAAGGAGAAGGTGAAGTCTGGAGGGTGAATCAGAAGAAGTAGAAGAAGGAGAAGGAGAAGTTGAAGTCTGGAGGGTGAATCAGAAGAAGCAGAAGAAGGAGAAGGAGAAGGTGAAGTCTGGAGGGTGAATCAGAAGAAGTAGAAGAAGGAGAAGGAGAAGATGAAGTCTGGAGGGTGAATCAGAAGAAGTAGAAGAAGGAGAAGGAGAAGGTGAAGTCTGGAGGGTGAATCAGAAGAAGTAGAAGAAGGAGAAGGAGAAGATGAAGTCTGGAGGGTGAATCAGAAGAAACAGAAGAAGGAGAAGGAGAAGGTGAAGTCTGGAGGGTGAATCAGAAGAAGTAGAAGAAGGAGAAGGAGAAGGAGTAGTCTGGAGGGTGAATCAGAAGAAGTAGACGAAGGAGAAGGAGAACGTGAAGTCTGGAGGGTGAATCAGAAGAAGCAGAAGAAGGAGAAGGAGAAGGTGAAGTCTGGAGGGTGAATCAGATGAAGTAGAAGAAGGAGAAGGAGAAGGTGAAGTCTGGAGGGTGAATCAGAAGAAGCAGAAGAAGGAGAAGGAGAAGGTGAAGTCTGGAGTGTGAATCAGAAGAAGCAGAAGAAGGAGAAGGAGAAGGTGAAGTCTGGAGGGTGAATCAGAAGAAGTAGAAGAAGGAGAAGGAGAAGGTGAAGTCTGCAGGGTGAATCAGAAGAAGTAGAAGAAGGAGAAGAAGAAGGTGAAGTCTGGAGGGTGAATCAGAAGAAGCAGAAGAAGGAGAAGGAGAAGGTGAAGTCTGGAGGGTGAATCAGAAGAAGCAAAAGAAGGAGAAGGAGAAGATGAAGTCTGGAGGGTGAATCAGAAGAAGTAGAAGAAGGAGAAGGAGAAGGTGAGGTCTGGAGGGTGAATCAGAAGAAGCAGAAGAAGGAGAAGGAGAAGGTGAAGTCTGGAGGGTGAATCAGAAGAAGCAGAAGAAGGAGAAGGAGAAGGTGAAGTCTGGAGGGTGAATCAGAAGAAGTAGAAGAAGGAGAAGGAGAAGGTGAAGTCTGGAGGGTGAATCAGAAGTAGTAGAAGAAGGAGAAGGAGAAGGTGAAGTCTGGAGGGTGAATCAGAAGAAACAGAAGAAGGAGAAGGAGAAGGTGAAGTCTGGAGGGTGAATCAGAAGAAGTAGAAGAAGGAGAAGGAGAAGGTGTAGTCTGGAGGGTGAATCAGAAGAAGTAGACGAAGGAGAAGGAGAAGGTGAAGTCTGGAGGGTGAATCAGAAGAAGCAGAAGAAGGAGATGGAGAAGGTGAAGTCTGGAGGGTGAATCAGAGGAAGTAGAAGAAGGAGAAGGAGAAGGTGAAGTCTGGAGGGTGAATCAGAAGAAGTAGACGAAGGAGAAGGAGAAGGTGAAGTCTGGAGGGTGAATCAGAAGAAGCAGAAGAAGGAGAAGGAGAAGGTGAAGTCTGGAGGGTGAATCAGAAGAAGCAGAAGAAGGAGAAGGAGAAGGTGAAGTCTGGAGGGTGAATCAGAAGAAGTAGAAGAAGGAGAAGGAGAAGTTGAAGTCTGGAGGGTGAAGCAGAAGAAGTAGAAGAAGGAGAAGGAGAAGGTGAAGTCAGGAGGGTGAATCAGAAGATGTAGAAGAAGGAGAAGGAGAAGGTGAAGTCAGGAGGGTGAATCAGAAGAAGCAGAAGAAGGAGAAGGAGAAGGTGAAGTCTGGAGGGTGAATCAGAAGAAGTAGAAGAAGGAGAAGGAGAAGGTGAAGTCTGGAGGGTGAATCAGAAGAAGCAGAAGAAGGAGAAGGAGAAGGTGAAGTCTGGAGGGTGAATCAGAAGAAGCAGAAGAAGGAGAAGGAGAAGGTGAAGTCTGGAGGGTGAATCAGAAGAAGCAGAATAAGGAGAAGGAGAAGGTTATCTCTGGAGGGTGAATCAGAAGAAGCAGAAGAAGGAGAAGGAGAAGGTGAAGTCTGGAGGGTGAATCAGAAGAAGTAGAAGAAGGAGAAGGAGAAGGTGAAGTCTGGAGGGTGAAGCAGAAGAAGTAGAAGAAGGAGAAGGAGAAGGTGAAGTCAGGAGGGTGAATCAGAAGAAGTAGAAGAAGGAGAAGGAGAAGGTGAAGTCAGGAGGGTGAATCAGAAGAAGCAGAAGAAGGAGATAGAGAAGGTGAAGTCTGGAGGGTGAATCAGAAGAATCAGAAGAAGGAGAAGGAGAAGGTGAAGTCTGGAGGGTGAAGCAGAAGAAGCAGAAGAAAGAGAAGGAGAAGGTGAAGTCTGGAGGGTGAAGCAGAAGAAACAGAAGAAGGAGAAGGAGAAGGTGAAGACTGGAGGGTGAATCAGAAGAAGTAGAAGAAGGAGAAGGAGAAGGTGAAGTCTGGAGGGTGAATCAGAAGAAGTAGAAGAAGGAGAAGGAGAAGGTGAAGTCTGGAGGGTGAATCAGAAGAAGCAGAAGAAGGAGAAGGAGAAGGTGAAGTCTGGAGGGTGAATCAGAAGAAGCAGAAGAAGGAGAAGGAGAAGATGAAGTCTGGAGGGTGAATCAGAAGAAGTAGAAGAAGGAGAAGGAGAAGGTGAAGTCTGGAGGGTGAATCAGAAGAAGTAGAAGAAGGAGAAGGAGAAGTTGAAGTCTGGAGGGTGAATCAGAAGAAGCAGAAGAAGGAGAAGGAGAAGGTGAAGTCTGGAGGGTGAATCAGAAGAAGTAGAAGAAGGAGAAGGAGAAGATGAAGTCTGGAGGGTGAATCAGAAGAAGTAGAAGAAGGAGAAGGAGAAGGTGAAGTCTGGAGGGTGAATCAGAAGAAGTAGAAGAAGGAGAAGGAGAAGATGAAGTCTGGAGGGTGAATCAGAAGAAACAGAAGAAGGAGAAGGAGAAGGTGAAGTCTGGAGGGTGAATCAGAAGAAGTAGAAGAAGGAGAAGGAGAAGGAGTAGTCTGGAGGGTGAATCAGAAGAAGTAGACGAAGGAGAAGGAGAACGTGAAGTCTGGAGGGTGAATCAGAAGAAGCAGAAGAAGGAGAAGGAGAAGGTGAAGTCTGGAGGGTGAATCAGATGAAGTAGAAGAAGGAGAAGGAGAAGGTGAAGTCTGGAGGGTGAATCAGAAGAAGCAGAAGAAGGAGAAGGAGAAGGTGAAGTCTGGAGGGTGAATCAGAAGAAGCAGAAGAAGGAGAAGGAGAAGGTGAAGTCTGGAGGGTGAATCAGAAGAAGTAGAAGAAGGAGAAGGAGAAGGTGAAGTCTGCAGGGTGAATCAGAAGAAGTAGAAGAAGGAGAAGGAGAAGGTGAAGTCTGGAGGGTGAATCAGAAGAAGCAGAAGAAGGAGAAGGAGAAGGTGAAGTCTGGAGGGTGAATCAGAAGAAGCAGAAGAAGGAGAAGGAGAAGATGAAGTCTGGAGGGTGAATCAGAAGAAGTAGAAGAAGGAGAAGGAGAAGGTGAGGTCTGGAGGGTGAATCAGAAGAAGCAGAAGAAGGAGAAGGAGAAGGTGAAGTCTGGAGGGTGAATCAGAAGAAGCAGAAGAAGGAGAAGGAGAAGGTGAAGTCTGGAGGGTGAATCAGAAGAAGCAGAAGAAGGAGAAGGAGAAGGTGAAGTCAGGAGGGTGAATCAGAAGAAGCAGAAGAAGGAGAAGGAGAAGGTGAAGTTAGGAGGGTGAATCAGAAGAAGCAGAAGAAGGAGAAGGAGCAGGTGAAGTCAGGGGGGTGTAGCAGAAGAAGCAGAAGAAGGAGAAGGAGAAGGGGAAGTCAGGACGGTGAAGCAGAAGAAGCAGAAGAAGGAGAAGGAGAAGGTGAAGCCTGGAGGGCGCAGCAGAAGAAGCAGAAGAAGGAGAAGGAGAAGGTGAAGTCTGGAGTGTGAAGCAGAAGAAGCAGAAGAAGGAGAAGGAGAAGGTGAATTCTGGAGGGCGCAGCAGAAGAAGCAGAAGAAGGAGAATGAGAAGGTGAAGTCTGGAGGGTGAATCAGAAGAAGCAGAAGAAGGAGAAGGAGAAGGTGAAGTCTGGAGGGTGAATCAGAAGAAGTAGAAGAAGGAGAAGGAGAAGGTGAAGTCTGGAGGGTGAAGCAGAAGAAGTAGAAGAAGGAGAAGGAGAAGGTGAAGTCAGGAGGGTGAATCAGAAGAAGTAGAAGAAGGAGAAGGAGAAGGTGAAGTCAGGAGGGTGAATCAGAAGAAGCAGAAGAAGGAGAAGGAGAAGGTGAAGTCTGGAGGGTGAATCAGAAGAATCAGAAGAAGGAGAAGGAGAAGGTGAAGTCTGGAGGGTGAATCAGAAGAAGCAGAAGAAAGAGAAGGAGAAGGTGAAGTTTGGAGGGTGAAGCAGAAGAAACAGAAGAAGGAGAAGGAGAAGGTGAAGACTGGAGGGTGAATCAGAAGAAGTAGAAGAAGGAGAAGGAGAAGGTGAATTCTGGAGGGTGAATCAGAAGAAGTAGAAGAAGGAGAAGGAGAAGTTGAAGTCTGGAGGGTGAATCAGAAGAAGCAGAAGAAGGAGAAGGAGAAGGTGAAGTCTGGAGGGTGAATCAGAAGAAGCAGAAGAAGGAGAAGGAGAAGATGAAGTCTGGAGGGTGAATCAGAAGAAGTAGAAGAAGGAGAAGGAGAAGGTGAAGTCTGGAGGGTGAATCAGAAGAAGTAGAAGAAGGAGAAGGAGAAGATGAAGTCTGGAGGGTGAATCAGAAGAAACAGAAGAAGGAGAAGGAGAAGGTGAAGTCTGGAGGGTGAACCAGAAGAAGTAGAAGAAGGAGAAGGAGAAGGTGTAGTCTGGAGGGTGAATCAGAAGAAGTAGACGAAGGAGAAGGAGAAGGTGAAGTCTGGAGGGTGAATCAGAAGAAGCAGAAGAAGGAGAAGGAGAAGGTGAAGTCTGGAGGGTGAATCAGAAGAAGTAGAAGAAGGAGAAGGAGAAGGTGAAGTCTGGAGGGTGAATCAGAAGAAGCAGAAGAAGGAGAAGGAGAAGGTGAAGTCTGGAGGGTGAATCAGAAGAAGCAGAAGAAGGAGAAGGAGAAGGTGAAGTCTGGAGGGTAAATCAGAAGAAGTAGAAGAAGGAGAAGGAGAAGTTGAAGTCTGGAGGGTGAAGCAGAAGAAGTAGAAGATGGAGAAGGAGAAGGTGAAGTCAGGAGGGTGAATCAGAAGAAGTAGAAGAAGGAGAAGGAGAAGGTGAAGTCAGGAGGGTGAATCAGAAGAAGCAGAAGAAGGATGAGGAGCAGGTGAAGTCAGGGGGGTGTAGCAGAAGAAGTAGAAGAAGGAGAAGGAGAAGGTGAAGTCAGGACGGTGAAGCAGAAGAAGCAGAAGAAGGAGAAGGAGAAGGTGAAGCCTGGAGGGAGCAGCAGAAGAAGCAGAAGAATGAGAAGGAGAAGGTGAAGTCTGGAGTGTGAAGCAGAAGAAGCAGAAGAAGGAGAAGGAGAAGGTGAAGTCTGGAGGGCGCAGCAGAAGAAGCAGAAGAAGGATAATGAGAAGGTGAAGTCTGGAGGGTGAATCAGAAGAAGCAGAAGAAGGAGAAGGAGAAGGTGAAGTCTGGAGGGTGAATCAGAAGAAGTAGAAGAAGGAGAAGGAGAAGGTGAAGTCTGGAGGGTGAAGCAGAAGAAGTAGAAGAAGGAGAAGGAGAAGGTGAAGTCAGGAGGGTGAATCAGAAGAAGTAGAAGAAGGAGAAGGAGAAGGTGAAGTCTGGAGGGTGAATCAGAAGAAGCAGAAGAAGGAGAAGGAGAAGGTGAAGTCTGGAGGGTGAATCAGAAGAAGCAGAAGAAGGAGAAGGAGAAGGTGAAGTCTGGAGGGTGAATCAGAAGAAGTAGACGAAGGAAAAGGAGAAGGTGAAGTCTGGAGGGTGAATCAGAAGAAGCAGAAGAAGGAGATGGAGTAGGTGAAGTCTGGAGGGTGAATCAGAAGAAGTAGAAGAAGGAGAAGGAGAAGGTGAAGTCTGGAGGGTGTATCAGAAGAAGCAGAAGAAGGAGAAGGAGAAGGTGAAGTCTGGAGGGTGAATCAGAAGAAGCAGAAGAAGGAGAAGGAGAAGGTGAAGTCTGGAGGGTGATTCAGAAGAAGCAGAATAAGGAGAAGGAGAAGGTGAAGTCTGGAGGGTGAATCAGAAGAAGCAGAAGAAGGAGAAGGAGAAGGTGAAGTCTGGAGGGTGAATCAGAAGAAGTAGAAGAAGGAGAAGGAGAAGGTGAAGTCTGGAGGGTGAATCAGAAGAAGTAGAAGAAGGAGAAGGAGAAGGTGAAGTCTGGAGGGTGAAGCAGAAGAAGTAGAAGAAGGAGAAGGAGAAGGTGAAGTCAGGAGGGTGAATCAGAAGATGTAGAAGAAGGAGAAGGAGAAGGTGAAGTCAGGAGGGTGAATCAGAAGAAGCAGAAGAAGGAGAAGGAGAAGGTGAAGTCTGGAGGGTGAATCAGAAGAAGTAGAAGAAGGAGAAGGAGAAGGTGAAGTCTGGAGGGTGAATCAGAAGAAGTAGAAGAAGGAGAAGGAGAAGGTGAAGTCTGGAGGGTGAAGCAGAAGAAGTAGAAGAAGGAGAAGGAGAAGGTGAAGTCAGGAGGGTGAATCAGAAGAAGTAGAAGAAGGAGAAGGAGAAGGTGAAGTCAGGAGGGTGAATCAGAAGAAGCAGAAGAAGGAGATAGAGAAGGTGAAGTCTGGAGGGTGAATCAGAAGAATCAGAAGAAGGAAAAGGAGAAGGTGAAGTCTGGAGGGTGAAGCAGAAGAAGCAGAAGAAAGAGAAGGAGAAGGTGAAGTCTGGAGGGTGAAGCAGAAGAAACAGAAGAAGGAGAAGGAGAAGGTGAAGACTGGAGGGTGAATCAGAAGAAGTAGAAGAAGGAGAAGGAGAAGGTGAAGTCTGGAGGGTGAATCAGAAGAAGTAGAAGAAGGAGAAGGAGAAGGTGAAGTCTGGAGGGTGAATCAGAAGAAGCAGAAGAAGGAGAAGGAGAAGGTGAAGTCTGGAGGGTGAATCAGAAGAAGCAGAAGAAGGAGAAGGAGAAGATGAAGTCTGGAGGGTGAATCAGAAGAAGTAGAAGAAGGAGAAGGAGAAGGTGAGGTCTCGAGGGTGAATCAGAAGAAGCAGAAGAAGGAGAAGGAGAAGGTGAAATCTGGAGGGTGAATCAGAAGAAGCAGAAGAAGGAGAAGGAGAAGGTGAAGTCTGGAGGGTGAAGCAGAAGAAGTAGAAGAAGGAGAAGGAGAAGGTGAAGTCAGGAGGGTGAATCAGAAGATGTAGAAGAAGGAGAAGGAGAAGGTGAAGTCAGGAGGGTGAATCAGAAGAAGCAGAAGAAGGAGAAGGAGAAGGTGAAGTCTGGAGGGTGAATCAGAAGAAGTAGAAGAAGGAGAAGGAGAAGGTGAAGTCTGGAGGGTGAAGCAGAAGAAGTAGAAGAAGGAGAAGGAGAAGGTGAAGTCAGGAGGGTGAATCAGAAGATGTAGAAGAAGGAGAAGGAGAAGGTGAAGTCAGGAGGGTGAATCAGAAGAAGCAGAAGAAGGAGAAGGAGAAGGTGAAGTCTGGAGGGTGAATCAGAAGAAGTAGAAGAAGGAGAAGGAGAAGGTGAAGTCTGGAGGGTGAATCAGAAGAAGTAGAAGAAGGAGAAGGAGAAGGTGAAGTCTGGAGGGTGAAGCAGAAGAAGTAGAAGAAGGAGAAGGAGAAGGTGAAGTCAGGAGGGTGAATCAGAAGAAGTAGAAGAAGGAGAAGGAGAAGGTGAAGTCAGGAGGGTGAATCAGAAGAAGCAGAAGAAGGAGATAGAGAAGGTGAAGTCTGGAGGGTGAATCAGAAGAATCAGAAGAAGGAAAAGGAGAAGGTGAAGTCTGGAGGGTGAAGCAGAAGAAGCAGAAGAAAGAGAAGGAGAAGGTGAAGTCAGGAGGGTGAAGCAGAAGAAACAGAAGAAGGAGAAGGAGAAGGTGAAGACTGGAGGGTGAATCAGAAGAAGTAGAAGAAGGAGAAGGAGAAGGTGAAGTCTGGAGGGTGAATCAGAAGAAGTAGAAGAAGGAGAAGGAGAAGGTGAAGTCTGGAGGGTGAATCAGAAGAAGCAGAAGAAGGAGAAGGAGAAGGTGAAGTCTGGAGGGTGAATCAGAAGAAGCAGAAGAAGGAGAAGGAGAAGATGAAGTCTGGAGGGTGAATCAGAAGAAGTAGAAGAAGGAGAAGGAGAAGGTGAGGTCTCGAGGGTGAATCAGAAGAAGCAGAAGAAGGAGAAGGAGAAGGTGAAGTCTGGAGGGTGAATCAGAAGAAGCAGAAGAAGGAGAAGGAGAAGGTGAAGTCTGGAGGGTGAATCAGAAGAAGCAGAAGAAGGAGAAGGAGAAGGTGAAGTCAGGAGGGTGAATCAGAAGAAGCAGAAGAAGGAGAAGGAGAAGGTGAAGTTAGGAGGGTGAATCAGAAGAAGCAGAAGAAGGATGAGGAGCAGGTGAAGTCAGGGGGGTGTAGCAGAAGAAGTAGAAGAAGGAGAAGGAGAAGGTGAAGTCAGGACGGTGAAGCAGAAGAAGCAGAAGAAGGAGAAGGAGAAGGTGAAGCCTGGAGGGCGCAGCAGAAGAAGCAGAAGAATGAGAAGGAGAAGGTGAAGTCTGGAGTGTGAAGCAGAAGAAGCAGAAGAAGGAGAAGGAGAAGGTGAAGTCTGGAGGGCGCAGCAGAAGAAGCAGAAGAAGGATAATGAGAAGGTGAAGTCTGGAGGGTGAATCAGAAGAAGCAGAAGAAGGAGAAGGAGAAGGTGAAGTCTGGAGGGTGAATCAGAAGAAGTAGAAGAAGGAGAAGGAGAAGGTGAAGTCTGGAGGGTGAAGCAGAAGAAGTAGAAGAAGGAGAAGGAGAAGGTGAAGTCAGGAGGGTGAATCAGAAGAAGTAGAAGAAGGAGAAGGAGAAGGTGAAGTCAGGAGGGTGAATCAGAAGAAGCAGAAGAAGGAGAAGGAGAAGGTGAAGTCTGGAGGGTGAATCAGAAGAATCAGAAGAAGGAGAAGGAGAAGGTGAAGTCTGGAGGGTGAATCAGAAGAAGCAGAAGAAAGAGAAGGAGAAGGTGAAGTCTGGAGGGTGAAGCAGAAGAAACAGAAGAAGGAGAAGGAGAAGGTGAAGACTGGAGGGTGAATCAGAAGAAGTAGAAGAAGGAGAAGTAGAAGGTGAAGTCTGGAGGGTGAATCAGAAGAAGTAGAAGAAGGAGAAGGAGAAGTTGAAGTCTGGAGGGTGAATCAGAAGAAGCAGAAGAAGGAGAAGGAGAAGGTGAAGTCTGGAGGGTGAATCAGAAGAAGCAGAAGAAGGAGAAGGAGAAGATGAAGTCTAGAGGGTGAATCAGAAGAAGGAGAAGAAGGAGAAGGAGAAGGTGAAGTCTGGAGGGTGAATCAGAAGAAGTAGAAGAAGGAGAAGGAGAAGATGAAGTCTGGAGGGTGAATCAGAAGAAACAGAAGAAGGAGAAGGAGAAGGTGAAGTCTGGAGGGTGAATCAGAAGAAGTAGAAGAAGGAGAAGGAGAAGGTGTAGTCTGGAGGGTGAATCAGAAGAAGTAGACGAAGGAGAAGGAGAAGGTGAAGTCTGGAGGGTGAATCAGAAGAAGCAGAAGAAGGAGAAGGAGAAGGTGAAGTCTGGAGGGTGAATCTGATGAAGTAGAAGAAGGAGAAGGAGAAGGTGAAGTCTGGAGGGTGAATCAGAAGAAGCAGAAGAAGGAGAAGGAGAAGGTGAAGTCTGGAGGGTGAATCAGAAGAAGCAGAAGAAGGAGAAGGAGAAGGTGAAGTCTGGAGGGTGAATCAGAAGAAGTAGAAGAAGGAGAAGGAGAAGTTGAAGTCTGGAGGGTGAAGCAGAAGAAGTAGCAGAAGGAGAAGGTTAAGGTGAAGTCAGGAGGGTGAATCAGAAGATGTAGAAGAAGGAGAAGGAGAAGGTGAAGTCAGGAGGGTGAATCAGAAGAAGCAGAAGAAGGAGAAGGAGAAGGTGAAGTCTGGAGGGTGAATCAGAAGAAGTAGAAGAAGGAGAAGGAGAAGGTGAAGTCTGGAGGGTGAATCAGAAGAAGCAGAAGAAGGAGAAGGAGAAGGTGAAGTCTGGAGGGTGAATCAGAAGAAGCAGAAGAAGGAGAAGGAGAAGGTGAAGTCTGGAGGGTGAATCAGAAGAAGCAGAATAAGGAGAAGGAGAAGGTTATGTCTGGAGGGTGAATCAGAAGAAGCAGAAGAAGGAGAAGGAGAAGGTGAAGTCTGGAGGGTGAATCAGAAGAAGTAGAAGAAGGAGAAGGAGAAGGTGAAGTCAGGACGGTGAAGCAGAAGAAGCAGAAGAAGGAGAAGGAGAAGGTGAAGCCTGGAGGGCGCAGCAGAAGAAGCAGAAGAAGGAGAAGGAGAAGGTGAAGTCTGGAGTGTGAAGCAGAAGAAGCAGAAGAAGGAGAAGGAGAAGGTGAAGTCTGGAGGGCGCAGCAGAAGAAGCAGAAGAAGGAGAATGAGAAGGTGAAGTCTGGAGGGAGAATCAGAAGAAGCAGAAGAAGGAGAAGGAGAAGGTGAAGTCTGGAGGGTGAATCAGAAGAAGTAGATGAAGGAGAAGGAGAAGGTGAAGTCTGGAGGGTGAAGCAGAAGAAGTAGAAGAAGGAGAAGGAGAAGGTGAAGTCAGGAGGGTGAATCAGAAGAAGTAGAAGAAGGAGAAGGAGAAGGTGAAGTCAGGAGGGTGAATCAGAAGAAGCAGAAGAAGGAGAAGGAGAAGGTGAAGTCTGGAGGGTGAATCAGAAGAATCAGAAGAAGGAGAAGGAGAAGGTGAAGTCTGGAGGGTGAATCAGAAGAAGCAGAAGAAAGAGAAGGAGAAGGTGAAGTCTGGAGGGTGAAGCAGAAGAAAGAGAAGAAGGAGAAGGAGAAGGTGAAGACTGGAGGGTGAATCAGAAGAAGTAGAAGAAGGAGAAGGAGAAGGTGAAGTCTGGAGGGTGAATCAGAAGAAGTAGAAGAAGGAGAAGGAGAAGTTGAAGTCTGGAGGGTGAATCAGAAGAAGCAGAAGAAGGAGAAGGAGAAGGTGAAGTCTGGAGGGTGAATCAGAAGAAGCAGAAGAAGGAGAAGGAGAAGATGAAGTCTGGAGGGTGAATCAGAAGAAGTAGAAGAAGGAGAAGGAGAAGGTGAAGTCTGGAGGTGAATCAGAAGAAGTAGAAGAAGGAGAAGGAGAAGATGAAGTCTGGAGGGTGAATCAGAAGAAACAGAAGAAGGAGAAGGTGAAGTCTGGAGGGTGAATCAGAAGAAGTAGAAGAAGGAGAAGGAGAAGGTGTAGTCTGGAGGGTGAATCAGAAGAAGTAGACGAAGGAGAAGGAGAAGGTGAAGTCTGGAAGGTGAATCAGAAGAAGCAGAAGAAGGAGAAGGAGAAGGTGAAGTCTGGAGGGTGAATCAGAAGAAGCAGAAGAAGGAGAAGGAGAAGGTGAAGTCTGGAGGGTGAATCAGAAGAAGTAGAAGAAGGAGAAGGAGATGTTGAAGTCTGGAGGGTGAAGCAGAAGAAGTAGAAGAAGGAGAAGGAGAAGGTGAAGTCAGGAGGGTGAATCAGAAGATGTAGAAGAAGGAGAAGGAGAAGGTGAAGTCAGGAGGGTGAATCAGAAGAAGCAGAAGAAGGAGAAGGAGAAGGTGAAGTCTGGAGGGTGAATCAGAAGAAGTAGAAGAAGGAGAAGGAGAAGGTGAAGTCTGGAGGGTGAATCAGAAGAAGCAGAAGAAGGAGAAGGAGAAGGTGAAGTCTGGAGGGTGAATCAGAAGAAGCAGAAGAAGGAGAAGGAGAAGGTGAAGTCTGGAGGGTGAATCAGAAGAAGCAGAATAAGGAGAAGGAGAAGGTTATGTCTGGAGGGTGAATCAGAAGAAGCAGAAGAAGGAGAAGGAGAAGGTGAAGTCTGGAGGGTGAATCAGAAGAAGTAGAAGAAGGAGAAGGAGAAGGTGAAGTCTGGAGGGTGAAGCAGAAGAAGTAGAAGAAGGAGAAGGAGAAGGTGAAGTCAGGAGGGTGAATCAGAAGAAGTAGAAGAAGGAGAAGGAGAAGGTGAAGTCAGGAGGGTGAATCAGAAGAAGCAGAAGAAGGAGATAGAGAAGGTGAAGTCTGGAGGGTGAATCAGAAGAATCAGAAGAAGGAGAAGGAGAAGGTGAAGTCTGGAGGGTGAAGCAGAAGAAGCAGAAGAAAGAGAAGGAGAAGGTGAAGTCTGGAGGGTGAAGCAGAAGAAACAGAAGAAGGAGAAGGAGAAGGTGAAGACTGGAGGGTGAATCAGAAGAAGTAGAAGAAGGAGAAGGAGAAGGTGAAGTCTGGAGGGTGAATCAGAAGAAGTAGAAGAAGGAGAAGGAGAAGGTGATGTCTGGAGGGTGAATCAGAAGAAGCAGAAGAAGGAGAAGGAGAAGGTGAAGTCTGGAGGGTGAATCAGAAGAAGCAGAAGAAGGAGAAGGAGAAGATGAAGTCTGGAGGTTGAATCAGAAGAAGTAGAAGAAGGAGAAGGAGAAGGTGAGGTCTGGAGGGTGAATCAGAAGAAGCAGAAGAAGGAGAAGGAGAAGGTGAAGTCTGGAGGGTGAATCAGAAGAAACAGAAGAAGGAGAAGGAGAAGGTGAAGTCTGGAGGGTGAATCAAAAGAAGCAGAAGAAGGAGAAGGAGAAGGTGAAGTCAGGAGGGTGAATCAGAAGAAGCAGAAGAAGGAGAAGGAGAAGGTGAAGTCTGGAGGGTGAATCAGAAGAAGCAGATGAAGGAGAAGGAGAAGGTGAAGTCTGGAGGGTGAATCAGAAGAAGCAGAATAAGGAGAAGGAGAAGGTTATGTCTGGAGGGTGAATCAGAAGAAGCAGAAGAAGGAGAAGGAGAAGGTGAAGTCTGGAGGGTGAATCAGAAGAAGTAGAAGAAGGAGAAGGAGAAGGTGAAGTCAGGACGGTGAAGCAGAAGAAGCAGAAGAAGGAGAAGGAGAAGGTGAAGCCTGGAGGGCGCAGCAGAAGAAGCAGAAGAAGGAGAAGGAGAAGGTGAAGTCTGGAGTGTGAAGCAGAAGAAGCAGAAGAAGGAGAAGGAGAAGGTGAAGTCTGGAGGGCGCAGCAGAAGAAGCAGAAGATGGAGAATGAGAAGGTGAAGTCTGGAGGGTGAATCAGAAGAAGCAGAAGAAGGAGAAGGAGAAGGTGAAGTCTGGAGGGTGAATCAGAAGAAGTAGATGAAGGAGAAGGAGAAGGTGAAGTCTGGAGGGTGAAGCAGAAGAAGTAGAAGAAGGAGAAGGAGAAGGTGAAGTCAGGAGGGTGAATCAGAAGAAGTAGAAGAAGGAGAAGGAGAAGGTGAAGTCAGGAGGGTGAATCAGAAGAAGCAGAAGAAGGAGAAGGAGAAGGTGAAGTCTGGAGGGTGAATCAGAAGAATCAGAAGAAGGAGAAGGAGAAGGTGAAGTCTGGAGGGTGAATCAGAAGAAGCAGAAGAAAGAGAAGGAGAAGGTGAAGTCTGGAGGGTGAAGCAGAAGAAAGAGAAGAAGGAGAAGGAGAAGGTGAAGACTGGAGGGTGAATCAGAACAAGTAGAAGAAGGAGAAGGAGAAGGTGAAGTCTGGAGGGTGAATCAGAAGAAGTAGAAGAAGGAGAAGGAGAAGTTGAAGTCTGGAGGGTGAATCAGAAGAAGGAGAAGGAGAAGGTGAAGTCTGGAGGGTGAATCAGAAGAAGCAGAAGAAGGAGAAGGAGAAGATGAAGTCTGGAGGGTGAATCAGAAGAAGTAGAAGAAGGAGAAGGAGAAGGTGAAGTCTGGAGGTGAATCAGAAGAAGTAGAAGAAGGAGAAGGAGAAGATGAAGTCTGGAGGGTGAATCAGAAGAAACAGAAGAAGGAGAAGGAGAAGGTGAAGTCTGGAGGGTGAATCAGAAGAAGTAGAAGAAGGAGAAGGAGAAGGTGTAGTCTGGAGGGTGAATCAGAAGAAGTAGACGAAGGAGAAGGAGAAGGTGAAGTCTGGAGAGTGAATCAGAAGAAGCAGAAGAAGGAGAAGGAGAAGGTGAAGTCTGGAGGGTGAATCAGAAGAAGCAGAAGAAGGAGAAGGAGAAGGTGAAGTCTGGAGGGTGAATCAGAAGAAGTAGAAGAAGGAGAAGGAGAAGTTGAAGTCTGGAGGGTGAAGCAGAAGAAGTAGAAGAAGGAGAAGGAGAAGGTGAAGTCAGGAGGGTGAATCAGAAGATGTAGAAGAAGGAGAAGGAGAAGGTGAAGTCAGGAGGGTGAATCAGAAGAAGCAGAAGAAGGAGAAGGAGAAGGTGAAGTCTGGAGGGTGAATCAGAAGAAGTAGAAGAAGGAGAAGGAGAAGGTGAAGTCTGGAGGGTGAATCAGAAGAAGCAGAAGAAGGAGAAGGAGAAGGTGAAGTCTGGAGGGTGAATCAGAAGAAGCAGAAGAAGGAGAAGGAGAAGGTGAAGTCTGGAGGGTGAATCAGAAGAAGCAGAATAAGGAGAAGGAGAAGGTTATGTCTGGAGGGTGAATCAGAAGAAGCAGAAGAAGGAGAAGGAGAAGGTGAAGTCTGGAGGGTGAATCAGAAGAAGTAGAAGAAGGAGAAGGAGAAGGTGAAGTCTGGAGGGTGAAGCAGAAGAAGTAGAAGAAGGAGAAGGAGAAGGTGAAGTCAGGAGGGTGAATCAGAAGAAGTAGAAGAAGGAGAAGGAGAAGGTGAAGTCAGGAGGGTGAATCAGAAGAAGCAGAAGAAGGAGATAGAGAAGGTGAAGTCTGGAGGGTGAATCAGAAGAATCAGAAGAAGGAGAAGGAGAAGGTGAAGTCTGGAGGGTGAAGCAGAAGAAGCAGAAGAAAGAGAAGGAGAAGGTGAAGTCTGGAGGGTGAAGCAGAAGAAACAGAAGAAGGAGAAGGAGAAGGTGAAGACTGGAGGGTGAATCAGAAGAAGTAGAAGAAGGAGAAGGAGAAGGTGAAGTCTGGAGGGTGAATCAGAAGAAGTAGAAGAAGGAGAAGGAGAAGGTGATGTCTGGAGGGTGAATCAGAAGAAGCAGAAGAAGGAGAAGGAGAAGGTGAAGTCTGGAGGGTGAATCAGAAGAAGCAGAAGAAGGAGAAGGAGAAGATGAAGTCTGGAGGGTGAATCAGAAGAAGTAGAAGAAGGAGAAGGAGAAGGTGAGGTCTGGAGGGTGAATCAGAAGAAGCAGAAGAAGGAGAAGGAGAAGGTGAAGTCTGGAGGGTGAATCAGAAGAAACAGAAGAAGGAGAAGGAGAAGGTGAAGTCTGGAGGGTGAATCAAAAGAAGCAGAAGAAGGAGAAGGAGAAGGTGAAGTCAGGAGGGTGAATCAGAAGAAGCAGAAGAAGGAGAAGGAGAAGGTGAAGTTAGGAGGGTGAATCAGAAGAAGCAGAAGAAGGAGAAGGAGCAGGTGAAGTCAGGGGGTGTAGCAGAAGAAGTAGAAGAAGGAGAAGGAGAAGGTGAAGTCAGGACGGTGAAGCAGAAGAAGCAGAAGAAGGAGAAGGAGAAGGTGAAGCCTGGAGGGCGCAGCAGAAGAAGCAGAAGAAGGAGAAGGAGAAGGTGAAGTCTGGAGTGTGAAGCAGAAGAAGCAGAAGAAGGAGAAGGAGAAGGTGAAGTCTGGAGGGCGCAGCAGAAGAAGCAGAAGAAGGAGAATGAGAAGGTGAAGTCTGGAGGGTGAATCAGAAGAAGCAGAAGAAGGAGAAGGAGAAGGTGAATTCTGGAGGGTGAATCAGAAGAAGTAGAAGAAGGAGAAGGAGAAGGTGAAGTCTGGAGGGTGAAGCAGAAGAATAGAAGAAGGAGAAGGAGAAGGTGAAGTCAGGAGGGTGAATCAGAAGAAGTAGAAGAAGGAGAAGGAGAAGGTGAAGTCAGGAGGGTGAATCAGAAGAAGCAGAAGAAGGAGAAGGAGAAGGTGAAGTCTGGAGGGTGAATCAGAAGAATCAGAAGAAGGAGAAGGAGAAGGTGAAGTCTGGAGGGTGACTCAGAAGAAGCAGAAGAAAGAGAAGGAGAAGGTGAAGTCTGGAGGGTGAAGCAGAAGAAACAGAAGAAGGAGAAGGAGAAGGTGAAGACTGGAGGGTGAATCAGAAGAAGTAGAAGAAGGAGAAGGAGAAGGTGAAGTCTGGAGGGTGAATCAGAAGAAGTAGAAGAAGGAGAAGGAGACGTTGAAGTCTGGAGGGTGAATCAGAAGAAGCAGAAGAAGGAGAAGGAGAAGGTGAAGTCTGGAGGGTGAATCAGAAGAAGCAGAAGAAGGAGAAGGAGAAGATGAAGTCTGGAGGGTGAATCAGAAGAAGTAGAAGAAGGAGAAGGAGAAGGTGAAGTCTGGAGGGTGAATCAGAAGAAGTAGAAGAAGGAGAAGGAGAAGATGAAGTCTGGAGGGTGAATCAGAAGAAACAGAAGAAGGAGAAGGAGAAGGTGAAGTCTGGAGGGTGAATCAGAAGAAGTAGAAGAAGGAGAAGGAGAAGGAGTAGTCTGGAGGGTGAATCAGAAGAAGTAGACGAAGGAGAAGGCGAAGGTGAAGTCTGGAGGGTGAATCAGAAGAAGCAGAAGAAGGAGAAGGAGAAGGTGAAGTCTGGAGGGTGAATCAGATGAAGTAGAAGAAGGAGAAGGAGAAGGTGAAGTCTGGAGGGTGAATCAGAAGAAGCAGAAGAAGGAGAAGGAGAAGGTGAAGTCTGGAGGGTGAATCAGATGAAGTAGAAGAAGGAGAAGGAGAAGGTGAAGTCTGGAGGGTGAATCAGAAGAAGCAGAAGAAGGAGAAGGAGAAGGTGAAGTCTGGAGGGTGAATCAGAAGAAGCAGAAGCAGGAGAAGGAGAAGGTGAAGTCTGGAGGGTGAATCAGAAGAAGTAGAAGAAGGAGAAGGAGAAGTTGAAGTCTGGAGGGTGAAGCAGAAGAAGTAGAAGATGGAGAAGGAGAAGGTGAAGTCAGGAGGGTGAATCAGAAGAAGTAGAAGAAGGATAAGGAGAAGGTGAATTCAGGAAGGTGAATCAGAAGACGCAGAAGATGGAGAAGGAGAAGGTGAAGTCTGGAGGGTGAATCAGAAGAATCAGAAGAAGGAGAAGGAGAAGGTGAAGTCTGGAGGGTGAATCAGAAGAAGCAGAGGAAGGAGAAGGAGAAGGTGAAGTCTGGAGGGTGAATCAGAAGAAGCAGAATAAGGAGAAGGAGAAGGTGAAGTCTGGAGGGTGAATCAGAAGAAGCAGAATAAGGAGAAGGAGAAGGTGAAGTCTGGAGGGTGAATCATAAGAAGCAGAAGAAGGAGAAGGAGAAGGTGAAGTCTGGAGGGTGAATCAGAAGAAGTAGAAGAAGGAGAAGGAGAAGGTGACGTCTGGAGGGTGAAGCAGAAGAAGTAGAAGAAGGAGAAGGAGAAGGTGAAGTCAGGAGGGTGAATCAGAAGAAGTAGAAGAAGGAGAAGGAGAAGGTGAAGTCAGGAGGGTGAATCAGAAGAAGCAGAAGAAGGAGAAGGAGAAGGTGAAGTCTGGAGGGTGAATCAGAAGAATCAGAAGAAGGAGAAGGAGAAGGTGAAGTCTGGAGGGTGAATCAGAAGAAGCAGAAGAAAGAGAAGGAGAAGGTGAAGTCTGGAGGGTGAAGCAGAAGAAACAGAAGAAGGAGAAGGAGAAGGTGAAGACTGGAGGGTGAATCAGAAGAAGTAGAAGAAGGAGAAGGAGAAGGTGAAGTCTGGAGGGTGAATCAGAAGAAGTAGAAGAAGGAGAAGGAGAAGGTGAAGTCTGGAGGGTGAATCAGAAGAAGCAGAAGAAGGAGAAGGAGAAGGTGAAGTCTGGAGGGTGAATCAGAAGAAGCAGAAGAAGGAGAAGGAGAAGATGAAGTCTGGAGGGTGAATCGGAAGAAGTAGAAGAAGGAGAAGGAGAAGGTGAAGTCTGGAGGGTGAATCAGAAGAAGTAGAAGAAGGAGAAGGAGAAGTTGAAGTCTGGAGGGTGAATCAGAAGAAGCAGAAGATGGAGAAGGAGAAGGTGAAGTCTGGAGAGTGAATCAGAAGAAGCAGAAGAAGGAGAAGGAGAAGATGAAGTCTGGAGGGTGAATCAGAAGAAGTAGAAGAAGGAGAAGGAGAAGGTGAAGTCTGGAGGGTGAATCAGAAGAAGTAGAAGAAGGAGAAGGAGAAGATGAAGTCTGGAGGGTGAATCAGAAGAAACAGAAGAAGGAGAAGCAGAAGGTGAAGTCTGGAGGGTGAATCAGAAGAAGTAGAAGAAGGAGAAGGAGAAGGTGTAGTCTGGAGGGTGAATCAGAAGAAGTAGACGAAGAAGAAGGAGAAGGTGAAGTCTGGAGGGTGAATCAGAAGAAGCAGAAGAAGGAGAAGGAGAAGGTGAAGTCTGGAGGGTGAATCAGAAGAAGGAGAAGAAGGAGAAGGAGAAGGTGAAGTCTGGAGGGTGAATCAGAAGAAGCAGAAGAAGGAGAAGGAGAAGGTGAAGTCTGGAGGGTGAATCAGAAGAAGCAGAAGAAGGAGAAGGAGAAGGTGAAGTCTGGAGGGTGAATCAGAAGAAGTAGAAGAAGGAGAAGGAGAAGTTGAAGTCTGGAGGGTGAAGCAGAAGAAGTAGAAGATGGAGAAGGAGAAGGTGAAGTCAGGAGGGTGAATCAGAAGAAGTAGAAGAAGGAGAAGGAGAAGGTGAAGTCAGGAGGGGGAATCAGAAGAAGCAGAAGATGGAGAAGGAGAAGGTGAAGTCTGGAGGGTGAATCAGAAGAATCAGAAGAAGGAGAAGGAGAAGATGAAGTCTGGAGGGTGAATCAGAAGAAGCAAAGGAAGGAGAAGGAGAAGGTGAAGTCTGGAGGGTGAATCAGAAGAAGCAGAATAAGGAGAAGGAGAAGGTGAAGTCTGGAGGGTGAATCAGAAGAAGCAGAATAAGGAGAAGGAGATGGTGAAGTCTGGAGGGTGAATCAGAAGAAGCAGAAGAAGGAGAAGGAGAAGGTGAAGTCTGGAGGGTGAATCAGAAGAAGTAGAAGAAGGAGAAGGAGAAGGTGAAGTCTGGAGGGTGAATCAGAAGAAGTAGAAGAAGGAGAAGGAGAAGTTGAAGTCTGGAGGGTGAAGCAGAAGAAGTAGAAGATGGAGAAGGAGAAGGTGAAGTCAGGAGGGTGAATCAGAAGAAGTAGAAGAAGGAGAAGGAGAAGGTGAAGTCAGGAGGGGGAATCAGAAGAAGCAGAAGATGGAGAAGGAGAAGGTGAAGTCTGGAGGGTGAATCAGAAGAATCAGAAGAAGGAGAAGGAGAAGGTGAAGTCTGGAGGGTGAATCAGAAGAAGCAAAGGAAGGAGAAGGAGAAGGTGAAGTCTGGAGGGTGAATCAGAAGAAGCAGAATAAGGAGAAGGAGAAGGTGAAGTCTGGAGGGTGAATCAGAAGAAGTAGAAGAAGGAGAAGGAGAAGGTGAAGTCAGGAGGGGGAATCAGAAGAAGCAGAAGATGGAGAAGGAGAAGGTGAAGTCTGGAGGGTGAATCAGAAGAATCAGAAGAAGGAGAAGGAGAAGGTGAAGTCTGGAGGGTGAATCAGAAGAAGCAAAGGAAGGAGAAGGAGAAGGTGAAGTCTGGAGGGTGAATCAGAAGAAGCAGAATAAGGAGAAGGAGAAGGTGAAGTCTGGAGGGTGAATCAGAAGAAGCAGAATAAGGAGAAGGAGAAGGTGAAGTCTGGAGGGTGAATCAGAAGAAGCAGAAGAAGGAGAAGGAGAAGGTGAAGTCTGGAGGGTGAATCAGAAGAAGTAGAAGAAGGAGAAGGAGAAGGTGAAGTCAGGAGGGTGAATCAGAAGAAGTAGAAGAAGGAGAAGGAGAAGGTGAAGTCAGGAGGGGGAATCAGAAGAAGCAGAAGATGGAGAAGGAGAAGGTGAAGTCTGGAGGGTGAATCAGAAGAATCAGAAGAAGGAGAAGGAGAAGGTGAAGTCTGGAGGGTGAATCAGAAGAAGCAATTTAGGAGAAGGAGAAGGTGAAGTCTGGAGGGTGAATCAGAAGAAGCAGAATAAGGAGATGGAGAAGGTGAAGACTGGAGGGTGAATCAGAAGAAGTAGAAGAAGGAGAAGGAGAAGGTGAAGTCTGGAGGGTGAATCAGAAGAAGTAGAAGAAGGAGAAGGAGAAGGTGAAGTCTGGAGGGTGAATCAGAAGAAGCAGAAGAAGGAGAAGGAGAAGGTGAAGTCTGGAGGGTGAATCAGAAGAAGCAGAAGAAGGAGAAGGAGAAGATGAAGTCTGGAGGGTGAATCAGAAGAAGTAGAAGAAGGAGAAGGAGAAGGTGAAGTCTGGAGGGTGAATCAGAAGTAGTAGAAGAAGGAGAAGGAGAAGGTGAAGTCTGGAGGGTGAATCAGAAGAAACAGAAGAAGGAGAAGGAGAAGGTGAAGTCTGGAGGGTGAATCAGAAGAAGTAGAAGAAGGAGAAGGAGAAGGTGTAGTCTGGAGGGTGAATCAGAAGAAGTAGACGAAGGAGAAGGAGAAGGTGAAGTCTGGAGGGTGAATCAGAAGAAGCAGAAGAAGGAGATGGAGAAGGTGAAGTCTGGAGGGTGAATCAGAGGAAGTAGAAGAAGGAGAAGGAGAAGGTGAAGTCTGGAGGGTGAATCAGAAGAAGTAGACGAAGGAGAAGGAGAAGGTGAAGTCTGGAGGGTGAATCAGAAGAAGCAGAAGAAGGAGAAGGAGAAGGTGAAGTCTGGAGGGTGAATCAGATGAAGTAGAAGAAGGAGAAGGAGAAGGTGAAGTCTGGAGGGTGAATCAGAAGAAGCAGAAGAAGGAGAAGGAGAAGGTGAAGTCTGGAGGGTGAATCAGAAGAAGTAGAAGAAGGAGAAGGAGAAGTTGAAGTCTGGAGGGTGAAGCAGAAGAAGTAGAAGAAGGAGAAGGAGAAGGTGAAGTCAGGAGGGTGAATCAGAAGATGTAGAAGAAGGAGAAGGAGAAGGTGAAGTCAGGAGGGTGAATCAGAAGAAGCAGAAGAAGGAGAAGGAGAAGGTGAAGTCTGGAGGGTGAATCAGAAGAAGTAGAAGAAGGAGAAGGAGAAGGTGAAGTCTGGAGGGTGAATCAGAAGAAGCAGAAGAAGGAGAAGGAGAAGGTGAAGTCTGGAGGGTGAATCAGAAGAAGCAGAAGAAGGAGAAGGAGAAGGTGAAGTCTGGAGGGTGAATCAGAAGAAGCAGAATAAGGAGAAGGAGAAGGTTATCTCTGGAGGGTGAATCAGAAGAAGCAGAAGAAGGAGAAGGAGAAGGTGAAGTCTGGAGGGTGAATCAGAAGAAGTAGAAGAAGGAGAAGGAGAAGGTGAAGTCTGGAGGGTGAAGCAGAAGAAGTAGAAGAAGGAGAAGGAGAAGGTGAAGTCAGGAGGGTGAATCAGAAGAAGTAGAAGAAGGAGAAGGAGAAGGTGAAGTCAGGAGGGTGAATCAGAAGAAGCAGAAGAAGGAGATAGAGAAGGTGAAGTCTGGAGGGTGAATCAGAAGAATCAGAAGAAGGAGAAGGAGAAGGTGATGTCTGGAGGGTGAAGCAGAAGAAGCAGAAGAAAGAGAAGGAGAAGGTGAAGACTGGAGGGTGAATCAGAAGAAGTAGAAGAAGGAGAAGGAGAAGGTGAAGTCTGGAGGGTGAATCAGAAGAAGTAGAAGAAGGAGAAGGAGAAGGTGAAGTCTGGAGGGTGAATCAGAAGAAGCAGAAGAAGGAGAAGGAGAAGGTGAAGTCTGGAGGGTGAATCAGAAGAAGCAGAAGAAGGAGAAGGAGAAGATGAAGTCTGGAGGGTGAATCAGAAGAAGTAGAAGAAGGAGAAGGAGAAGGTGAAGTCTGGAGGGTGAATCAGAAGAAGTAGAAGAAGGAGAAGGAGAAGTTGAAGTCTGGAGGGTGAATCAGAAGAAGCAGAAGAAGGAGAAGGAGAAGGTGAAGTCTGGAGGCTGAATCAGAAGAAGTAGAAGAAGGAGAAGGAGAAGATGAAGTCTGGAGGGTGAATCAGAAGAAGTAGAAGAAGGAGAAGTAGAAGGTGAAGTCTGGAGGGTGAATCAGAAGAAGTAGAAGAAGGAGAAGGAGAAGATGAAGTCTGGAGGGTGAATCAGAAGAAACAGAAGAAGGAGAAGGTGAAGTCTGGAGGGTGAATCAGAAGAAGTAGAAGAAGGAGAAGGAGAAGGAGTAGTCTGGAGGGTGAATCAGAAGAAGTAGACGAAGGAGAAGGAGAACGTGAAGTCTGGAGGGTGAATCAGAAGAAGCAGAAGAAGGAGAAGGAGAAGGTGAAGTCTGGAGGGTGAATCAGATGAAGTAGAAGAAGGAGAAGGAGAAGGTGAAGTCTGGAGGGTGAATCAGAAGAAGCAGAAGAAGGAGAAGGAGAAGGTGAAGTCTGGAGGGTGAATCAGAAGAAGCAGAAGAAGGAGAAGGAGAAGGTGAAGTCTGGAGGGTGAATCAGAAGAAGTAGAAGAAGGAGAAGGAGAAGTTGAAGTCTGGAGGGTGAAGCAGAAGAAGTAGAAGATGGAGAAGGAGAAGGTGAAGTCAGGAGGGTGAATCAGAAGAAGTAGAAGAAGGAGAAGGAGAAGGTGAAGTCAGGAGGGTGAATCAGAAGAAGCAGAAGATGGAGAAGGAGAAGGTGAAGTCTGGAGGGTGAATCAGAAGAATCAGAAAAGGGAGAAGGAGAAGGTGAAGTCTGGAGGGTGAATCAGAAGAAGCAGAGGAAGGAGAAGGAGAAGGTGAAGTCTGTAGGGTGAATCAGAAGAAGCAGAAGAAGGAGAAGGAGAAGGTGAAGTCTGGAGGGTAAATCAGAAGAAGCAGAAGAAAGAGAAGGAGAAGGTGAAGTCTGGAGGGTGAATCAGAAGAAGTAGAAGAAGGAGAAGGAGAAGGTGAAGTCTGGAGGGTGAATCAGAAGAAGCAGAAGAAGGAGAAGGAGAAGGTGAAGTCTGGAGGGTGAATCAGAAGAAGCAGAAGAAGGAGAAGGAGAAGGTGAAGTCTGGAGGGTGAATCAGAAGAAGTAGAAGAAGGAGAAGGAGAAGTTGAAGTCTGGAGGGTGAAGCAGAAGAAGTAGAAGAAGGAGAAGGAGAAGGTGAAGTCAGGAGGGTGAATCAGAAGATGTAGAAGAAGGAGAAGGAGAAGGTGAAGTCAGGAGGGTGAATCAGAAGAAGCAGAAGAAGGAGAAGGAGAAGGTGAAATCTGGAGGGTGAATCAGAAGAAGTAGAAGAAGGAGAAGGAGAAGGTGAAGTCTGGAGGGTGAATCAGAAGAAGCAGAAGAAGGAGAAGGAGAAGGTGAAGTCTGGAGGGTGAATCAGAAGAAGCAGAAGAAGGAGAAGGAGAAGGTGAAGTCTGGAGGGTGAATCAGAAGAAGCAGAATAAGGAGAAGGAGAAGGTTATCTCTGGAGGGTGAATCAGAAGAAGCAGAAGAAGGAGAAGGAGAAGGTGAAGTCTGCAGGGTGAATCAGAAGAAGTAGAAGAAGGAGAAGGAGAAGGTGAAGTCTGGAGGGTGAAGCAGAAGAAGTAGAAGAAGGAGAAGGAGAAGGTGAAGTCAGGAGGGTGAATCAGAAGAAGTAGAAGAAGGAGAAGGAGAAGGTGAAGTCAGGAGGGTGAATCAGAAGAAGCAGAAGAAGGAGATAGAGAAGGTGAAGTCTGGAGGGTGAATCAGAAGAATCAGAAGAAGGAGAAGGAGAAGGTGAAGTCTGGAGGGTGAAGCAGAAGAAGCAGAAGAAAGAGAAGGAGAAGGTGAAGTCTGGAGGGTGAAGCAGAAGAAGCAGAAGAAGGAGAAGGAGAAGTTGAAGACTGGAGGGTGAATCAGAAGAAGTAGAAGAAGGAGAAGGAGAAGGTGAAGTCTGGAGGGTGAATCAGAAGAAGTAGAAGAAGGAGAAGGAGAAGGTGAAGTCTGGAGGGTGAATCAGAAGAAGCAGAAGAAGGAGAAGGAGAAGGTGAAGTCTGGAGGGTGAATCATAAGAAGCAGAAGAAGGAGAAGGAGAAGATGAAGTCTGGAGGGTGAATCAGAAGAAGTAGAAGAAGGAGAATGAGAAGGTGAAGTCTGGAGGGTGAATCAGAAGAAGTAGAAGAAGGAGAAGGAGAAGTTGAAGTCTGGAGGGTGAATCAGAAGAAGCAGAAGAAGGAGAAGGAGAAGATGAAGTCTGGAGGGTGAATCAGAAGAAGTAGAAGAAGGAGAAGGAGAAGATGAAGTCTGGAGGGTGAATCAGAAGAAGTAGAAGAAGGAGAAGGAGAAGGTGAAGTCTGGAGGGTGAATCAGAAGAAGTAGAAGAAGGAGAAGGAGAAGATGAAGTCTGGAGGGTGAATCAGAAGAAACAGAAGAAGGAGAAGGAGAAGGTGAAGTCTGGAGGGTGAATCAGAAGAAGTAGAAGAAGGAGAAGGAGAAGGAGTAGTCTGGAGGGTGAATCAGAAGAAGTAGACGAAGGAGAAGGAGAAGGTGAAGTCTGGAGGGTGAATCAGAAGAAGTAGAAGAAGGAGAAGGAGAAGGTGAAGTCTGGAGGGTGAATCAGAAGAAGCAGAAGAAGGAGAAGGAGAAGGTGAAGTCTGGAGGGTGAATCAGAAGAAGCAGAAGAAGGAGAAGGAGAAGGTGAAGTCTGGAGGGTGAATCAGAAGAAGCAGAAGAAGGAGAAGGAGAAGGTGAAGTCTGGAGGGTGAATCAGAAGAAGTAGAAGAAGGAGAAGGAGAAGTTGAAGTCTGGAGGGTGAAGCAGAAGAAGTAGAAGATGGAGAAGGAGAAGGTGAAGTCAGGAGGGTGAATCAGAAGAAGTAGAAGAAGGAGAAGGAGAAGGTGAAGTCAGGAGGGTGAATCAGAAGAAGCAGAAGATGGAGAAGGAGAAGGTGAAGTCTGGAGGGTGAATCAGAAGAATCAGAAGAAGGAGAAGGAGAAGGTGAAGTCTGGAGGGTGAATCAGAAGAAGCAGAGGAAGGAGAAGGAGAAGGTGAAGTCTGGAGGGTGAATCAGAAGAAGCAGAATAAGGAGAAGGAGAAGGTGAAGTCTGGAGGGTGAATCAGAAGAAGCAGAAGAAGGAGAAGGAGAAGGTGAAGTCTGGAGGGTGAATCAGAAGAAGTAGAAGAAGGAGAAGGAGAAGGTGAAGTCTGGAGGGTGAAGCAGAAGAAGAAGAAGAAGGAGAAGGAGAAGGTGAAGTCAGGAGGGTGAATCAGAAGAAGTAGAAGAAGGAGAAGGAGAAGGTGAAGTCAGGAGGGTGAATCAGAAGAAGCAGAAGAAGGAGAAGGAGAAGGTGAAGTCTGGAGGGTGAATCAGAAGAATCAGAAGAAGGAGAAGGAGAAGGTGAAGTCTGGAGGGTGAATCAGAAGAAGCAGAAGAAAGAGAAGGAGAAGGTGAAGTCTGGAGGGTGAAGCAGAAGAAACAGAAGAAGGAGAAGGAGAAGGTGAAGACTGGAGGGTGAATCAGAAGAAGTAGAAGAAGGAGAAGGAGAAGGTGAAGTCTGGAGGGTGAATCAGAAGAAGTAGAAGAAGGAGAAGGAGAAGGTGAAGTCTGGAGGGTGAATCAGAAGAAGCAGAAGAAGGAGAAGGAGAAGGTGAAGTCTGGAGGGTGAATCAGAAGAAGCAGAAGAAGGAGAAGGAGAAGATGAAGTCTGGAGGGTGAATCGGAAGAAGTAGAAGAAGGAGAAGGAGAAGGTGAAGTCTGGAGGGTGAATCAGAAGAAGTAGAAGAAGGAGAAGGAGAAGTTGAAGTCTGGAGGGTGAATCAGAAGAAGCAGAAGAAGGAGAAGGAGAAGGTGAAGTCTGGAGGGTGAATCAGAAGAAGTAGAAGAAGGAGAAGGAGGAGATGAAGTCTGGAGGGTGAATCAGAAGAAGTAGAAGAAGGAGAAGGAGAAGATGAAGTCTGGAGGATGAATCAGAAGAAGTAGAAGAAGGAGAAGGAGAAGATGAAGTCTGGAGGGTGAATCAGAAGAAGTAGAAGAAGGCGAAGGAGAAGGAGTAGTCTGGAGGGTGAATCAGAAGAAGTAGACGAAGGAGAAGGAGAAGGTGAAGTCTGGAGGGTGAATCAGATGAAGTAGAAGAAGGAGAAGGAGAAGGTGAAGTCTGGAGGGTGAATCAGAAGAAGCAGAAGAAGGAGAAGGAGAAGGTGAAGTCTGGAGGGTGAATCAGAAGAAGCAGAAGAAGGAGAAGGAGAAGGTGAAGTCTGGAGGGTGAATCAGAAGAAGTAGAAGAAGGAGAAGGAGAAGTTGAAGTCTGGAGGGTGAAGCAGAAGAAGTAGAAGATGGAGAAGGAGAAGGTGAAGTCAGGAGGGTGAATCAGAAGAAGTAGAAGAAGGAGAAGTAGAAGGTGAAGTCAGGAGGATGAATCAGAAGAAGCAGAAGATGGAGAAGGAGAAGGTGAAGTCTGGAGGGTGAATCAGAAGAATCAGAAGAAGTAGAAGGAGAAGGTGAAGTCTGGAGGGTGAATCAGAAGAAGCAGAGGAAGGAGAAGGAGAAGGTGAAGTCTGGAGGGTGAATCAGAAGAAGTAGAAGAAGGAGAAGGAGAAGATGAAGTCTGGAGGGTGAATCAGAAGAAACAGAAGAAGGAGAAGGAGAAGGTGAAGTCTGGAGGGTGAATCAGAAGAAGTAGAAGAAGGAGAAGGAGAAGGTATAGTCTGGAGGGTGAATCAGAAGAAGTAGACGAAGGAGAAGGTGAAGTCTGGAGGGTGAATCAGAAGAAGCAGAAGAAGGAGAAGGAGAAGGTGAAGTCTGGAGGGTGAATCTGATGAAGTAGAAGAAGGAGAAGGAGAAGGTGAAGTCTGGAGGGTGAATCAGAAGAAGCAGAAGAAGGAGAAGGAGAAGGTGAAGTCTGGAGGGTGAATCAGAAGAAGCAGAAGAAGGAGAAGGAGAAGGTGAAGTCTGGAGGGTGAATCAGAAGAAGCAGAATAAGGAGAAGGAGAAGGTTATGTCTGGAGGGTGAATCAGAAGAAGCAGAAGAAGGAGAAGGAGAAGGTGAAGTCTGGAGGGTGAATCAGAAGAAGTAGAAGAAGGAGAAGGAGAAGGTGAAGTCAGGACGGTGAAGCAGAAGAAGCAGAAGAAGGAGAAGGAGAAGGTGAAGCCTGGAGGGCGCAGCAGAAGAAGCAGAAGAAGGAGAAGGAGAAGGTGAAGTCTGGAGTGTGAAGCAGAAGAAGCAGAAGAAGGAGAAGGAGAAGGTGAAGTCTGGAGGGCGCAGCAGAAGAAGCAGAAGAAGGAGAATGAGAAGGTGAAGTCTGGAGGGTGAATCAGAAGAAGCAGAAGAAGGAGAAGGAGAAGGTGAAGTCTGGAGGGTGAATCAGAAGAAGTAGATGAAGGAGAAGGAGAAGGTGATGTCTGGAGGGTGAAGCAGAAGAAGTAGAAGAAGGAGAAGGAGAAGGTGAAGTCAGGAGGGTGAATCAGAAGAAGTAGAAGAAGGAGAAGGAGAAGGTGAAGTCAGGAGGGTGAATCAGAAGAAGCAGAAGAAGGAGAAGGAGAAGGTGAAGTCTGGAGGGTGAATCAGAAGAAGCAGAAGAAGGAGAAGGAGAAGGTGAAGTCTGGAGGGTGAAGCAGAAGAAGTAGAAGAAGGAGAAGGAGAAGGTGAAGTCAGGAGGGTGAATCAGAAGAAGTAGAAGAAGGAGAAGGAGAAGGTGAAGTCAGGAGGGTGAATCAGAAGAAGCAGAAGAAGGAGAAGGAGAAGGTGAAGTCTGGAGGGTGAATCAGAAGAATCAGAAGAAGGAGAAGGAGAAGGTGAAGTCTGGAGGGTGAATCAGAAGAAGCAGAAGAAAGAGAAGGAGAAGGTGAAGTCTGGAGGGTGAAGCAGAAGAAACAGAAGAAGGAGAAGGAGAAGGTGAAGACTGGAGGGTGAATCAGAAGAAGTAGAAGGAGAAGGAGAAGGTGAAGTCTGGAGGGTGAATCAGAAGAAGTAGAAGAAGGAGAAGGAGAAGGTGAAGTCTGGAGGGTGAATCAGAAGAAGCAGAAGAAGGAGAAGGAGAAGGTGAAGTCTGGAGGGTGAATCAGAAGAAGCAGAAGAAGGAGAAGGAGAAGATGAAGTCTGGAGGGTGAATCGGAAGAAGTAGAAGAAGGAGAAGGAGAAGGTGAAGTCTGGAGGGTGAATCAGAAGAAGTAGAAGAAGGAGAAGGAGAAGTTGAAGTCTGGAGGGTGAATCAGAAGAAGCAGAAGAAGGAGAAGGAGAAGGTGAAGTCTGGAGGGTGAATCAGAAGAAGTAGAAGAAGGAGAAGGAGGAGATGAAGTCTGGAGGGTGAATCAGAAGAAGTAGAAGAAGGAGAAGGAGAAGATGAAGTCTGGAGGATGAATCAGAAGAAGTAGAAGAAGGAGAAGGAGAAGATGAAGTCTGGAGGGTGAATCAGAAGAAGTAGAAGAAGGCGAAGGAGAAGGAGTAGTCTGGAGGGTGAATCAGAAGAAGTAGACGAAGGAGAAGGAGAAGGTGAAGTCTGGAGGGTGAATCAGATGAAGTAGAAGAAGGAGAAGGAGAAGGTGAAGTCTGGAGGGTGAATCAGAAGAAGCAGAAGAAGGAGAAGGAGAAGGTGAAGTCTGGAGGGTGAATCAGAAGAAGCAGAAGAAGGAGAAGGAGAAGGTGAAGTCTGGAGGGTGAATCAGAAGAAGTAGAAGAAGGAGAAGGAGAAGTTGAAGTCTGGAGGGTGAAGCAGAAGAAGTAGAAGATGGAGAAGGAGAAGGTGAAGTCAGGAGGGTGAATCAGAAGAAGTAGAAGAAGGAGAAGGAGAAGGTGAAGTCAGGAGGGTGAATCAGAAGAAGCAGAAGATGGAGAAGGAGAAGGTGAAGTCTGGAGGGTGAATCAGAAGAATCAGAAGAAGTAGAAGGAGAAGGTGAAGTCTGGAGGGTGAATCAGAAGAAGCAGAGGAAGGAGAAGGAGAAGGTGAAGTCTGGAGGGTGAATCAGAAGAAGTAGAAGAAGGAGAAGGAGAAGATGAAGTCTGGAGGGTGAATCAGAAGAAACAGAAGAAGGAGAAGGAGAAGGTGAAGTCTGGAGGGTGAATCAGAAGAAGTAGAAGAAGGAGAAGGAGAAGGTATAGTCTGGAGGGTGAATCAGAAGAAGTAGACGAAGGAGAAGGAGAAGGTGAAGTCTGGAGGGTGAATCAGAAGAAGCAGAAGAAGGAGAAGGAGAAGGTGAAGTCTGGAGGGTGAATCTGATGAAGTAGAAGAAGGAGAAGGAGAAGGTGAAGTCTGGAGGGTGAATCAGAAGAAGCAGAAGAAGGAGAAGGAGAAGGTGAAGTCTGGAGGGTGAATCAGAAGAAGCAGAAGTAGGAGAAGGAGAAGGTGAAGTCTGGAGGGTGAATCAGAAGAAGTAGAAGAAGGAGAAGGAGAAGTTGAAGTCTGGAGGGTGAAGCAGAAGAAGTAGCAGAAGGAGAAGGAGAAGGTGAAGTCAGGAGGGTGAATCAGAAGATGTAGAAGAAGGAGAAGGAGAAGGTGAAGTCAGGAGGGTGAATCAGAAGAAGCAGAAGAAGGAGAAGGAGAAGGTGAAGTCTGGAGGGTGAATCAGAAGAAGTAGAAGAAGGAGAAGGAGAAGGTGAAGTCTGGAGGGTGAATCAGAAGAAGCAGAAGAAGGAGAAGGAGAAGGTGAAGTCTGGAGGGTGAATCAGAAGAAGCAGAAGAAGGAGAAGGAGAAGGTGAAGTCTGGAGGGTGAATCAGAAGAAGCAGAATAAGGAGAAGGAGAAGGTTATGTCTGGAGGGTGAATCAGAAGAAGCAGAAGAAGGAGAAGGAGAAGGTGAAGTCTGGAGGGTGAATCAGAAGAAGTAGAAGAAGGAGAAGGAGAAGGTGAAGTCAGGACGGTGAAGCAGAAGAAGCAGAAGAAGGAGAAGGAGAAGGTGAAGCCTGGAGGGCGCAGCAGAAGAAGCAGAAGAAGGAGAAGGAGAAGGTGAAGTCTGGAGTGTGAAGCAGAAGAAGCAGAAGAAGGAGAAGGAGAAGGTGAAGTCTGGAGGGCGCAGCAGAAGAAGCAGAAGAAGGAGAATGAGAAGGTGAAGTCTGGAGGGTGAATCAGAAGAAGCAGAAGAAGGAGAAGGAGAAGGTGAAGTCTGGAGGGTGAATCAGAAGAAGTAGATGAAGGAGAAGGAGAAGGTGAAGTCTGGAGGGTGAAGCAGAAGAAGTAGAAGAAGGAGAAGGAGAAGGTGAAGTCAGGAGGGTGAATCAGAAGAAGCAGAAGAAGGAGAAGGAGAAGGTGAAGTCTGGAGGGTGAATCAGAAGAATCAGAAGAAGGAGAAGGAGAAGGTGAAGTCTGGAGGGTGAATCAGAAGAAGCAGAAGAAAGAGAAGGAGAACGTGAAGTCTGGAGGGTGAAGCAGAAGAAAGAGAAGAAGGAGAAGGAGAAGGTGAAGACTGGAGGGTGAATCAGAAGAAGTAGAAGAAGGAGAAGGAGAAGGTGAAGTCTGGAGGGTGAATCAGAAGAAGTAGAAGAAGGAGAAGGAGAAGTTGAAGTCTGGAGTTTGAATCAGAAGAAGCAGAAGAAGGAGAAGGAGAAGGTGAAGTCTGGAGGGTGAATCAGAAGAAGCAGAAGAAGGAGAAGGAGAAGATGAAGTCTGGAGGGTGAATCAGAAGAAGTAGAAGAAGGAGAAGGAGAAGGTGAAGTCTGGAGGTGAATCAGAAGAAGTAGAAGAAGGAGAAGGAGAAGGTGAAGTCTGGAGGGTGAATCAGAAGAAGTAGAAGAAGGAGAAGGAGAAGGTGTAGTCTGGAGGGTGAATCAGAAGAAGTAGACGAAGGAGAAGGAGAAGGTGAAGTCTGGAAGGTGAATCAGAAGAAGCAGAAGAAGGAGAAGGAGAAGGTGAAGTCTGGAGGGTGAATCAGAAGAAGCAGAAGAAGGAGAAGGAGAAGGTGAAGTCTGGAGGGTGAATCAGAAGAAGTAGAAGAAGGAGAAGGAGAAGTTGAAGTCTGGAGGGTGAAGCAGAAGAAGTAGAAGAAGGAGAAGGAGAAGGTGAAGTCAGGAGGGTGAATCAGAAGATGTAGAAGAAGGAGAAGGAGAAGGTGAAGTCAGGAGGGTGAATCAGAAGAAGCAGAAGAAGGAGAAGGAGAAGGTGAAGTCTGGAGGGTGAATCAGAAGAAGTAGAAGAAGGAGAAGGAGAAGGTGAAGTCTGGAGGGTGAATCAGAAGAAGCAGAAGAAGGAGAAGGAGAAGGTGAAGTCTGGAGGGTGAATCAGAAGAAGCAGAAGAAGGAGAAGGAGAAGGTGAAGTCTGGAGGGTGAATCAGAAGAAGCAGAATAAGGAGAAGGAGAAGGTTATGTCTGGAGGGTGAATCAGAAGAAGCAGAAGAAGGAGATAGAGAAGGTGAAGTCTGGAGGGTGAATCAGAAGAATCAGAAGAAGGAGAAGGAGAAGGTGAAGTCTGGAGGGTGAAGCAGAAGAAGCAGAAGAAAGAGAAGGAGAAGGTGAAGTCTGGAGGGTGAAGCAGAAGAAAGAGAAGAAGGAGAAGGAGAAGGTGAAGACTGGAGGGTGAATCAGAAGAAGTAGAAGAAGGAGAAGGAGAAGGTGAAGTCTGGAGGGTGAATCAGAAGAAGTAGAAGAAGGAGAAGGAGAAGGTGATGTCTGGAGGGTGAATCAGAAGAAGCAGAAGAAGGAGAAGGAGAAGGTGAAGTCTGGAGGGTGAATCAGAAGAAGCAGAAGAAGGAGAAGGAGAAGATGAAGTCTGGAGGGTGAATCAGAAGAAGTAGAAGAAGGAGAAGGAGAAGGTGAGGTCTGGAGGGTGAATCAGAAGAAGCAGAAGAAGGAGAAGGAGAAGGTGAAGTCTGGAGGGTGAATCAGAAGAAACAGAAGAAGGAGAAGGAGAAGGTGAAGTCTGGAGGGTGAATCAAAAGAAGCAGAAGAAGGAGAAGGAGAAGGTGAAGTCAGGAGGGTGAATCAGAAGAAGCAGAAGAAGGAGAAGGAGAAGGTGAAGTCTGGAGGGTGAATCAGAAGAAGCAGAAGAAGGAGAAGGAGAAGGTGAAGTCTGGAGGGTGAATCAGAAGAAGCAGAATAAGGAGAAGGAGAAGGTTATGTCTGCAGGGTGAATCAGAAGAAGCAGAAGAAGGAGAAGGAGAAGGTGAAGTCTGGAGGGTGAATCAGAAGAAGTAGAAGAAGGAGAAGGAGATGGTGAAGTCAGGACGGTGAAGCAGAAGAAGCAGAAGAAGGAGAAGGAGAAGGTGAAGCCTGGAGGGCGCAGCAGAAGAAGCAGAAGAAGGAGAAGGAGAAGGTGAAGTCTGGAGTGTGAAGCAGAAGAAGCAGAAGAAGGAGAAGGAGAAGGTGAAGTCTGGAGGGCGCAGCAGAAGAAGCAGAAGAAGGAGAATGAGAAGGTGAAGTCTGGAGGGTGAATCAGAAGAAGCAGAAGAAGGAGAAGGAGAAGGTGAAGTCTGGAGGGTGAATCAGAAGAAGTAGATGAAGGAGAAGGAGAAGGTGAAGTCTGGAGGGTGAAGCAGAAGAAGTAGAAGAAGGAGAAGGAGAAGGTGAAGTCAGGAGGGTGAATCAGAAGACGTAGAAGAAGGAGAAGGAGAAGGTGAAGTCAGGAGGGTGAATCAGAAGAAGCAGAAGAAGGAGAAGGAGAAGGTGAAGTCTGGAGGGTGAATCAGAAGAATCAGAAGAAGGAGAAGGAGAAGGTGAAGTCTGGAGGGTGAATCAGAAGAAGCAGAAGAAAGAGAAGGAGAAGGTGAAGTCTGGAGGGTGAAGCAGAAGAAAGAGAAGAAGGAGAAGGAGAAGGTGAAGACTGGAGGGTGAATCAGAAGAAGTAGAAGAAGGAGAAGGAGAAGGTGAAGTCTGGAGGGTGAATCAGAAGAAGTAGAAGAAGGAGAAGGAGAAGTTGAAGTCTGGAGGGTGAATCAGAAGAAGCAGAAGAAGGAGAAGGAGAAGGTGAAGTCTGGAGGGTGAATCAGAAGAAGCAGAAGAAGGAGAAGGAGAAGATGAAGTCTGGAGGGTGAATCAGAAGAAGTAGAAGAAGGAGAAGGAGAAGGTGAAGTCTGGAGGTGAATCAGAAGAAGTAGAAGAAGGAGAAGGAGAAGATGAAGTCTGGAGGGTGAATCAGAAGAAACAGAAGAAGGAGAAGGAGAAGGTGAAGTCTGGAGGGTGAATCAGAAGAAGTAGAAGAAGGAGAAGGAGAAGTTGTAGTCTGGAGGGTGAATCAGAAGAAGTAGACGAAGGAGAAGGAGAAGGTGAAGTCTGGAGGGTGAATCAGAAGAAGCAGAAGAAGGAGAAGGAGAAGGTGAAGTCTGGAGGGTGAATCAGAAGAAGCAGAAGAAGGAGAAGGAGAAGGTGAAGTCTGGAGGGTGAATCAGAAGAAGTAGAAGAAGGAGAAGGAGAAGTTGAAGTCTGGAGGGTGAAGCAGAAGAAGTAGAAGAAGGAGAAGGAGAAGGTGAAGTCAGGAGGGTGAATCAGAAGATGTAGAAGAAGGAGAAGGAGAAGGTGAAGTCAGGAGGGTGAATCAGAAGAAGCAGAAGAAGGAGAAGGAGAAGGTGAAGTCTGGAGGGTGAATCAGAAGAAGTAGAAGAAGGAGAAGGAGAAGGTGAAGTCTGGAGGGTGAATCAGAAGAAGCAGTAGAAGGAGAAGGAGCAGGTGAAGTCTGGAGGGTGAATCAGAAGAAGCAGAAGAAGGAGAAGGAGAAGGTGAAGTCTGGAGGGTGAATCAGAAGAAGCAGAATAAGGAGAAGGAGAAGGTTATGTCTGGAGGGTGAATCAGAAGAAGCAGAAGAAGGAGAAGGAGAAGGTGAAGTCTGGAGGGTGAATCAGAAGAAGTAGAAGAAGGAGAAGGAGAAGGTGAAGTCTGGAGGGTGAAGCAGAAGAAGTAGAAGAAGGAGAAGGAGAAGGTGAAGTCAGGAGGGTGAATCAGAAGAAGTAGAAGAAGGAGAAGGAGAAGGTGAAGTCAGGAGGCTGAATCAGAAGAAGCAGAAGAAGGAGATAGAGAAGGTGAAGTCTGGAGGGTGAATCAGAAGAATCAGAAGAAGGAGAAGGAGAAGGTGAAGTCTGGAGGGTGAAGCAGAAGAAGCAGAAGAAAGAGAAGGAGAAGGTGAAGTCTGGAGGGTGAAGCAGAAGAAACAGAAGAAGGAGAAGGAGAAGGTGAAGACTGGAGGGTGAATCAGAAGAAGTAGAAGAAGGAGAAGGAGAAGGTGAAGTCTGGAGGGTGAATCAGAAGAAGTAGAAGAAGGAGAAGGAGAAGGTGATGTCTGGAGGGTGAATCAGAAGAAGCAGAAGAAGGAGAAGGAGAAGGTGAAGTCTGGAGGGTGAATCAGAAGAAGCAGAAGAAGGAGAAGGAGAAGATGAAGTCTGGAGGGTGAATCAGAAGAAGTAGAAGAAGGAGAAGGAGAAGGTGAGGTCTGGAGGGTGAATCAGAAGAAGCAGAAGAAGGAGAAGGAGAAGGTGAAGTCTGGAGGGTGAATCAGAAGAAACAGAAGAAGGAGAAGGAGAAGGTGAAGTCTGGAGGGTGAATCAAAAGAAGCAGAAGAAGGAGAAGGAGAAGGTGAAGTCAGGAGGGTGAATCAGAAGAAGCAGAAGAAGGAGAAGGAGAAGGTGAAGTTAGGAGGGTGAATCAGAAGAAGCAGAAGAAGGAGAAGGAGCAGGTGAAGTCAGGGGGTGTAGCAGAAGAAGTAGAAGAAGGAGAAGGAGAAGGTGAAGTCAGGACGGTGAAGCAGAAGAAGCAGAAGAAGGAGAAGGAGAAGGTGAAGCCTGGAGGGCGCAGCAGAAGAAGCAGAAGAAGGAGAAGGAGAAGGTGAAGTCTGGAGTGTGAAGCAGAAGAAGCAGAAGAAGGAGAAGGAGAAGGTGAAGTCTGGAGGGCGCAGCAGAAGAAGCAGAAGAAGGAGAATGAGAAGGTGAAGTCTGGAGGGTGAATCAGAAGAAGCAGAAGAAGGAGAAGGGGAAGGTGAAGTCTGGAGGGTGAATCAGAAGAAGTAGAAGAAGGAGAAGGAGAAGGTGAAGTCTGGAGGGTGAAGCAGAAGAAGTAGAAGAAGGAGAAGGAGAAGGTGAAGTCAGGAGGGTGAATCAGAAGAAGTAGAAGAAGGAGAAGGAGAAGGTGAAGTCAGGAGGGTGAATCAGAAGAAGCAGAAGAAGGAGAAGGAGAAGGTGAAGTCTGGAGGGTGAATCAGAAGAATCAGAAGAAGGAGAAGGAGAAGGTGAAGTCTGGAGGGTGAATCAGAAGAAGCAGAAGAAAGAGAAGGAGAAGGTGAAGTCTGGAGGGTGAAGCAGAAGAAACAGAAGAAGGAGAAGGAGAAGGTGAAGACTGGAGGGTGAATCAGAAGAAGTAGAAGAAGGAGAAGGAGAAGGTGAAGTCTGGAGGGTGAATCAGAAGAAGTAGAAGAAGGAGAAGGAGAAGTTGAAGTCTGGAGGGTGAATCAGAAGAAGCAGAAGAAGGAGAAGGAGAAGGTGAAGTCTGGAGGGTGAATCAGAAGAAGCAGAAGAAGGAGAAGGAGAAGATGAAGTCTGGAGGGTGAATCAGAAGAAGTAGAAGAAGGAGAAGGAGAAGGTGAAGTCTGGAGGGTGAATCAGAAGAAGTAGAAGAAGGAGAAGGAGAAGATGAAGTCTGGAGGGTGAATCAGAAGAAACAGAAGAAGGAGAAGGAGAAGGTGAAGTCTGGAGGGTGAATCAGAAGAAGTAGAAGAAGGAGAAGGAGAAGGAGTAGTCTGGAGGGTGAATCAGAAGAAGTAGACGAAGGAGAAGGAGAAGGTGAAGTCTGGAGGGTGAATCAGAAGAAGCAGAAGAAGGAGAAGGAGAAGGTGAAGTCTGGAGGGTGAATCAGATGAAGTAGAAGAAGGAGAAGGAGAAGGTGAAGTCTGGAGGGTGAATCAGAAGAAGCAGAAGAAGGAGAAGGAGAAGGTGAAGTCTGGAGGGTGAATCAGAAGAAGCAGAAGCAGGAGAAGGAGAAGGTGAAGTCTGGAGGGTGAATCAGAAGAAGTAGAAGAAGGAGAAGGAGAAGTTGAAGTCTGGAGGGTGAAGCAGAAGAAGTAGAAGATGGAGAAGGAGAAGGTGAAGTCAGGAGGGTGAATCAGAAGAAGTAGAAGAAGGATAAGGAGAAGGTGAAGTCAGGAAGGTGAATCAGAAGACGCAGAAGATGGAGAAGGAGAAGGTGAAGTCTGGAGGGTGAATCAGAAGAATCAGAAGAAGGAGAAGGAGAAGGTGAAGTCTGGAGGGTGAATCAGAAGAAGCAGAGGAAGGAGAAGGAGAAGGTGAAGTCTGGAGGGTGAATCAGAAGAAGCAGAATAAGGAGAAGGAGAAGGTGAAGTCTGGAGGGTGAATCAGAAGAAGCAGAATAAGGAGAAGGAGAAGGTGAAGTCTGGAGGGTGAATCATAAGAAGCAGAAGAAGGAGAAGGAGAAGGTGAAGTCTGGAGGGTGAATCAGAAGAAGTAGAAGAAGGCGAAGGAGAAGGTGACGTCTGGAGGGTGAAGCAGAAGAAGTAGAAGAAGGAGAAGGAGAAGGTGAAGTCAGGAGGGTGAATCAGAAGAAGTAGAAGAAGGAGAAGGAGAAGGTGAAGTCAGGAGGGTGAATCAGAAGAAGCAGAAGAAGGAGAAGGAGAAGGTGAAGTCTGGAGGGTGAATCAGAAGAATCAGAAGAAGGAGAAGGAGAAGGTGAAGTCTGGAGGGTGAATCAGAAGAAGCAGAAGAAAGAGAAGGAGAAGGTGAAGTCTGGAGGGTGAAGCAGAAGAAACAGAAGAAGGAGAAGGAGAAGGTGAAGACTGGAGGGTGAATCAGAAGAAGTAGAAGAAGGAGAAGGAGAAGGTGAAGTCTGGAGGGTGAATCAGAAGAAGTAGAAGAAGGAGAAGGAGAAGGTGAAGTCTGGAGGGTGAATCAGAAGAAGCAGAAGAAGGAGAAGGAAAAGGTGATGTCTGGAGGGTGAATCAGAAGAAGCAGAAGAAGGAGAAGGAGAAGATGAAGTCTGGAGGGTGAATCGGAAGAAGTAGAAGAAGGAGAAGGAGAAGGTGAAGTCTGGAGGGTGAATCAGAAGAAGTAGAAGAAGGAGAAGGAGAAGTTGAAGTCTGGAGGGTGAATCAGAAGAAGCAGAAGATGGAGAAGGAGAAGGTGAAGTCTGGAGAGTGAATCAGAAGAAGCAGAAGAAGGAGAAGGAGAAGATGAAGTCTGGAGGGTGAATCAGAAGAAGTAGAAGAAGGAGAAGGAGAAGGTGAAGTCTGGAGGGTGAATCAGAAGAAGTAGAAGAAGGAGAAGGAGAAGATGAAGTCTGGAGGGTGAATCAGAAGAAACAGAAGAAGGAGAAGCAGAAGGTGAAGTCTGGAGGGTGAATCAGAAGAAGTAGAAGAAGGAGAAGGAGAAGGTGTAGTCTGGAGGGTGAATCAGAAGAAGTAGACGAAGGAGAAGGAGAAGGTGAAGTCTGGAGGGTGAATCAGAAGAAGCAGAAGAAGGAGAAGGAGAAGGTGAAGTCTGGAGGGTGAATCAGAAGAAGGAGAAGAAGGAGAAGGAGAAGGTGAAGTCTGGAGGGTGAATCAGAAGAAGCAGAAGAAGGAGAAGGAGAAGGTGAAGTCTGGAGGGTGAATCAGAAGAAGCAGAAGAAGGAGAAGGAGAAGGTGAAGTCTGGAGGGTGAATCAGAAGAAGTAGAAGAAGGAGAAGGAGAAGTTGAAGTCTGGAGGGTGAAGCAGAAGAAGTAGAAGATGGAGAAGGAGAAGGTGAAGTCAGGAGGGTGAATCAGAAGAAGTAGAAGAAGGAGAAGGAGAAGGTGAAGTCAGGAGGGGGAATCAGAAGAAGCAGAAGATGGAGAAGGAGAAGGTGAAGTCTGGAGGGTGAATCAGAAGAATCAGAAGAAGGAGAAGGAGAAGATGAAGTCTGGAGGGTGAATCAGAAGAAGCAAAGGAAGGAGAAGGAGAAGGTGAAGTCTGGAGGGTGAATCAGAAGAAGCAGAATAAGGAGAAGGAGAAGGTGAAGTCTGGAGGGTGAATCAGAAGAAGCAGAATAAGGAGAAGGAGATGGTGAAGTCTGGAGGGTGAATCAGAAGAAGCAGAAGAAGGAGAAGGAGAAGGTGAAGTCTGGAGGGTGAATCAGAAGAAGTAGAAGAAGGAGAAGGAGAAGGTGAAGTCTGGAGGGTGAATCAGAAGAAGTAGAAGAAGGAGAAGGAGAAGTTGAAGTCTGGAGGGTGAAGCAGAAGAAGTAGAAGATGGAGAAGGAGAAGGTGAAGTCAGGAGGGTGAATCAGAAGAAGTAGAAGAAGGAGAAGGAGAAGGTGAAGTCAGGAGGGGGAATCAGAAGAAGCAGAAGATGGAGAAGGAGAAGGTGAAGTCTGGAGGGTGAATCAGAAGAATCAGAAGAAGGAGAAGGAGAAGGTGAAGTCTGGAGGGTGAATCAGAAGAAGCAAAGGAAGGAGATGGAGAAGGTGAAGTCTGGAGGGTGAATCAGAAGAAGCAGAATAAGGAGAAGGAGAAGGTGAAGTCTGGAGGGTGAATCAGAAGAAGTAGAAGAAGGAGAAGGAGAAGGTGAAGTCAGGAGGGGGAATCAGAAGAAGCAGAAGATGGAGAAGGAGAAGGTGAAGTCTGGAGGGTGAATCAGAAGAATCAGAAGAAGGAGAAGGAGAAGGTGAAGTCTGGAGGGTGAATCAGAAGAAGCAAAGGAAGGAGAAGGAGAAGGTGAAGTCTGGAGGGTGAATCAGAAGAAGCAGAATAAGGAGAAGGAGAAGGTGAAGTCTGGAGGGTGAATCAGAAGAAGCAGAATAAGGAGAAGGAGAAGGTGAAGTCTGGAGGGTGAATCAGAAGAAGCAGAAGAAGGAGAAGGAGAAGGTGAAGTCTGGAGGGTGAATCAGAAGAAGTAGAAGAAGGAGAAGGAGAAGGTGAAGTCAGGAGGGTGAATCAGAAGAAGTAGAAGAAGGAGAAGGAGAAGGTGAAGTCAGGAGGGGGAATCAGAAGATGCAGAAGATGGAGAAGGAGAAGGTGAAGTCTGGAGGGTGAATCAGAAGAATCAGAAGAAGGAGAAGGAGAAGGTGAAGTCTGGAGGGTGAATCAGAAGAAGCAAAGGAAGGAGAAGGAGAAGGTGAAGTCTGGAGGGTGAATCAGAAGAAGCAGAATAAGGAGAAGGAGAGGGAGAAGTCTGGAGGGTGAATCAGAAGAAGCAGAATAAGGAGAAGGAGAAGGTGAAGTCTGGAGGGTGAATCAGAAGAAGCAGAAGAAGGAGAAGGAGAAGGTGAAGTCTGGAGGGTGAATCAGAAGAAGTAGAAGAAGGAGAAGGAGAAGGTGAAGTCTGGAGGGTGAAGCAGAAGAAGTAGAAGAAGGAGAAGGAGAAGGTGAAGTCAGGAGGGTGAATCAGAAGAAGTAGAAGAAGGAGAAGGAGAAGGTGAAATCAGGAGGGTGAATCAGAAGAAGCAGAAGAAGGAGAAAGAGAAGGTGAAGTCTGGAGGATGAATCAGAAGAATCAGAAGAAGGAGAAGGAGAAGGTGAAGTCTGGAGGGTGAATCAGAAGAAGCAGAAGAAAGAGAAGGAGAAGGTGAAGTCTGGAGGGTGAAGCAGAAGAAACAGAAGAAGGAGAAGGAGAAGGTGAAGACTGGAGGGTGAATCAGAAGAAGTAGAAGAAGGAGAAGGAGAAGGTGAAGTCTGGAGGGTGAATCAGAAGAAGTAGAAGAAGGAGAAGGAGAAGGTGAAGTCTGGAGGGTGAATCAGAAGAAGCAGAAGAAGGAGAAGGAGAAGGTGAAGTCTGGAGGGTGAATCAGAAGAAGCAGAAGAAGGAGAAGGAGAAGATGAAGTCTGGAGGGTGAATCAGAAGAAGTAGAAGAAGGAGAAGGAGAAGGTGAAGTCTGGAGGGTGAATCAGAAGTAGTAGAAGAAGGAGAAGGAGAAGGTGAAGTCTGGAGGGTGAATCAGAAGAAACAGAAGAAGGAGAAGGAGAAGGTGAAGTCTGGAGGGTGAATCAGAAGAAGTAGAAGAAGGAGAAGGAGAAGGTGTAGTCTGGAGGGTGAATCAGAAGAAGTAGACGAAGGAGAAGGAGAAGGTGAAGTCTGGAGGGTGAATCAGAAGAAGCAGAAGAAGGAGATGGAGAAGGTGAAGTCTGGAGGGTGAATCAGAGGAAGTAGAAGAAGGAGAAGGAGAAGGTGAAGTCTGGAGGGTGAATCAGAAGAAGTAGACGAAGGAGAAGGAGAAGGTGAAGTCTGGAGGGTGAATCAGAAGAAGCAGAAGAAGGAGAAGGAGAAGGTGAAGTCTGGAGGGTGAATCAGATGAAGTAGAAGAAGGAGAAGGAGAAGGTGAAGTCTGGAGGGTGAATCAGAAGAAGCAGAAGAAGGAGAAGGAGAAGGTGAAGTCTGGAGGGTGAATCAGAAGAAGTAGAAGAAGGAGAAGGAGAAGTTGAAGTCTGGAGGGTGAAGCAGAAGAAGTAGAAGAAGGAGAAGGAGAAGGTGAAGTCAGGAGGGTGAATCAGAAGATGTAGAAGAAGGAGAAGGAGAAGGTGAAGTCAGGAGGGTGAATCAGAAGAAGCAGAAGAAGGAGAAGGAGAAGGTGAAGTCTGGAGGGTGAATCAGAAGAAGTAGAAGAAGGAGAAGGAGAAGGTGAAGTCTGGAGGGTGAATCAGAAGAAGCAGAAGAAGGAGAAGGAGAAGGTGAAGTCTGGAGGGTGAATCAGAAGAAGCAGAAGAAGGAGAAGGAGAAGGTGAAGTCTGGAGGGTGAATCAGAAGAAGCAGAATAAGGAGAAGGAGAAGGTTATCTCTGGAGGGTGAATCAGAAGAAGCAGAAGAAGGAGAAGGAGAAGGTGAAGTCTGGAGGGTGAATCAGAAGAAGTAGAAGAAGGAGAAGGAGAAGGTGAAGTCTGGAGGGTGAAGCAGAAGAAGTAGAAGAAGGAGAAGGAGAAGGTGAAGTCTGGAGGGTGAATCAGAAGAAGCAGAAGAAGGAGAAGGAGAAGGTGAAGTCTGGAGGCTGAATCAGAAGAAGTAGAAGAAGGAGAAGGAGAAGATGAAGTCTGGAGGGTGAATCAGAAGAAGTAGAAGAAGGAGAAGGAGAAGGTGAAGTCTGGAGGGTGAATCAGAAGAAACAGAAGAAGGAGAAGGAGAAGGTGAAGACTGGAGGGTGAATCAGAAGAAGTAGAAGAAGGAGAAGGAGAAGGTGAAGTCTGGAGGGTGAATCAGAAGAAGTAGAAGAAGGAGAAGGAGAAGGTGAAGTCTGGAGGGTGAATCAGAAGAAGCAGAAGAAGGAGAAGGAGAAGGTGAAGTCTGGAGGGTGAATCAGAAGAAGCAGAAGAAGGAGAAGGAGAAGATGAAGTCCGGAGGGTGAATCAGAAGAAGTAGAAGAAGGAGAAGGAGAAGGTGAAGTCTGGAGGGTGAATCAGAAGAAGTAGAAGAAGGAGAAGGAGAAGTTGAAGTCTGGAGGGTGAATCAGAAGAAGCAGAAGAAGGAGAAGGAGAAGGTGAAGTCTGGAGGCTGAATCAGAAGAAGTAGAAGAAGGAGAAGGAGAAGATGAAGTCTGGAGGGTGAATCAGAAGAAGTAGAAGAAGGAGAAGGAGAAGGTGAAGTCTGGAGGGTGAATCAGAAGAAGTAGAAGAAGGAGAAGGAGAAGATGAAGTCTGGAGGGTGAATCAGAAGAAACAGAAGAAGGAGAAGGTGAAGTCTGGAGGGTGAATCAGAAGAAGTAGAAGAAGGAGAAGGAGAAGGAGTAGTCTGGAGGGTGAATCAGAAGAAGTAGACGAAGGAGAAGGAGAACGTGAAGTCTGGAGGGTGAATCAGAAGAAGCAGAAGAAGGAGAAGGAGAAGGTGAAGTCTGGAGGGTGAATCAGATGAAGTAGAAGAAGGAGAAGGAGAAGGTGAAGTCTGGAGGGTGAATCAGAAGAAGCAGAAGAAGGAGAAGGAGAAGGTGAAGTCTGGAGGGTGAATCAGAAGAAGCAGAAGAAGGAGAAGGAGAAGGTGAAGTCTGGAGGGTGAATCAGAAGAAGTAGAAGAAGGAGAAGGAGAAGTTGAAGTCTGGAGGGTGAAGCAGAAGAAGTAGAAGATGGAGAAGGAGAAGGTGAAGTCAGGAGGGTGAATCAGAAGAAGTAGAAGAAGGAGAAGGAGAAGGTGAAGTCAGGAGGGTGAATCAGAAGAAGCAGAAGATGGAGAAGGAGAAGGTGAAGTCTGGAGGGTGAATCAGAAGAATCAGAAAAAGGAGAAGGAGAAGGTGAAGTCTGGAGGGTGAATCAGAAGAAGCAGAGGAAGGAGAAGGAGAAGGTGAAGTCTGTAGGGTGAATCAGAAGAAGCAGAAGAAGGAGAAGGAGAAGGTGAAGTCTGGAGGGTGAATCAGAAGAAGCAGAAGAAAGAGAAGGAGAAGGTGAAGTCTGGAGGGTGAATCAGAAGAAGTAGAAGAAGGAGAAGGAGAAGGTGAAGTCTGGAGGGTGAATCAGAAGAAGCAGAAGAAGGAGAAGGAGAAGGTGAAGTCTGGAGGGTGAATCAGAAGAAGCAGAAGAAGGAGAAGGAGAAGGTGAAGTCTGGAGGGTGAATCAGAAGAAGTAGAAGAAGGAGAAGGAGAAGTTGAAGTCTGGAGGGTGAAGCAGAAGAAGTAGAAGAAGGAGAAGGAGAAGGTGAAGTCAGGAGGGTGAATCAGAAGATGTAGAAGAAGGAGAAGGAGAAGGTGAAGTCAGGAGGGTGAATCAGAAGAAGCAGAAGAAGGAGAAGGAGAAGGTGAAGTCTGGAGGGTGAGTCAGAAGAAGTAGAAGAAGGAGAAGGAGAAGGTGAAGTCTGGAGGGTGAATCAGAAGAAGCAGAAGAAGGAGAAGGAGAAGGTGAAGTCTGGAGGGTGAATCAGAAGAAGCAGAAGAAGGAGAAGGAGAAGGTGAAGTCTGGAGGGTGAATCAGAAGAAGCAGAATAAGGAGAAGGAGAAGGTTATCTCTGGAGGGTGAATCAGAAGAAGCAGAAGAAGGAGAAGGAGAAGGTGAAGTCTGGAGGGTGAATCAGAAGAAGTAGAAGAAGGAGAAGGAGAAGGTGAAGTCTGGAGGGTGAAGCAGAAGAAGTAGAAGAAGGAGAAGGAGAAGGTGAAGTCAGGAGGGTGAATCAGAAGAAGTAGAAGAAGGAGAAGGAGAAGGTGAAGTCAGGAGGGTGAATCAGAAGAAGCAGAAGAAGGAGATAGAGAAGGTGAAGTCTGGAGGGTGAATCAGAAGAATCAGAAGAAGGAGAAGGAGAAGGTGAAGTCTGGAGGGTGAAGCAGAAGAAGCAGAAGAAAGAGAAGGAGAAGGTGAAGTCTGGAGGGTGAAGCAGAAGAAGCAGAAGAAGGAGAAGGAGAAGTTGAAGACTGGAGGGTGAATCAGAAGAAGTAGAAGAAGGAGAAGGAGAAGGTGAAGTCTGGAGGGTGAATCAGAAGAAGTAGAAGAAGGAGAAGGAGAAGGTGAAGTCTGGAGGGTGAATCAGAAGAAGCAGAAGAAGGAGAAGGAGAAGGTGAAGTCTGGAGGGTGAATCATAAGAAGCAGAAGAAGGAGAAGGAGAAGATGAAGTCTGGAGGGTGAATCAGAAGAAGTAGAAGAAGGAGAATGAGAAGGTGAAGTCTGGAGGGTGAATCAGAAGAAGTAGAAGAAGGAGAAGGAGAAGTTGAAGTCTGGAGGGTGAATCAGAAGAAGCAGAAGAAGGAGAAGGAGAAGGTGAAGTCTGGAGGGTGAATCAGAAGAAGTAGAAGAAGGAGAAGGAGAAGATGAAGTCTGGAGGGTGAATCAGAAGAAGTAGAAGAAGGAGAAGGAGAAGGTGAAGTCTGGAGGGTGAATCAGAAGAAGTAGAAGAAGGAGAAGGAGAAGATGAAGTCTGGAGGGTGAATCAGAAGAAACAGAAGAAGGAGAAGGAGAAGGTGAAGTCTGGAGGGTGAATCAGAAGAAGTAGAAGAAGGAGAAGGAGAAGGAGTAGTCTGGAGGGTGAATCAGAAGAAGTAGACGAAGGAGAAGGAGAAGGTGAAGTCTGGAGGGTGAATCAGAAGAAGCAGAAGAAGGAGAAGGAGAAGGTGAAGCCTGGAGGGTGAATCAGATGAAGTAGAAGAAGGAGAAGGAGAAGGTGAAGACTGGAGGGTGAATCAGAAGAAGTAGAAGAAGGAGAAGGAGAAGGTGAAGTCTGGAGGGTGAATCAGAAGAAACAGAAGAAGGAGAAGGAGAAGGTGAAGTCTGGAGGGTGAATCAGAAGAAGTAGAAGAAGGAGAAGGAGAAGGAGTAGTCTGGAGGGTGAATCAGAAGAAGTAGACGAAGGAGAAGGAGAAGGTGAAGTCTGGAGGGTGAATCAGAAGAAGCAGAAGAAGGAGAAGGAGAAGGTGAAGTCTGGAGGGTGAATCAGAAGAAGCAGAAGAAGGAGAAGGAGAAGGTGAAGTCTGGAGGGTGAATCAGAAGAAGCAGAATAAGGAGAAGGAGAAGGTTATCTCTGGAGGGTGAAGCAGAAGAAGCAGAAGAAGGAGAAGGAGAAGTTGAAGACTGGAGGGTGAATCAGAAGAAGTAGAAGAAGGAGAAGGAGAAGGTGAAGTCTGGAGGGTGAATCAGAAGAAGTAGAAGAAGGAGAAGGAGAAGGTGAAGTCTGGAGGGTGAATCAGAAGAAGCAGAAGAAGGAGAAGGAGAAGGTGAAGTCTGGAGGGTGAATCATAAGAAGCAGAAGAAGGAGAAGGAGAAGATGAAGTCTGGAGGGTGAATCAGAAGAAGTAGAAGAAGGAGAATGAGAAGGTGAAGTCTGGAGGGTGAATCAGAAGAAGTAGAAGAAGGAGAAGGAGAAGTTGAAGTCTGGAGGGTGAATCAGAAGAAGCAGAAGAAGGAGAAGGAGAAGGTGAAGTCTGGAGGGTGAATCAGAAGAAGTAGAAGAAGGAGAAGGAGAAGATGAAGTCTGGAGGGTGAATCAGAAGAAGTAGAAGAAGGAGAAGGAGAAGGTGAAGTCTGGAGGGTGAATCAGAAGAAGTAGAAGAAGGAGAAGGAGAAGATGAAGTCTGGAGGGTGAATCAGAAGAAACAGAAGAAGGAGAAGGAGAAGGTGAAGTCTGGAGGGTGAATCAGAAGAAGTAGAAGAAGGAGAAGGAGAAGGAGTAGTCTGGAGGGTGAATCAGAAGAAGTAGACGAAGGAGAAGGAGAAGGTGAAGTCTGGAGGGTGAATCAGAAGAAGCAGAAGAAGGAGAAGGAGAAGGTGAAGTCTGGAGGGTGAATCAGATGAAGTAGAAGAAGGAGAAGGAGAAGGTGAAGACTGGAGGGTGAATCAGAAGAAGTAGAAGAAGGAGAAGGAGAAGGTGAAGTCTGGAGGGTGAATCAGAAGAAGCAGAAGAAGGAGAAGGAGAAGGTGAAGTCTGGAGGGTGAATCAGAAGAAGTAGAAGAAGGAGAAGGAGAAGGTGAAGTCTGGAGGGTGAATCAGAAGAAGTAGAAGAAGGAGAAGGAGAAGTTGAAGTCTGGAGGGTGAAGCAGAAGAAGTAGAAGATGGAGAAGGAGAAGGTGAAGTCAGGAGGGTGAATCAGAAGAAGTAGAAGAAGGAGAAGGAGAAGGTGAAGTCAGGAGGGGGAATCAGAAGAAGCAGAAGATGGAGAAGGAGAAGGTGAAGTCTGGAGGGTGAATCAGAAGAATCAGAAGAAGGAGAAGGAGAAGGTGAAGTCTGGAGGGTGAATCAGAAGAAGCAAAGGAAGGAGATGGAGAAGGTGAAGTCTGGAGGGTGAATCAGAAGAAGCAGAATAAGGAGAAGGAGAAGGTGAAGTCTGGAGGGTGAATCAGAAGAAGTAGAAGAAGGAGAAGGAGAAGGTGAAGTCAGGAGGGGGAATCAGAAGAAGCAGAAGATGGAGAAGGAGAAGGTGAAGTCTGGAGGGTGAATCAGAAGAATCAGAAGAAGGAGAAGGAGAAGGTGAAGTCTGGAGGGTGAATCAGAAGAAGCAAAGGAAGGAGAAGGAGAAGGTGAAGTCTGGAGGGTGAATCAGAAGAAGCAGAATAAGGAGAAGGAGAAGGTGAAGTCTGGAGGGTGAATCAGAAGAAGCAGAATAAGGAGAAGGAGAAGGTGAAGTCTGGAGGGTGAATCAGAAGAAGCAGAAGAAGGAGAAGGAGAAGGTGAAGTCTGGAGGGTGAATCAGAAGAAGTAGAAGAAGGAGAAGGAGAAGGTGAAGTCAGGAGGGTGAATCAGAAGAAGTAGAAGAAGGAGAAGGAGAAGGTGAAGTCAGGAGGGGGAATCAGAAGAAGCAGAAGATGGAGAAGGAGAAGGTGAAGTCTGGAGGGTGAATCAGAAGAATCAGAAGAAGGAGAAGGAGAAGGTGAAGTCTGGAGGGTGAATCAGAAGAAGCAAAGGAAGGAGAAGGAGAAGGTGAAGTCTGGAGGGTGAATCAGAAGAAGCAGAATAAGGAGAAGGAGAGGGAGAAGTCTGGAGGGTGAATCAGAAGAAGCAGAATAAGGAGAAGGAGAAGGTGAAGTCTGGAGGGTGAATCAGAAGAAGCAGAAGAAGGAGAAGGAGAAGGTGAAGTCTGGAGGGTGAATCAGAAGAAGTAGAAGAAGGAGAAGGAGAAGGTGAAGTCTGGAGGGTGAAGCAGAAGAAGTAGAAGAAGGAGAAGGAGAAGGTGAAGTCAGGAGGGTGAATCAGAAGAAGTAGAAGAAGGAGAAGGAGAAGGTGAAATCAGGAGGGTGAATCAGAAGAAGCAGAAGAAGGAGAAAGAGAAGGTGAAGTCTGGAGGATGAATCAGAAGAATCAGAAGAAGGAGAAGGAGAAGGTGAAGTCTGGAGGGTGAATCAGAAGAAGCAGAAGAAAGAGAAGGAGAAGGTGAAGTCTGGAGGGTGAAGCAGAAGAAACAGAAGAAGGAGAAGGAGAAGGTGAAGACTGGAGGGTGAATCAGAAGAAGTAGAAGAAGGAGAAGGAGAAGGTGAAGTCTGGAGGGTGAATCAGAAGAAGTAGAAGAAGGAGAAGGAGAAGGTGAAGTCTGGAGGGTGAATCAGAAGAAGCAGAAGAAGGAGAAGGAGAAGGTGAAGTCTGGAGGGTGAATCAGAAGAAGCAGAAGAAGGAGAAGGAGAAGATGAAGTCTGGAGGGTGAATCAGAAGAAGTAGAAGAAGGAGAAGGAGAAGGTGAAGTCTGGAGGGTGAATCAGAAGTAGTAGAAGAAGGAGAAGGAGAAGGTGAAGTCTGGAGGGTGAATCAGAAGAAACAGAAGAAGGAGAAGGAGAAGGTGAAGTCTGGAGGGTGAATCAGAAGAAGTAGAAGAAGGAGAAGGAGAAGGTGTAGTCTGGAGGGTGAATCAGAAGAAGTAGACGAAGGAGAAGGAGAAGGTGAAGTCTGGAGGGTGAATCAGAAGAAGCAGAAGAAGGAGATGGAGAAGGTGAAGTCTGGAGGGTGAATCAGAGGAAGTAGAAGAAGGAGAAGGAGAAGGTGAAGTCTGGAGGGTGAATCAGAAGAAGTAGACGAAGGAGAAGGAGAAGGTGAAGTCTGGAGGGTGAATCAGAAGAAGCAGAAGAAGGAGAAGGAGAAGGTGAAGTCTGGAGGGTGAATCAGATGAAGTAGAAGAAGGAGAAGGAGAAGGTGAAGTCTGGAGGGTGAATCAGAAGAAGCAGAAGAAGGAGAAGGAGAAGGTGAAGTCTGGAGGGTGAATCAGAAGAAGTAGAAGAAGGAGAAGGAGAAGTTGAAGTCTGGAGGGTGAAGCAGAAGAAGTAGAAGAAGGAGAAGGAGAAGGTGAAGTCAGGAGGGTGAATCAGAAGATGTAGAAGAAGGAGAAGGAGAAGGTGAAGTCAGGAGGGTGAATCAGAAGAAGCAGAAGAAGGAGAAGGAGAAGGTGAAGTCTGGAGGGTGAATCAGAAGAAGTAGAAGAAGGAGAAGGAGAAGGTGAAGTCTGGAGGGTGAATCAGAAGAAGCAGAAGAAGGAGAAGGAGAAGGTGAAGTCTGGAGGGTGAATCAGAAGAAGCAGAAGAAGGAGAAGGAGAAGGTGAAGTCTGGAGGGTGAATCAGAAGAAGCAGAATAAGGAGAAGGAGAAGGTTATCTCTGGAGGGTGAATCAGAAGAAGCAGAAGAAGGAGAAGGAGAAGGTGAAGTCTGGAGGGTGAATCAGAAGAAGTAGAAGAAGGAGAAGGAGAAGGTGAAGTCTGGAGGGTGAAGCAGAAGAAGTAGAAGAAGGAGAAGGAGAAGGTGAAGTCAGGAGCGTGAATCAGAAGAAGTAGAAGAAGGAGAAGGAGAAGGTGAAGTCAGGAGGGTGAATCAGAAGAAGCAGAAGAAGGAGATAGAGAAGGTGAAGTCTGGAGGGTGAATCAGAAGAATCAGAAGAAGGAGAAGGAGAAGGTGATGTCTGGAGGGTGAAGCAGAAGAAGCAGAAGAAAGAGAAGGAGAAGGTGAAGTCTGGAGGGTGAAGCAGAAGAAACAGAAGAAGGAGAAGGAGAAGGTGAAGACTGGAGGGTGAATCAGAAGAAGTAGAAGAAGGAGAAGGAGAAGGTGAAGTCTGGAGGGTGAATCAGAAGAAGTAGAAGAAGGAGAAGGAGAAGGTGAAGTCTGGAGGGTGAATCAGAAGAAGCAGAAGAAGGAGAAGGAGAAGGTGAAGTCTGGAGGGTGAATCAGAAGAAGCAGAAGAAGGAGAAGGAGAAGATGAAGTCCGGAGGGTGAATCAGAAGAAGTAGAAGAAGGAGAAGGAGAAGGTGAAGTCTGGAGGGTGAATCAGAAGAAGTAGAAGAAGGAGAAGGAGAAGTTGAAGTCTGGAGGGTGAATCAGAAGAAGCAGAAGAAGGAGAAGGAGAAGGTGAAGTCTGGAGGCTGAATCAGAAGAAGTAGAAGAAGGAGAAGGAGAAGATGAAGTCTGGAGGGTGAATCAGAAGAAGTAGAAGAAGGAGAAGGAGAAGGTGAAGTCTGGAGGGTGAATCAGAAGAAGTAGAAGAAGGAGAAGGAGAAGATGAAGTCTGGAGGGTGAATCAGAAGAAACAGAAGAAGGAGAAGGTGAAGTCTGGAGGGTGAATCAGAAGAAGTAGAAGAAGGAGAAGGAGAAGGAGTAGTCTGGAGGGTGAATCAGAAGAAGTAGACGAAGGAGAAGGAGAACGTGAAGTCTGGAGGGTGAATCAGAAGAAGCAGAAGAAGGAGAAGGAGAAGGTGAAGTCTGGAGGGTGAATCAGATGAAGTAGAAGAAGGAGAAGGAGAAGGTGAAGTCTGGAGGGTGAATCAGAAGAAGCAGAAGAAGGAGAAGGAGAAGGTGAAGTCTGGAGGGTGAATCAGAAGAAGCAGAAGAAGGAGAAGGAGAAGGTGAAGTCTGGAGGGTGAATCAGAAGAAGTAGAAGAAGGAGAAGGAGAAGTTGAAGTCTGGAGGGTGAAGCAGAAGAAGTAGAAGATGGAGAAGGAGAAGGTGAAGTCAGGAGGGTGAATCAGAAGAAGTAGAAGAAGGAGAAGGAGAAGGTGAAGTCAGGAGGGTGAATCAGAAGAAGCAGAAGATGGAGAAGGAGAAGGTGAAGTCTGGAGGGTGAATCAGAAGAATCAGAAAAAGGAGAAGGAGAAGGTGAAGTCTGGAGGGTGAATCAGAAGAAGCAGAGGAAGGAGAAGGAGAAGGTGAAGTCTGTAGGGTGAATCAGAAGAAGCAGAAGAAGGAGAAGGAGAAGGTGAAGTCTGGAGGGTGAATCAGAAGAAGCAGAAGAAAGAGAAGGAGAAGGTGAAGTCTGGAGGGTGAATCAGAAGAAGTAGAAGAAGGAGAAGGAGAAGGTGAAGTCTGGAGGGTGAATCAGAAGAAGCAGAAGAAGGAGAAGGAGAAGGTGAAGTCTGGAGGGTGAATCAGAAGAAGCAGAAGAAGGAGAAGGAGAAGGTGAAGTCTGGAGGGTGAATCAGAAGAAGTAGAAGAAGGAGAAGGAGAAGTTGAAGTCTGGAGGGTGAAGCAGAAGAAGTAGAAGAAGGAGAAGGAGAAGGTGAAGTCAGGAGGGTGAATCAGAAGATGTAGAAGAAGGAGAAGGAGAAGGTGAAGTCAGGAGGGTGAATCAGAAGAAGCAGAAGAAGGAGAAGGAGAAGGTGAAGTCTGGAGGGTGAGTCAGAAGAAGTAGAAGAAGGAGAAGGAGAAGGTGAAGTCTGGAGGGTGAATCAGAAGAAGCAGAAGAAGGAGAAGGAGAAGGTGAAGTCTGGAGGGTGAATCAGAAGAAGCAGAAGAAGGAGAAGGAGAAGGTGAAGTCTGGAGGGTGAATCAGAAGAAGCAGAATAAGGAGAAGGAGAAGGTTATCTCTGGAGGGTGAATCAGAAGAAGCAGAAGAAGGAGAAGGAGAAGGTGAAGTCTGGAGGGTGAATCAGAAGAAGTAGAAGAAGGAGAAGGAGAAGGTGAAGTCTGGAGGGTGAAGCAGAAGAAGTAGAAGAAGGAGAAGGAGAAGGTGAAGTCAGGAGGGTGAATCAGAAGAAGTAGAAGAAGGAGAAGGAGAAGGTGAAGTCAGGAGGGTGAATCAGAAGAAGCAGAAGAAGGAGATAGAGAAGGTGAAGTCTGGAGGGTGAATCAGAAGAATCAGAAGAAGGAGAAGGAGAAGGTGAAGTCTGGAGGGTGAAGCAGAAGAAGCAGAAGAAAGAGAAGGAGAAGGTGAAGTCTGGAGGGTGAAGCAGAAGAAGCAGAAGAAGGAGAAGGAGAAGTTGAAGACTGGAGGGTGAATCAGAAGAAGTAGAAGAAGGAGAAGGAGAAGGTGAAGTCTGGAGGGTGAATCAGAAGAAGTAGAAGAAGGAGAAGGAGAAGGTGAAGTCTGGAGGGTGAATCAGAAGAAGCAGAAGAAGGAGAAGGAGAAGGTGAAGTCTGGAGGGTGAATCATAAGAAGCAGAAGAAGGAGAAGGAGAAGATGAAGTCTGGAGGGTGAATCAGAAGAAGTAGAAGAAGGAGAATGAGAAGGTGAAGTCTGGAGGGTGAATCAGAAGAAGTAGAAGAAGGAGAAGGAGAAGTTGAAGTCTGGAGGGTGAATCAGAAGAAGCAGAAGAAGGAGAAGGAGAAGGTGAAGTCTGGAGGGTGAATCAGAAGAAGTAGAAGAAGGAGAAGGAGAAGATGAAGTCTGGAGGGTGAATCAGAAGAAGTAGAAGAAGGAGAAGGAGAAGGTGAAGTCTGGAGGGTGAATCAGAAGAAGTAGAAGAAGGAGAAGGAGAAGATGAAGTCTGGAGGGTGAATCAGAAGAAACAGAAGAAGGAGAAGGAGAAGGTGAAGTCTGGAGGGTGAATCAGAAGAAGTAGAAGAAGGAGAAGGAGAAGGAGTAGTCTGGAGGGTGAATCAGAAGAAGTAGACGAAGGAGAAGGAGAAGGTGAAGTCTGGAGGGTGAATCAGAAGAAGCAGAAGAAGGAGAAGGAGAAGGTGAAGCCTGGAGGGTGAATCAGATGAAGTAGAAGAAGGAGAAGGAGAAGGTGAAGACTGGAGGGTGAATCAGAAGAAGTAGAAGAAGGAGAAGGAGAAGGTGAAGTCTGGAGGGTGAATCAGAAGAAACAGAAGAAGGAGAAGGAGAAGGTGAAGTCTGGAGGGTGAATCAGAAGAAGTAGAAGAAGGAGAAGGAGAAGGAGTAGTCTGGAGGGTGAATCAGAAGAAGTAGACGAAGGAGAAGGAGAAGGTGAAGTCTGGAGGGTGAATCAGAAGAAGCAGAAGAAGGAGAAGGAGAAGGTGAAGTCTGGAGGGTGAATCAGAAGAAGCAGAAGAAGGAGAAGGAGAAGGTGAAGTCTGGAGGGTGAATCAGAAGAAGCAGAATAAGGAGAAGGAGAAGGTTATCTCTGGAGGGTGAAGCAGAAGAAGCAGAAGAAGGAGAAGGAGAAGTTGAAGACTGGAGGGTGAATCAGAAGAAGTAGAAGAAGGAGAAGGAGAAGGTGAAGTCTGGAGGGTGAATCAGAAGAAGTAGAAGAAGGAGAAGGAGAAGGTGAAGTCTGGAGGGTGAATCAGAAGAAGCAGAAGAAGGAGAAGGAGAAGGTGAAGTCTGGAGGGTGAATCATAAGAAGCAGAAGAAGGAGAAGGAGAAGATGAAGTCTGGAGGGTGAATCAGAAGAAGTAGAAGAAGGAGAATGAGAAGGTGAAGTCTGGAGGGTGAATCAGAAGAAGTAGAAGAAGGAGAAGGAGAAGTTGAAGTCTGGAGGGTGAATCAGAAGAAGCAGAAGAAGGAGAAGGAGAAGGTGAAGTCTGGAGGGTGAATCAGAAGAAGTAGAAGAAGGAGAAGGAGAAGATGAAGTCTGGAGGGTGAATCAGAAGAAGTAGAAGAAGGAGAAGGAGAAGGTGAAGTCTGGAGGGTGAATCAGAAGAAGTAGAAGAAGGAGAAGGAGAAGATGAAGTCTGGAGGGTGAATCAGAAGAAACAGAAGAAGGAGAAGGAGAAGGTGAAGTCTGGAGGGTGAATCAGAAGAAGTAGAAGAAGGAGAAGGAGAAGGAGTAGTCTGGAGGGTGAATCAGAAGAAGTAGACGAAGGAGAAGGAGAAGGTGAAGTCTGGAGGGTGAATCAGAAGAAGCAGAAGAAGGAGAAGGAGAAGGTGAAGTCTGGAGGGTGAATCAGATGAAGTAGAAGAAGGAGAAGGAGAAGGTGAAGACTGGAGGGTGAATCAGAAGAAGTAGAAGAAGGAGAAGGAGAAGGTGAAGTCTGGAGGGTGAATCAGAAGAAGCAGAAGAAGGAGAAGGAGAAGGTGAAGTCTGGAGGGTGAATCAGAAGAAGTAGAAGAAGGAGAAGGAGAAGTTGAAGTCTGGAGGGTGAAGCAGAAGAAGTAGAAGATGGAGAAGGAGAAGGTGAAGTCAGGAGGGTGAATCAGAAGAAGTAGAAGAAGGAGAAGGAGAAGGTGAAGTCTGGAGGGTGAATCAGAAGAAGTAGAAGAAGGAGAAGGAGAAGGTGAAGTCTGGAGGGTGAATCAGAAGAAGCAGAAGAAGGAGAAGGAGAAGGTGAAGTCTGGAGGGTGAATCAGAAGAAGCAGAAGAAGGAGAAGGAGAAGATGAAGTCTGGAGGGTGAATCAGAAGAAGTAGAAGAAGGAGAAGGAGAAGGTGAAGTCTGGAGGGTGAATCAGAAGAAGTAGAAGAAGGAGAAGGAGAAGTTGAAGTCTGGAGGGTGAATCAGAAGAAGCAGAAGAAGGAGAAGGAGAAGGTGAAGTCTGGAGGCTGAATCAGAAGAAGTAGAAGAAGGAGAAGGAGAAGATGAAGTCTGGAGGGTGAATCAGAAGAAGTAGAAGAAGGAGAAGGAGAAGGTGAAGTCTGGAGGGTGAATCAGAAGAAGTAGAAGAAGGAGAAGGAGAAGATGAAGTCTGGAGGGTGAATCAGAAGAAACAGAAGAAGGAGAAGGTGAAGTCTGGAGGGTGAATCAGAAGAAGTAGAAGAAGGAGAAGGAGAAGGAGTAGTCTGGAGGGTGAATCAGAAGAAGTAGACGAAGGAGAAGGAGAACGTGAAGTCTGGAGGGTGAATCAGAAGAAGCAGAAGAAGGAGAAGGAGAAGATGAAGTCTGGAGGGTGAATCAGATGAAGTAGAAGAAGGAGAAGGAGAAGGTGAAGTCTGGAGGGTGAATCAGAAGAAGCAGAAGAAGGAGAAGGAGAAGGTGAAGTCTGGAGGGTGAATCAGAAGAAGCAGAAGAAGGAGAAGGAGAAGGTGAAGTCTGGAGGGTGAATCAGAAGAAGTAGAAGAAGGAGAAGGAGAAGTTGAAGTCTGGAGGGTGAAGCAGAAGAAGTAGAAGATGGAGAAGGAGAAGGTGAAGTCAGGAGGGTGAATCAGAAGAAGTAGAAGAAGGAGAAGGAGAAGGTGAAGTCAGGAGGGTGAATCAGAAGAAGCAGAAGATGGAGAAGGAGAAGGTGAAGTCTGGAGGGTGAATCAGAAGAATCAGAAAAAGGAGAAGGAGAAGGTGAAGTCTGGAGGGTGAATCAGAAGAAGCAGAGGAAGGAGAAGGAGAAGGTGAAGTCTGTAGGGTGAATCAGAGAAACAGAAGAAGGAGAAGGAGAAGGTGAAGTCTGGAGGGTGAATCAGAAGAAGCAGAAGAAAGAGAAGGAGAAGGTGAAGTCTGGAGGGTGAATCAGAAGAAGTAGAAGAAGGAGAAGGAGAAGGTGAAGTCTGGAGGGTGAATCAGAAGAAGCAGAAGAAGGAGAAGGAGAAGGTGAAGTCTGGAGGGTGAATCAGAAGAAGCAGAAGAAGGAGAAGGAGAAGGTGAAGTCTGGAGGGTGAATCAGAAGAAGTAGAAGAAGGAGAAGGAGAAGTTGAAGTCTGGAGGGTGAAGCAGAAGAAGTAGAAGAAGGAGAAGGAGAAGGTGAAGTCAGGAGGGTGAATCAGAAGATGTAGAAGAAGGAGAAGGAGAAGGTGAAGTCAGGAGGGTGAATCAGAAGAAGCAGAAGAAGGAGAAGGAGAAGGTGAAGTCTGGAGGGTGAATCAGAAGAAGTAGAAGAAGGAGAAGGAGAAGGTGAAGTCTGGAGGGTGAATCAGAAGAAGCAGAAGAAGGAGAAGGAGAAGGTGAAGTCTGGAGGGTGAATCAGAAGAAGCAGAAGAAGGAGAAGGAGAAGGTGAAGTCTGGAGGGTGAATCAGAAGAAGCAGAATAAGGAGAAGGAGAAGGATATCTCTGGAGGGTGAATCAGAAGAAGCAGAAGAAGGAGAAGGAGAAGGTGAAGTCTGGAGGGTGAATCAGAAGAAGTAGAAGAAGGAGAAGGAGAAGGTGAAGTCTGGAGGGTGAAGCAGAAGAAGTAGAAGAAGGAGAAGGAGAAGGTGAAGTCAGGAGGGTGAATCAGAAGAAGTAGAAGAAGGAGAAGGAGAAGGTGAAGTCAGGAGGGTGAATCAGAAGAAGCAGAAGAAGGAGATAGAGAAGGTGAAGTCTGGAGGGTGAATCAGAAGAATCAGAAGAAGGAGAAGGAGAAGGTGAAGTCTGGAGGGTGAAGCAGAAGAAGCAGAAGAAAGAGAAGGAGAAGGTGAAGTCTGGAGGGTGAAGCAGAAGAAGCAGAAGAAGGAGAAGGAGAAGTTGAAGACTGGAGGGTGAATCAGAAGAAGTAGAAGAAGGAGAAGGAGAAGGTGAAGTCTGGAGGGTGAATCAGAAGAAGTAGAAGAAGGAGAAGGAGAAGGTGAAGTCTGGAGGGTGAATCAGAAGAAGCAGAAGAAGGAGAAGGAGAAGGTGAAGTCTGGAGGGTGAATCATAAGAAGCAGAAGAAGGAGAAGGAGAAGATGAAGTCTGGAGGGTGAATCAGAAGAAGTAGAAGAAGGAGAATGAGAAGGTGAAGTCTGGAGGGTGAATCAGAAGAAGTAGAAGAAGGAGAAGGAGAAGTTGAAGTCTGGAGGGTGAATCAGAAGAAGCAGAAGAAGGAGAAGGAGAAGGTGAAGTCTGGAGGGTGAATCAGAAGAAGTAGAAGAAGGAGAAGGAGAAGATGAAGTCTGGAGGGTGAATCAGAAGAAGTAGAAGAAGGAGAAGGAGAAGGTGAAGTCTGGAGGGTGAATCAGAAGAAGTAGAAGAAGGAGAAGGAGAAGATGAAGTCTGGAGGGTGAATCAGAAGAAACAGAAGAAGGAGAAGGAGAAGGTGAAGTCTGGAGGGTGAATCAGAAGAAGTAGAAGAAGGAGAAGGAGAAGGAGTATTCTGGAGGGTGAATCAGAAGAAGTAGACGAAGGAGAAGGAGAAGGTGAAGTCTGGAGGGTGAATCAGAAGAAGCAGAAGAAGGAGAAGGAGAAGGTGAAGTCTGGAGGGTGAATCAGATGAAGTAGAAGAAGGAGAAGGAGAAGGTGAAGTCTGGAGGGTGAATCAGAAGAAGCAGAAGAAGGAGAAGGAGAAGGTGAAGTCTGGAGGGTGAATCAGAAGAAGCAGAAGAAGGAGAAGGAGAAGGTGAAGTCTGGAGGGTGAATCAGAAGAAGTAGAAGAAGGAGAAGGAGAAGTTGAAGTCTGGAGGGTGAAGCAGAAGAAGTAGAAGATGGAGAAGGAGAAGGTGAAGTCAGGAGGGTGAATCAGAAGAAGTAGAAGAAGGAGAAGGAGAAGGTGAAGTCAGGAGGGTGAATCAGAAGAAGCAGAAGATGGAGAAGGAGAAGGTGAAGTCTGGAGGGTGAATCAGAAGAATCAGAAGAAGGAGAAGGAGAAGGTGAAGTCTGGAGGGTGAATCAGAAGAAGCAGAGGAAGGAGAAGGAGAAGGTGAAGTCTGGAGGGTGAATCAGAAGAAGCAGAATAAGGAGAAGGAGAAGGTGAAGTCTGGAGGGTGAATCAGAAGAAGCAGAAGAAGGAGAAGGAGAAGGTGAAGTCTGGAGGGTGAATCAGAAGAAGTAGAAGAAGGAGAAGGAGAAGGTGAAGTCTGGAGGGTGAAGCAGAAGAAGTAGAAGAAGGAGAAGGAGAAGGTGAAGTCAGGAGGGTGAATCAGAAGAAGTAGAAGAAGGAGAAGGAGAAGGTGAAGTCAGGAGGGTGAATCAGAAGAAGCAGAAGAAGGAGAAGGAGAAGGTGAAGTCTGGAGGGTGAATCAGAAGAATCAGAAGAAGGAGAAGGAGAAGGTGAAGTCTGGAGGGTGAATCAGAAGAAGCAGAAGAAAGAGAAGGAGGAGGTGAAGTCTGGGGGGTGAAGCAGAAGAAACAGAAGAAGGAGAAGGAGAAGGTGAAGACTGGAGGGTGAATCAGAAGAAGTAGAAGAAGGAGAAGGAGAAGGTGAAGTCTGGAGGGTGAATCAGAAGAAGTAGAAGAAGGAGAAGGAGAAGGTGAAGTCTGGAGGGTGAATCAGAAGAAGCAGAAGAAGGAGAAGGAGAAGGTGAAGTCTGGAGGGTGAATCAGAAGAAGCAGAAGAAGGAGAAGGAGAAGATGAAGTCTGGAGGGTGAATCGGAAGAAGTAGAAGAAGGAGAAGGAGAAGGTGAAGTCTGGAGGGTGAATCAGAAGAAGTAGAAGAAGGAGAAGGAGAAGTTGAAGTCTGGAGGGTGAATCAGAAGAAGCAGAAGAAGGAGAAGGAGAAGGTGAAGTCTGGAGGGTGAATCAGAAGAAGTAGAAGAAGGAGAAGGAGGAGATGAAGTCTGGAGGGTGAATCAGAAGAAGTAGAAGAAGGAGAAGGAGAAGATGAAGTCTGGAGGGTGAATCAGAAGAAGTAGAAGAAGGAGAAGGAGAAGATGAAGTCTGGATGGTGAATCAGAAGAAGTAGAAGAAGGCGAAGGAGAAGGAGTAGTCTGGAGGGTGAATCAGAAGAAGTAGACGAAGGAGAAGGAGAAGGTGAAGTCTGGAGGGTGAATCAGAAGAAGCAGAAGAAGGAGAAGGAGAAGGTGAAGTCTGGAGGGTGAATCAGATGAAGTAGAAGAAGGAGAAGGAGAAGGTGAAGTCTGGAGGGTGAATCAGAAGAAGCAGAAGAAGGAGAAGGAGAAGGTGAAGTCTGGAGGGTGAATCAGAAGAAGCAGAAGAAGGAGAAGGAGAAGGTGAAGTCTGGAGGGTGAATCAGAAGAAGTAGAAGAAGGAGAAGGAGAAGTTGAAGTCTGGAGGGTGAAGCAGAAGAAGTAGAAGATGGAGAAGGAGAAGGTGAAGTCAGGAGGGTGAATCAGAAGAAGTAGAAGAAGGAGAAGGAGAAGGTGAAGTCAGGAGGGTGAATCAGAAGAAGCAGAAGATGGAGAAGGAGAAGGTGAAGTCTGGAGGGTGAATCAGAAGAATCAGAAGAAGTAGAAGGAGAAGGTGAAGTCTGGAGGGTGAATCAGAAGAAGCAGAGGAAGGAGAAGGAGAAGGTGAAGTCTGGAGGGTGAATCAGAAGAAGCAGAATAAGAAGAAGGAGTAGGTGAAGTCTGGAGGGTGAATCAGAAGAAGCAGAAGAAGGAGAAGGAGAAGGTGAAGTCTGGAGGGTGAATCAGAAGAAGTAGAAGAAGGAGAAGGAGAAGGTGAAGTCTGGAGGGTGAAGCAGAAGAAGTAGAAGAAGGAGAAGGAGAAGGTGAAGTCAGGAGGGTGAATCAGAAGAAGTAGAAGAAGGAGAAGGAGAAGGTGAAGTCAGGAGGGTGAATCAGAAGAAGCAGAAGAAGGAGAAGGAGAAGGTGAAGTCTGGAGGGTGAATCAGAAGAATCAGAAGAAGGAGAAGGAGAAGGTGAAGTCTGGAGGGTGAATCAGAAGAAGCAGAAGAAAGAGAAGGAGAAGGTGAAGTCTGGAGGGTGAAGCAGAAGAAACAGAAGAAGGAGAAGGAGAAGGTGAAGACTGGAGGGTGAATCAGAAGAAGTAGAAGAAGGAGAAGGAGAAGGTGAAGTCTGGAGGGTGAATCAGAAGAAGTAGAAGAAGGAGAAGGAGAAGGTGAAGTCTGGAGGGTGAATCAGAAGAAGCAGAAGAAGGAGAAGGAGAAGGTGAAGTCTGGAGGGTGAATCAGAAGAAGCAGAAGAAGGAGAAGGAGAAGATGAAGTCTGGAGGGTGAATCGGAAGAAGTAGAAGAAGGAGAAGGAGAAGGTGAAGTCTGGAGGGTGAATCAGAAGAAGTAGAAGAAGGAGAAGGAGAAGTTGAAGTCTGGAGGGTGAATCAGAAGAAGCAGAAGAAGGAGAAGGAGAAGGTGAAGTCTGGAGGGTGAATCAGAAGAAGTAGAAGAAGGAGAAGGAGGAGATGAAGTCTGGAGGGTGAATCAGAAGAAGTAGAAGAAGGAGAAGGAGAAGATGAAGTCTGGAGGGTGAATCAGAAGAAGTAGAAGAAGGAGAAGGAGAAGATGAAGTCTGGAGGGTGAATCAGAAGAAACAGAAGAAGGAGAAGGAGAAGGTGAAGTCTGGAGGGTGAATCAGAAGAAGTAGAAGAAGGAGAAGGAGAAGGTGTAGTCTGGAGGGTGAATCAGAAGAAGTAGACGAAGGAGAAGGAGAAGGTGAAGTCTGGAGGGTGAATCAGAAGAAGCAGAAGAAGGAGAAGGAGAAGGTGAAGTCTGGAGGGTGAATCAGAAGAAGTAGAAGAAGGAGAAGGAGAAGGTGAAGTCTGGAGGGTGAATCAGAAGAAGCAGAAGAAGGAGAAGGAGAAGGTGAAGTCTGGAGGGTGAATCAGAAGAAGCAGAAGAAGGAGAAGGAGAAGGTGAAGTCTGGAGGGTGAATCAGAAGAAGTAGAAGAATGAGAAGGAGAAGTTGAAGTCTGGAGGGTGAAGCAGAAGAAGTAGAAGATGGAGAAGGAGAAGGTGAAGTCAGGAGGGTGAATCAGAAGAAGTAGAAGAAGGAGAAGGAGAAGGTGAAGTCAGGAGGGTGAATCAGAAGAAGTAGAAGAAGGAGAAGGAGAAGGTGAAGTCTGGAGGGTGAATCAGAAGTAGTAGAAGAAGGAGAAGGAGAAGGTGAAGTCTGGAGGGTGAATCAGAAGAAACAGAAGAAGGAGAAGGAGAAGGTGAAGTCTGGAGGGTGAATCAGAAGAAGTAGAAGAAGGAGAAGGAGAAGGTGAAGTCTGGAGGGTGAAGCAGAAGAAGTAGAAGAAGGAGAAGGAGAAGGTGAAGTCAGGAGGGTGAATCAGAAGAAGTAGAAGACGGAGAAGGAGAAGGTGAAGTCAGGAGGGTGAATCAGAAGAAGCAGAAGAAGGAGAAGGAGAAGGTGAAGTCTGGAGGGTGAATCAGAAGAATCAGAAGAAGGAGAAGGAGAAGGTGAAGTCTGGAGGGTGAATCAGAAGAAGCAGAAGAAAGAGAAGGAGAAGGTGAAGTCTGGAGGGTGAAGCAGAAGAAACAGAAGAAGGAGAAGGAGAAGGTGAAGACTGGAGGGTGAATCAGAAGAAGTAGAAGAAGGAGAAGGAGAAGGTGAAGTCTGGAGGGTGAATCAGAAGAAGTAGAAGAAGGAGAAGGAGAAGGTGAAGTCTGGAGGGTGAATCAGAAGAAGCAGAAGAAGGAGAAGGAGAAGGTGAAGTCTGGAGGGTGAATCAGAAGAAGCAGAAGAAGGAGAAGGAGAAGATGAAGTCTGGAGGGTGAATCGGAAGAAGTAGAAGAAGGAGAAGGAGAAGGTGAAGTCTGGAGGGTGAATCAGAAGAAGTAGAAGAAGGAGAAGGAGAAGTTGAAGTCTGGAGGGTGAATCAGAAGAAGCAGAAGAAGGAGAAGGAGAAGGTGAAGTCTGGAGGGTGAATCAGAAGAAGTAGAAGAAGGAGAAGGAGGAGATGAAGTCTGGAGGGTGAATCAGAAGAAGTAGAAGAAGGAGAAGGAGAAGATGAAGTCTGGAGGGTGAATCAGAAGAAGTAGAAGAAGGAGAAGGAGAAGATGAAGTCTGGAGGGTGAATCAGAAGAAGTAGAAGAAGGCGAAGGAGAAGGAGTAGTCTGGAGGGTGAATCAGAAGAAGTAGACGAAGGAGAAGGAGAAGGTGAAGTCTGGAGGGTGAATCAGAAGAAGCAGAAGAAGGAGAAGGAGAAGGTGAAGTCTGGAGGGTGAATCAGATGAAGTAGAAGAAGGAGAAGGAGAAGGTGAAGTCTGGAGGGTGAATCAGAAGAAGCAGAAGAAGGAGAAGGAGAAGGTGAAGTCTGGAGGGTGAATCAGAAGAAGCAGAAGAAGGAGAAGGTGAAGTCTGGAGGGTGAATCAGAAGAAGTAGAAGAAGGAGAAGGAGAAGTTGAAGTCTGGAGGGTGAAGCAGAAGAAGTAGAAGATGGAGAAGGAGAAGGTGAAGTCAGGAGGGTGAATCAGAAGAAGTAGAAGAAGGAGAAGGAGAAGGCGAAGTCAGGAGGGTGAATCAGAAGAAGCAGAAGATGGAGAAGGAGAAGGTGAAGTCTGGAGGGTGAATCAGAAGAATCAGAAGAAGTAGAAGGAGAAGGTGAAGTCTGGAGGGTGAATCAGAAGAAGCAGAGGAAGGAGAAGGAGAAGGTGAAGTCTGGAGGGTGAATCAGAAGAAGCAGAATAAGAAGAAGGAGAAGGTGAAGTCTGGAGGGTGAATCAGAAGAAGTAGAAGAAGGAGAAGGAGAAGGAGTAGTCTGGAGGGTGAATCAGAAGAAGTAGACGAAGGAGAAGGAGAAGGTGAAGTCTGGAGGGTGAATCAGAAGAAGCAGAAGAAGGAGAAGGAGAAGGTGAAGTCTGGAGGGTGAATCAGATGAAGTAGAAGAAGGAGAAGGAGAAGGTGAAGTCTGGAGGGTGAATCAGAAGAAGCAGAAGAAGGAGAAGGAGAAGGTGAAGTCTGGAGGGTGAATCAGAAGAAGCAGAAGAAGGAGAAGGTGAAGTCTGGAGGGTGAATCAGAAGAAGTAGAAGAAGGAGAAGGAGAAGTTGAAGTCTGGAGGGTGAAGCAGAAGAAGTAGAAGATGGAGAAGGAGAAGGTGAAGTCAGGAGGGTGAATCAGAAGAAGTAGAAGAAGGAGAAGGAGAAGGTGAAGTCAGGAGGGTGAATCAGAAGAAGCAGAAGATGGAGAAGGAGAAGGTGAAGTCTGGAGGGTGAATCAGAAGAATCAGAAGAAGTAGAAGGAGAAGGTGAAGTCTGGAGGGTGAATCAGAAGAAGCAGAGGAAGGAGAAGGAGAAGGTGAAGTCTGGAGGGTGAATCAGAAGAAGCAGAATAAGAAGAAGGAGAAGGTGAAGTCTGGAGGGTGAATCAGAAGAAGCAGAAGAAGGAGAAGGAGAAGGTGAAGTCTGGAGGGTGAATCAGAAGAAGTAGAAGAAGGAGAAGGAGAAGGTGAAGTCTGGAGGGTGAAGCAGAAGAAGTAGAAGAAGGAGACGGAGAAGGTGAAGTCAGGAGGGTGAATCAGAAGAAGTAGAAGAAGGAGAAGGAGAAGGTGAAGTCAGGAGGGTGAAGCAGAAGAAGTAGAAGAAGGAGAAGGAGAAGGTGAAGTCAGGAGGGTGAATCAGAAGAAGTAGAAGACGGAGAAGGAGAAGGTGAAGTCAGGAGGGTGAATCAGAAGAAGCAGAAGAAGGAGAAGGAGAAGGTGAAGTCTGGAGGGTGAATCAGAAGAATCAGAAGAAGGAGAAGGAGAAGGTGAAGTCTGGAGGGTGAATCAGAAGAAGCAGAAGAAAGAGAAGGAGAAGGTGAAGTCTGGAGGGTGAAGCAGAAGAAACAGAAGAAGGAGAAGGAGAAGGTGAAGACTGGAGGGTGAATCAGAAGAAGTAGAAGAAGGAGAAGGAGAAGGTGAAGTCTGGAGGGTGAATCAGAAGAAGTAGAAGAAGGAGAAGGAGAAGGTGAAGTCTGGAGGGTGAATCAGAAGAAGCAGAAGAAGGAGAAGGAGAAGGTGAAGTCTGGAGGGTGAATCAGAAGAAGCAGAAGAAGGAGAAGGAGAAGATGAAGTCTGGAGGGTGAATCGGAAGAAGTAGAAGAAGGAGAAGGAGAAGGTGAAGTCTGGAGGGTGAATCAGAAGAAGTAGAAGAAGGAGAAGGAGAAGTTGAAGTCTGGAGGGTGAATCAGAAGAAGCAGAAGAAGGAGAAGGAGAAGGTGAAGTCTGGAGGGTGAATCAGAAGAAGTAGAAGAAGGAGAAGGAGGAGATGAAGTCTGGAGGGTGAATCAGAAGAAGTAGAAGAAGGAGAAGGAGAAGATGAAGTCTGGAGGGTGAATCAGAAGAAGTAGAAGAAGGAGAAGGAGAAGATGAAGTCTGGAGGGTGAATCAGAAGAAGTAGAAGAAGGCGAAGGAGAAGGAGTAGTCTGGAGGGTGAATCAGAAGAAGTAGACGAAGGAGAAGGAGAAGGTGAAGTCTGGAGGGTGAATCAGAAGAAGCAGAAGAAGGAGAAGGAGAAGGTGAAGTCTGGAGGGTGAATCAGATGAAGTAGAAGAAGGAGAAGGAGAAGGTGAAGTCTGGAGGGTGAATCAGAAGAAGCAGAAGAAGGAGAAGGAGAAGGTGAAGTCTGGAGGGTGAATCAGAAGAAGCAGAAGAAGGAGAAGGAGAAGGTGAAGTCTGGAGGGTGAATCAGAAGAAGTAGAAGAAGGAGAAGGAGAAGTTGAAGTCTGGAGGGTGAAGCAGAAGAAGTAGAAGATGGAGAAGGAGAAGGTGAAGTCAGGAGGGTGAATCAGAAGAAGTAGAAGAAGGAGAAGGAGAAGGCGAAGTCAGGAGGGTGAATCAGAAGAAGCAGAAGATGGAGAAGGAGAAGGTGAAGTCTGGAGGGTGAATCAGAAGAATCAGAAGAAGTAGAAGGAGAAGGTGAAGTCTGGAGGGTGAATCAGAAGAAGCAGAGGAAGGAGAAGGAGAAGGTGAAGTCTGGAGGGTGAATCAGAAGAAGCAGAATAAGAAGAAGGAGAAGGTGAAGTCTGGAGGGTGAATCAGAAGAAGCAGAAGAAGGAGAAGGAGAAGGTGAAGTCTGGAGGGTGAATCAGAAGAAGTAGAAGAAGGAGAAGGAGAAGGTGAAGTCTGGAGGGTGAAGCAGAAGAAGTAGAAGAAGGAGAAGGAGAAGGTGAAGTCAGGAGGGTGAATCAGAAGAAGTAGAAGAAGGAGAAGGAGAAGGTGAAGTCAGGAGGGTGAATCAGAAGAAGCAGAAGAAGGAGAAGGAGAAGGTGAAGTCTGGAGGGTGAATCAGAAGAATCAGAAGAAGGAGAAGGAGAAGGTGAAGTCTGGAGGGTGAATCAGAAGAAGCAGAAGAAAGAGAAGGAGAAGGTGAAGTCTGGAGGGTGAAGCAGAAGAAACAGAAGAAGGAGAAGGAGAAGGTGAAGACTGGAGGGTGAATCAGAAGAAGTAGAAGAAGGAGAAGGAGAAGGTGAAGTCTGGAGGGTGAATCAGAAGAAGTAGAAGAAGGAGAAGGAGAAGGTGAAGTCTGGAGGGTGAATCAGAAGAAGCAGAAGAAGGAGAAGGAGAAGGTGAAGTCTGGAGGGTGAATCAGAAGAAGCAGAAGAAGGAGAAGGAGAAGATGAAGTCTGGAGGGTGAATCGGAAGAAGTAGAAGAAGGAGAAGGAGAAGGTGAAGTCTGGAGGGTGAATCAGAAGAAGTAGAAGAAGGAGAAGGAGAAGTTGAAGTCTGGAGGGTGAATCAGAAGAAGCAGAAGAAGGAGAAGGAGAAGGTGAAGTCTGGAGGGTGAATCAGAAGAAGTAGAAGAAGGAGAAGGAGGAGATGAAGTCTGGAGGGTGAATCAGAAGAAGTAGAAGAAGGAGAAGGAGAAGATGAAGTCTGGAGGGTGAATCAGAAGAAGTAGAAGAAGGAGAAGGAGAAGATGAAGTCTGGAGGGTGAATCAGAAGAAACAGAAGAAGGAGAAGGAGAAGGTGAAGTCTGGAGGGTTAATCAGAAGAAGTAGAAGAAGGAGAAGGAGAAGGTGTAGTCTGGAGGGTGAATCAGAAGAAGTAGACGAAGGAGAAGGAGAAGGTGAAGTCTGGAGGGTGAATCAGAAGAAGCAGAAGAAGGAGAAGGAGAAGGTGAAGTCTGGAGGGTGAATCAGAAGAAGTAGAAGAAGGAGAAGGAGAAGGTGAAGTCTGGAGGGTGAATCAGAAGAAGCAGAAGAAGGAGAAGGAGAAGGTGAAGTCTGTAGGGTGAATCAGAAGAAGCAGAAGAAGGAGAAGGAGAAGGTGAAGTCTGGAGGGTGAATCAGAAGAAGTAGAAGAAGGAGAAGGAGAAGTTGAAGTCTGGAGGGTGAAGCAGAAGAAGTAGAAGATGGAGAAGGAGAAGGTGAAGTCAGGAGGGTGAATCAGAAGAAGTAGAAGAAGGAGAAGGAGAAGGTGAAGTCAGGAGGGTGAATCAGAAGAAGTAGAAGAAGGAGAAGGAGAAGGTGAAGTCTGGAGGGTGAATCAGAAGTAGTAGAAGAAGGAGAAGGAGAAGGTGAAGTCTGGAGGGTGAATCAGAAGAAACAGAAGAAGGAGAAGGAGAAGGTGAAGTCTGGAGGGTGAATCAGAAGAATTAGAAGAAGGAGAAGGAGAAGGTGTAGTCTGGAGGGTGAATCAGAAGAAGTAGACGAAGGAGAAGGAGAAGGTGGAGTCTGGAGGGTGAATCAGAAGAAGCAGAAGAAGGAGATGGTGAAGGTGAAGTCTGGAGGGTGAATCAGAGGAAGTAGAAGAAGGAGAAGGAGAATGTGAAGTCTGGAGGGTGAATCCGAAGAAGTAGACGAAGGAGAAGGAGAAGGTGAAGTCTGGAGGGTGAATCAGAAGAAGGAGAAGGAGAAGGTGAAGTCTGGAGGGTGAATCAGATGAAGTAGAAGAAGGAGAAGGAGAAGGTGAAGTCTGGAGGGTGAATCAGAAGAAGCAGAAGAAGGAGAAGGAGAAGGTGAAGTCTGGAGGGTGAATCAGAAGAAGCAGAAGAAGGAGAAGGAGAAGGTGAAGTCTGGAGGGTGAATCAGAAGAAGTAGAAGAAGGAGAAGGAGAAGTTGAAGTCTGGAGGGTGAAGCAGAAGAAGTAGAAGAAGGAGAAGGAGAAGGTGAAGGCAGGAGGGTGAATCAGAAGATGTAGAAGAAGGAGAAGGAGAAGGTGAAGTCAGGAGGGTGAATCAGAAGAAGCAGAAGAAGGAGAAGGAGAAGGTGAAGTCTGGAGGGTGAATCAGAAGAAGTAGAATAAGGAGAAGGAGAAGGTGAAGTCTGGAGGGTGAATCAGAAGAAGCAGAAGAAGGAGAAGGAGAAGGTGAAGTCTGGAGGGTGAATCAGAAGAAGCAGAAGAAGGAGAAGGAGAAGGTGAAGTCTGGAGGGTGAATCAGAAGAAGCAGAATAAGGAGAAGGAGAAGGTTATCTCTGGAGGGTGAATCAGAAGAAGCAGAAGAAGGAGAAGGAGAAGGTGAAGTCTGGAGGGTGAATCAGAAGAAGTAGAAGAAGGAGAAGGAGAAGGTGAAGTCTGGAGGGTGAAGCAGAAGAAGTAGAAGAAGGAGAAGGAGAAGGTGAAGTCAGGAGGGTGAATCAGAAGAAGTAGAAGAAGGAGAAGGAGAAGGTGAAGTCAGGACGGTGAATCAGAAGAAGCAGAAGAAGGAGATAGAGAAGGTGAAGTCTGGAGGGTGAATCAGAAGAATCAGAAGAAGGAGAAGGAGAAGGTGAAGTCTGGAGGGTGAAGCAGAAGAAGCAGAAGAAAGAGAAGGAGAAGGTGAAGTCTGGAGGGTGAAGCAGAAGAAACAGAAGAAGGAGAAGGAGAAGGTGAAGACTGGAGGGTGAATCAGAAGAAGTAGAAGAAGGAGAAGGAGAAGGTGAAGTCTGGAGGGTGAATCAGAAGAAGTAGAAGAAGGAGAAGGAGAAGGTGAAGTCTGGAGGGTGAATCAGAAGAAGCAGAAGAAGGAGAAGGAGAAGGTGAAGTCTGGAGGGTGAATCAGAAGAAGCAGAAGAAGGAGAAGGAGAAGATGAAGTCTGGAGGGTGAATCAGAAGAAGTAGAAGAAGTAGAAGGAGAAGGTGAAGTCTGGAGGGTGAATCAGAAGAAGTAGAAGAAGGAGAAGGAGAAGTTGAAGTCTGGAGGGTGAATCAGAAGAAGCAGAAGAAGGAGAAGGAGAAGGTGAAGTCTGGAGGGTGAATCAGAAGAAGCAGAAGAAGGAGAAGGAGAAGATGAAGTCTGGAGGGTGAATCAGAAGAAGTAGAAGAAGGAGAAGGAGAAGGTGAAGTCTGGAGGGTGAATCAGAAGAAGTAGAAAAGGAGAAGGAGAAGATGAAGTCTGGAGGGTGAATCAGAAGAAGCAGAAGAAGGAGAAGGAGAAGGTGAAGTCTGGAGGGTGAATCAGAAGAAGCAGAAGAAGGAGAAGGAGAAGATGAAGTCTGGAGGGTGAATCAGAAGAAGTAGAAGAAGGAGAAGGAGAAGGTGAAGTCTGGAGGGTGAATCAGAAGAAGTAGAAGAAGGAGAAGGAGAAGTTGAAGTCTGGAGGGTGAATCAGAAGAAGCAGAAGAAGGAGAAGGAGAAGGTGAAGTCTGGAGGCTGAATCAGAAGAAGTAGAAGAAGGAGAAGGAGAAGATGAAGTCTGGAGAGTGAATCAGAAGAAGGAGAAGAAGGAGAAGGAGAAGGTGAAGTCTGGAGGGTGAATCAGAAGAAGTAGAAGAAGGAGAAGGAGAAGATGAAGTCTGGAGGGTGAATCAGAAGAAACAGAAGAAGGAGAAGGTGAAGTCTGGAGGGTGAATCAGAAGAAGTAGAAGAAGGAGAAGGAGAAGGAGTAGTCTGGAGGGTGAATCAGAAGAAGTAGACGAAGGAGAAGGAGAACGTGAAGTCTGGAGGGTGAATCAGAAGAAGCAGAAGAAGGAGAAGGAGAAGGTGAAGTCTGGAGGGTGAATCAGATGAAGTAGAAGAAGGAGAAGGAGAAGGTGAAGTCTGGAGGGTGAATCAGAAGAAGCAGAAGAAGGAGAAGGAGAAGGTGAAGTCTGGAGGGTGAATCAGAAGAAGCAGAAGAAGGAGAAGGAGAAGGTGAAGTCTGGAGGGTGAATCAGAAGAAGTAGAAGAAGGAGAAGGAGAAGTTGAAGTCTGGAGGGTGAAGCAGAAGAAGTAGAAGATGGAGAAGGAGAAGGTGAAGTCAGGAGGGTGAATCAGAAGAAGTAGAAGAAGGAGAAGGAGAATTTGAAGTCAGGAGGGTGAATCAGAAGAAGCAGAAGATGGAGAAGGAGAAGGTGAAGTCTGGAGGGTGAATCAGAAGAATCAGAAAAAGGAGAAGGAGAAGGTGAAGTCTGGAGGGTGAATCAGAAGAAGCAGAGGAAGGAGAAGGAGAAGGTGAAGTCTGTAGGGTGAATCAGAAGAAGCAGAAGAAGGAGAAGGAGAAGGTGAAGTCTGGAGGGTGAATCAGAAGAAGCAGAAGAAAGAGAAGGAGAAGGTGAAGTCTGGAGGGTGAATCAGAAGAAGTAGAAGAAGGAGAAGGAGAAGGTGAAGTCTGGAGGGTGAATCAGAAGAAGCAGAAGAAGGAGAAGGAGAAGGTGAAGTCTGGAGGGTGAATCAGAAGAAGCAGAAGAAGGAGAAGGAGAAGGTGAAGTCTGGAGGGTGAATCAGAAGAAGTAGAAGAAGGAGAAGGAGAAGTTGAAGTCTGGAGGGTGAAGCAGAAGAAGTAGAAGAAGGAGAAGGAGAAGGTGAAGTCAGGAGGGTGAATCAGAAGATGTAGAAGAAGGAGAAGGAGAAGGTGAAGTCAGGAGGGTGAATCAGAAGAAGCAGAAGAAGGAGAAGGAGAAGGTGAAGTCTGGAGGGTGAATCAGAAGAAGTAGAAGAAGGAGAAGGAGAAGGTGAAGTCTGGAGGGTGAATCAGAAGAAGCAGAAGAAGGAGAAGGAGAAGGTGAAGTCTGGAGGGTGAATCAGAAGAAGCAGAAGAAGGAGAAGGAGAAGGTGAAGTCTGGAGGGTGAATCAGAAGAAGCAGAATAAGGAGAAGGAGAAGGTTATCTCTGGAGGGTGAATCAGAAGAAGCAGAAGAAGGAGAAGGAGAAGGTGAAGTCTGGAGGGTGAATCAGAAGAAGTAGAAGAAGGAGAAGGAGAAGGTGAAGTCTGGAGGGTGAAGCAGAAGAAGTAGAAGAAGGAGAAGGAGAAGGTGAAGTCAGGAGGGTGAATCAGAAGAAGTAGAAGAAGGAGAAGGAGAAGGTGAAGTCAGGAGGGTGAATCAGAAGAAGCAGAAGAAGGAGATAGAGAAGGTGAAGTCTGGAGGGTGAATCAGAAGAATCAGAAGAAGGAGAAGGAGAAGGTGAAGTCTGGAGGGTGAAGCAGAAGAAGCAGAAGAAAGAGAAGGAGAAGGTGAAGTCTGGAGGGTGAAGCAGAAGAAGCAGAAGAAGGAGAAGGAGAAGTTGAAGACTGGAGGGTGAATCAGAAGAAGTAGAAGAAGGAGAAGGAGAAGGTGAAGTCTGGAGGGTGAATCAGAAGAAGTAGAAGAAGGAGAAGGAGAAGGTGAAGTCTGGAGGGTGAATCAGAAGAAGCAGAAGAAGGAGAAGGAGAAGGTGAAGTCTGGAGGGTGAATCATAAGAAGCAGAAGAAGGAGAAGGAGAAGATGAAGTCTGGAGGGTGAATCAGAAGAAGTAGAAGAAGGAGAATGAGAAGGTGAAGTCTGGAGGGTGAATCAGAAGAAGTAGAAGAAAGAGAAGGAGAAGTTGAAGTCTGGAGGGTGAATCAGAAGAAGCAGAAGAAGGAGAAGGAGAAGGTGAAGTCTGGAGGGTGAATCAGAAGAAGTAGAAGAAGGAGAAGGAGAAGATGAAGTCTGGAGGGTGAATCAGAAGAAGTAGAAGAAGGAGAAGGAGAAGGTGAAGTCTGGAGGGTGAATCAGAAGAAGTAGAAGAAGGAGAAGGAGAAGATGAAGTCTGGAGGGTGAATCAGAAGAAACAGAAGAAGGAGAAGGAGAAGGTGAAGTCTGGAGGGTGAATCAGAAGAATTGAAGAAGGAGAAGGAGAAGGAGTAGTCTGGAGGGTGAATCAGAAGAAGTAGACGAAGGAGAAGGAGAAGGTGAAGTCTGGAGGGTGAATCAGAAGAAGCAGAAGAAGGAGAAGGAGAAGGTGAAGTCTGGAGGGTGAATCAGATGAAGTAGAAGAAGGAGAAGGAGAAGGTGAAGTCTGGAGGGTGAATCAGAAGAAGCAGAAGAAGGAGAAGGAGAAGGTGAATTCTGGAGGGTGAATCAGAAGAAGCAGAAGAAGGAGAAGGAGAAGGTGAAGTCTGGAGGGTGAATCAGAAGAAGTAGAAGAAGGAGAAGGAGAAGTTGAAGTCTGGAGGGTGTAGCAGAAGAAGTAGAAGATGGAGAAGGAGAAGGTGAAGTCAGGAGGGTGAATCAGAAGAAGTAGAAGAAGGAGAAGGAGAAGGTGAAGTCAGGAGGGTGAATCAGAAGAAGCAGAAGATGGAGAAGGAGAAGGTGAAGTCTGGAGGGTGAATCAGAAGAATCAGAAGAAGGAGAAGGAGAAGGTGAAGTCTGGAGGGTGAATCAGAAGAAGCAGAGGAAGGAGAAGGAGAAGGTGAAGTCTGGAGGGTGAATCAGAAGAAGCAGAATAAGGAGAAGGAGAAGGTGAAGTCTGGAGGGTGAATCAGAAGAAGCAGAAGAAGGAGAAGGAGAAGGTGAAGTCTGGAGGGTGAATCAGAAGAAGTAGAAGAAGGAGAAGGAGAAGGTGAAGTCTGGAGGGTGAAGCAGAAGAAGTAGAAGAAGGAGAAGGAGAAGGTGAAGTCAGGAGGGTGAATCAGAAGAAGTAGAAGAAGGAGAAGGAGAAGGTGAAGTCAGGAGGGTGAATCAGAAGAAGCAGAAGAAGGAGAAGGAGAAGGTGAAGTCTGGAGGGTGAATCAGAAGAATCAGAAGAAGGAGAAGGAGAAGGTGAAGTCTGGAGGGTGAATCAGAACAAGCAGAAGAAAGAGAAGGAGAAGGTGAAGTCTGGAGGGTGAAGCAGAAGAAACAGAAGAAGGAGAAGGAGAAGGTGAAGACTGGAGGGTGAATCAGAAGAAGTAGAAGAAGGAGAAGGAGAAGGTGAAGTCTGGAGGGTGAATCAGAAGAAGTAGAAGAAGGAGAAGGAGAAGGTGAAGTCTGGAGGGTGAATCAGAAGAAGCAGAAGAAGGAGAAGGAGAAGGTGAAGTCTGGAGGGTGAATCAGAAGAAGCAGAAGAAGGAGAAGGAGAAGATGAAGTCTGGAGGGTGAATCGGAAGAAGTAGAAGAAGGAGAAGGAGAAGGTGAAGTCTGGAGGGTGAATCAGAAGAAGTAGAAGAAGGAGAAGGAGAAGTTGAAGTCTGGAGGGTGAATCAGAAGAAGCAGAAGAAGGAGAAGGAGAAGGTGAAGTCTGGAGGGTGAATCAGAAGAAGTAGAAGAAGGAGAAGGAGGAGATGAAGTCTGGAGGGTGAATCAGAAGAAGTAGAAGAAGGAGAAGGAGAAGATGAAGTCTGGAGGGTGAATCAGAAGAAGTAGAAGAAGGAGAAGGAGAAGATGAAGTCTGGAGGGTGAATCAGAAGAAGTAGAAGAAGGCGAAGGAGAAGGAGTAGTCTGGAGGGTGAATCAGAAGAAGTAGACGAAGGAGAAGGAGAAGGTGAAGTCTGGAGGGTGAATCAGAAGAAGCAGAAGAAGGAGAAGGAGAAGGTGAAGTCTGGAGGGTGAATCAGATGAAGTAGAAGAAGGAGAAGGAGAAGGTGAAGTCTGGAGGGTGAATCAGAAGAAGCAGAAGAAGGAGAAGGAGAAGGTGAAGTCTGGAGGGTGAATCAGAAGAAGCAGAAGAAGGAGAAGGAGAAGGTGAAGTCTGGAGGGTGAATCAGAAGAAGTAGAAGAAGGAGAAGGAGAAGTTGAAGTCTGGAGGGTGAAGCAGAAGAAGTAGAAGATGGAGAAGGAGAAGGTGAAGTCAGGAGGGTGAATCAGAAGAAGTAGAAGAAGGAGAAGGAGAAGGTGAAGTCAGGAGGGTGAATCAGAAGAAGCAGAAGATGGAGAAGGAGAAGGTGAAGTCTGGAGGGTGAATCAGAAGAATCAGAAGAGGTAGAAGGAGAAGGTGAAGTCTGGAGGGTGAATCAGAAGAAGCAGAGGAAGGAGAAGGAGAAGGTGAAGTCTGGAGGGTGAATCAGAAGAAGCAGAATAAGAAGAAGGAGAAGGTGAAGTCTGGAGGGTGAATCAGAAGAAGCAGAAGAAGGAGAAGGAGAAGGTGAAGTCTGGAGGGTGAATCAGAAGAAGTAGAAGAAGGAGAAGGAGAAGGTGAAGTCTGGAGGGTGAAGCAGAAGAAGTAGAAGAAGGAGAAGGAGAAGGTGAAGTCAGGAGGGTGAATCAGAAGAAGTAGAAGAAGGAGAAGGAGAAGGTGAAGTCAGGAGGGTGAATCAGAAGAAGCAGAAGAAGGAGAAGGAGAAGGTGAAGTCTGGAGGGTGAATCAGAAGAATCAGAAGAAGGAGAAGGAGAAGGTGAAGTCTGGAGGGTGAATCAGAAGAAGCAGAAGAAAGAGAAGGAGAAGGTGAAGTCTGGAGGGTGAAGCAGAAGAAACAGAAGAAGGAGAAGGAGAAGGTGAAGACTGGAGGGTGAATCAGAAGAAGTAGAAGAAGGAGAAGGAGAAGGTGAAGTCTGGAGGGTGAATCAGAAGAAGTAGAAGAAGGAGAAGGAGAAGGTGAAGTCTGGAGGGTGAATCAGAAGAAGCAGAAGAAGGAGAAGGAGAAGGTGAAGTCTGGAGTGTGAATCAGAAGAAGCAGAAGAAGGAGAAGGAGAAGATGAAGTCTGGAGGGTGAATCGGAAGAAGTAGAAGAAGGAGAAGGAGAAGGTGAAGTCTGGAGGGTGAATCAGAAGAAGTAGAAGAAGGAGAAGGAGAAGTTGAAGTCTGGAGGGTGAATCAGAAGAAGCAGAAGAAGGAGAAGGAGAAGCTGAAGTCTGGAGGGTGAATCAGAAGAAGTAGAAGAAGGAGAAGGAGGAGATGAAGTCTGGAGGGTGAATCAGAAGAAGTAGAAGAAGGAGAAGGAGAAGATGAAGTCTGGAGGGTGAATCAGAAGAAGTAGAAGAAGGAGAAGGAGAAGATGAAGTCTGGAGGGTGAATCAGAAGAAACAGAAGAAGGAGAAGGAGAAGGTGAAGTCTGGAGGGTGAATCAGAAGAAGTAGAAGAAGGAGAAGGAGAAGGTGTAGTCTGGAGGGTGAATCAGAAGAAGTAGACGAAGGAGAAGGAGAAGGTGAACTCTGGAGGGTGAATCAGAAGAAGCAGAAGAAGGAGAAGGAGAAGGTGAAGTCTGGAGGGTGAATCAGAAGAAGTAGAAGAAGGAGAAGGAGAAGGTGAAGTCTGGAGGGTGAATCAGAAGAAGCAGAAGAAGGAGAAGGAGAAGGTGAAGTCTGGAGGGTGAATCAGAAGAAGCAGAAGAAGGAGAAGGAGAAGGTGAAGTCTGGAGGGTGAATCAGAAGAAGTAGAAGAAGGAGAAGGAGAAGTTGAAGTCTGGAGGGTGAAGCAGAAGAAGTAGAAGATGGAGAAGGAGAAGGTGAAGTCAGGAGGGTGAATCAGAAGAAGTAGAAGAAGGAGAAGGAGAAGGTGAAGTCAGGAGGGTGAATCAGAAGAAGTAGAAGAAGGAGAAGGAGAAGGTGAAGTCTGGAGGGTGAATCAGAAGTAGTAGAAGAAGGAGAAGGAGAAGGTGAAGTCTGGAGGGTGAATCAGAAGAAACAGAAGAAGGAGAAGGAGAAGGTGAAGTCTGGAGGGTGAATCAGAAGAAGTAGAAGAAGGAGAAGGAGAAGGTGTAGTCTGGAGGGTGAATCAGAAGAAGTAGACGAAGGAGAAGGAGAAGGTGAAGTCTGGAGGGTGAATCAGAAGAAGCAGAAGAAGGAGATGGAGAAGGTGAAGTCTGGAGGGTGAATCAGAGGAAGTAGAAGAAGGAGAAGGAGAATGTGAAGTCTGGAGGGTGAATCAGAAGAAGTAGACGAAGGAGAAGGAGAAGGTGAAGTCTGGAGGGTGAATCAGAAGAAGCAGAAGAAGGAGAAGGAGAAGGTGAAGTCTGGAGGGTGAATCAGATGAAGTAGAAGAAGGAGAAGGAGAAGGTGAAGTCTGGAGGGTGAATCAGAAGAAGCAGAAGAAGGAGAAGGAGAAGGTGAAGTCTGGAGGGTGAATCAGAAGAAGCAGAAGAAGGAGAAGGAGAAGGTGAAGTCTGGAGGGTGAATCAGAAGAAGTAGAAGAAGGAGAAGGAGAAGTTGAATTCTGGAGGGTGAAGCAGAAGAAGTAGAAGAAGGAGAAGGAGAAGGTGAAGGCAGGAGGGTGAATCAGAAGATGTAGAAGAAGGAGAAGGAGAAGGTGAAGTCAGGAGGGTGAATCAGAAGAAGCAGAAGAAGGAGAAGGAGAAGGTGAAGTCTGGAGGGTGAATCAGAAGAAGTAGAATAAGGAGAAGGAGAAGGTGAAGTCTGGAGGGTGAATCAGAAGAAGCAGAAGAAGGAGAAGGAGAAGGTGAAGTCTGGAGGGTGAATCAGAAGAAGCAGAAGAAGGAGAAGGAGAAGGTGAAGTCTGGAGGGTGAATCAGAAGAAGCAGAATAAGGAGAAGGAGAAGGTTATCTCTGGAGGGTGAATCAGAAGAAGCAGAAGAAGGAGAAGGAGAAGGTGAAGTCTGGAGGGTGAATCAGAAGAAGTAGAAGAAGGAGAAGGAGAAGGTGAAGTCTGGAGGGTGAAGCAGAAGAAGTAGAAGAAGGAGAAGGAGAAGGTGAAGTCAGGAGGGTGAATCAGAAGAAGTAGAAGAAGGAGAAGGAGAAGGTGAAGTCAGGACGGTGAATCAGAAGAAGCAGAAGAAGGAGATAGAGAAGGTGAAGTCTGGAGGGTGAATCAGAAGAATCAGAAGAAGGAGAAGGAGAAGGTGAAGTCTGGAGGGTGAAGCAGAAGAAGCAGAAGAAAGAGAAGGAGAAGGTGAAGTCTGGAGGGTGAAGCAGAAGAAGCAGAAGAAGGAGAAGGAGAAGGTGAAGACTGGAGGGTGAATCAGAAGAAGTAGAAGAAGGAGAAGGAGAAGGTGAAGTCTGGAGGGTGAATCAGAAGAAGTAGAAGAAGGAGAAGGAGAAGGTGAAGTCTGGAGGGTGAATCAGAAGAAGCAGAAGAAGGAGAAGGAGAAGGTGAAGTCTGGAGGGTGAATCAGAAGAAGCAGAAGAAGGAGAAGGAGAAGATGAAGTCTGGAGGGTGAATCAGAAGAAGTAGAAGAAGTAGAAGGAGAAGGTGAAGTCTGGAGGGTGAATCAGAAGAAGTAGAAGAAGGAGAAGGAGAAGTTGAAGTCTGGAGGGTGAATCAGAAGAAGCAGAAGAAGGAGAAGGAGAAGGTGAAGTCTGGAGGGTGAATCAGAAGAAGCAGAAGAAGGAGAAGGAGAAGATGAAGTCTGGAGGGTGAATCAGAAGAAGTAGAAGAAGGAGAAGGAGAAGGTGAAGTCTGGAGGGTGAATCAGAAGAAGTAGAAAAGGAGAAGGAGAAGATGAAGTCTGGAGGGTGAATCAGAAGAAACAGAAGAAGGAGAAGGAGAAGGTGAAGTCTGGAGGGTGAATCAGAAGAAGTAGAAGAAGGAGAAGGAGAAGGAGTAGTCTGGAGGGTGAATCAGAAGAAGTAGACGAAGGAGAAGGAGAAGGTGAAGTCTGGAGGGTGAATCAGAAGAAGCAGAAGAAGGAGAAGGAGAAGGTGAAGTCTGGAGGGTGAATCAGATGAAGTAGAAGAAGGAGAAGGAGAAGGTGAAGTCTGGAAGGTGAATCAGAAGAAGCAGAAGAAGGAGAAGGAGAAGGTGAAGTCTGGAGGGTGAATCAGAAGAAGCAGAAGAAGGAGAAGGAGAAGGTGAACTCTGGAGGGTGAATCAGAAGAAGTAGAAGAAGGAGAAGGAGAAGTTGAAGTCTGGAGGGTGAAGCAGAAGAAGTAGAAGATGGAGAAGGAGAAGGTGAAGTCAGGAGGGTGAATCAGAAGAAGTAGAAGAAGGAGAAGGAGAAGGTGAAGTCAGGAGGGTGAATCAGAAGAAGCAGAAGATGGAGAAGGAGAAGGTGAAGTCTGGAGGGTGAATCAGAAGAATCAGAAGAAGGAGAAGGAGAAGGTGAAGTCTGGAGGGTGAATCAGAAGAAGCAGAGGAAGGAGAAGGAGAAGGTGAAGTTTGGAGGGTGAATCAGAAGAAGCAGAATAAGGAGAAGGAGAAGGTGAAGTCTGGAGGGTGAATCAGAAGAAGCAGAATAAGGAGAAGGAGAAGGTGAAGTCTGGAGGGTGAATCAGAAGAAGCAGAAGAAGGAGAAGGAGAAGGTGAAGTCTGGAGGGTGAATCAGAAGAAGTAGAAGAAGGAGAAGGAGAAGGTGAAGTCTGGAGGGTGAAGCAGAAGAAGTAGAAGAAGGAGAAGGAGAAGGTGAAGTCAGGAGGGTGAATCAGAAGAAGTAGAAGAAGGAGAAGGAGAAGGTGAAGTCAGGAGGGTGAATCAGAAGAAGCAGAAGAAGGAGAAGGAGAAGGTGAAGTCTGGAAGGTGAATCAGAAGAATCAGAAGAAGGAGAAGGAGAAGGTGAAGTCTGTAGGGTGAATCAGAAGAAGCAGAAGAAAGAGAAGGAGAAGGTGAAGTCTGGAGGGTGAAGCAGAAGAAACAGAAGAAGGAGAAGGAGAAGGTGAAGACTGGAGGGTGAATCAGAAGAAGTAGAAGAAGGAGAAGGAGAAGGTGAAGTCTGGAGGGTGAATCAGAAGAAGTAGAAGAAGGAGAAGGAGAAGGTGAAGTCTGGAGGGTGAATCAGAAGAAGCAGAAGAAGGAGAAGGAGAAGGTGAAGTCTGGAGGGTGAAACAGAAGAAGCAGAAGAAGGAGAAGGAGAAGATGAAGTCTGGAGGGTGAATCGGAAGAAGTAGAAGAAGGAGAAGGGGAAGGTGAAGTCTGGAGGGTGAATCAGAAGAAGTAGAAGAAGGAGAAGGAGAAGTTGAAGTCTGGAGGGTGAATCAGAAGAAGCAGAAGAAGGAGAAGGAGAAGGTGAAGTCTGGAGGGTGAATCAGAAGAAGCAGAAGAAGGAGAAGGAGAAGATGAAGTCCGGAGGGTGAATCAGAAGAAGTAGAAGAAGGAGAAGGAGAAGGTGAAGTCTGGAGGGTGAATCAGAAGAAACAGAATAAGGAGAAGGAGAAGGTGAAGTCTGGAGGGTGAATCAGAAGAAGTAGAAGAAGGAGAAGGAGAAGTTGAAGTCTGGAGGGTGAAGCAGAAGAAGTAGAAGATGGAGAAGGAGAAGGTGAAGTCAGGAGGGTGAATCAGAAGAAGTAGAAGAAGGAGAAGGAGAAGGTGAAGTCAGGAGGGTGAATCAGAAGAAGCAGAAGATGGAGAAGGAGAAGGTGAAGTCTGGAGGGTGAATCAGAAGAATAAGAAGAAGGAGAAGTAGAAGGTGAAGTCTGGAGGGTGAATCAGAAGAAGCAAAGGAAGGAGAAGGAGAAGGTGAAGTCTGGAGGGTGAATCAGAAGAAGCAGAATAAGGAGAAGGAGAAGGTGAAGTCTGGAGGGTGAATCAGAAGAAGCAGAATAAGGAGAAGGAGAAGGTGAAGTCTGGAGGGTGAATCAGAAGAAGCAGAAGAAGGAGAAGGAGAAGGTGAAGTCTGGAGGGTGAATCAGAAGAAGTAGACGAAGGAGAAGGAGAAGGTGAAGTCTGGAGGGTGAAGCAGAAGAAGTAGAAGAAGGAGAAGGAGAAGGTGAAGTCAGGAGGGTGAATCAGAAGAAGTAGAAGAAGGAGAAGGAGAAGGTGAAGTCAGGAGGGTGAATCAAAAGAAGCAGAAGAAGGAGAAGGAGAAGGTGAAGTCTGGAGGGTGAATCAGAAGAATCAGAAGAAGGAGAAGGAGAAGGTGAAGTCTGGAGGGTGAATCAGAAGAAGCAGAAGAAAGAGAAGGAGAAGGTGAAGTCTGGAGGGTGAAGCAGAAGAAACAGAAGAAGGAGAAGGAGAAGGTGAAGACTGGAGGGTGAATCAGAAGAAGTAGAAGAAGGAGAAGGAGAAGGTGAAGTCTGGAGGGTGAATCAGAAGAAGTAGAAGAAGGAGAAGGAGAAGGTGAAGTCTGGAGGGTGAATCAGAAGAAGCAGAAGAAGGAGAAGGAGAAGGTGATGTCTGGAGGGTGAATCAGAAGAAGCAGAAGAAGGAGAAGGAGAAGATGAAGTCTGGAGGGTGAATCAGAAGAAGTAGAAGAAGGAGAAGGAGAAGGTGAAGTCTGGAGGGTGAATCAGAAGTAGTAGAAGAAGGAGAAGGAGAAGGTGAAGTCTGGAGGGTGAATCAGAAGAAACAGAAGAAGGAGAAGGAGAAGGTGAAGTCTGGAGGGTGAATCAGAAGAAGTAGAAGAAGGAGAAGGAGAAGGTGTAGTCTGGAGGGTGAATCAGAAGAAGTAGACGAAGGAGAAGGAGAAGGTGAAGTCTGGAGGGTGAATCAGAAGAAGCAGAAGAAGGAGATGGAGAAGGTGAAGTCTGGAGGGTGAATCAGAGGAAGTAGAAGAAGGAGAAGGAGAAGGTGAAGTCTGGAGGGTGAATCAGAAGAAGTAGACGAAGGAGAAGGAGAAGGTGAAGTCTGGAGGGTGAATCAGAAGAAGCAGAAGAAGGAGAAGGAGAAGGTGAAGTCTGGAGGGTGAATCAGATGAAGTAGAAGAAGGAGAAGGAGAAGGTGAAGTCTGGAGGGTGAATCAGAAGAAGCAGAAGAAGGAGAAGGAGAAGGTGAAGTCTGGAGGGTGAATCAGAAGAAGCAGAAGAAGGAGAAGGAGAAGGTGAAGTCTGGAGGGTGAATCAGAAGAAGTAGAAGAAGGAGAAGGAGAAGTTGAAGTCTGGAGGGTGAAGCAGAAGAAGTAGAAGAAGGAGAAGGAGAAGGTGAAGTCAGGAGGGTGAATCAGAAGATGTAGAAGAAGGAGAAGGAGAAGGTGAAGTCAGGAGGGTGAATCAGAAGAAGCAGAAGAAGGAGAAGGAGAAGGTGAAGTCTGGAGGGTGAATCAGAAGAAGTAGAAGAAGGAGAAGGAGAAGGTGAAGTCTGGAGGGTTAATCAGAAGAAGCAGAAGAAGGAGAAGGAGAAGGTGAAGTCTGGAGGGTGAATCAGAAGAAGCAGAAGAAGGAGAAGGAGAAGGTGAAGTCTGGAGGGTGAATCAGAAGAAGCAGAATAAGGAGAAGGAGAAGGTTATCTCTGGAGGGTGAATCAGAAGAAGCAGAAGAAGGAGAAGGAGAAGGTGAAGTCTGGAGGGTGAATCAGAAGAAGTAGAAGAAGGAGAAGGAGAAGGTGAAGTCTGGAGGGTGAAGCAGAAGAAGTAGAAGAAGGAGAAGGAGAAGCTGAAGTCAGGAGGGTGAATCAGAAGAAGTCGAAGAAGGAGAAGGAGAAGGTGAAGTCAGGAGGGTGAATCAGAAGAAGCAGAAGAAGGAGATAGAGAAGGTGAAGTCTGGAGGGTGAATCAGAAGAATCAGAAGAAGGAGAAGGAGAAGGTGAAGTCTGGAGGGTGAAGCAGAAGAAGCAGAAGAAAGAGAAGGAGAAGGTGAAGTCTGGAGGGTGAAGCAGAAGAAACAGAAGAAGGAGAAGGAGAAGGTGAAGACTGGAGGGTGAATCAGAAGAAGTAGAAGAAGGAGACGGAGAAGGTGAAGTCTGGAGGGTGAATCAGAAGAAGTAGAAGAAGGAGAAGGAGAAGGTGAAGTCTGGAGGGTGAATCAGAAGAAGCAGAAGAAGGAGAAGGAGAAGGTGAAGTCTGGAGGGTGAATCAGAAGAAGCAGAAGAAGGAGAAGGAGAAGATGAAGTCTGGAGGGTGAATCAGAAGAAGTAGAAGAAGGAGAAGGAGAAGGTGAGGTCTGGAGGGTGAATCAGAAGAAGCAGAAGAAGGAGAAGGAGAAGGTGAAGTCTGGAGGGTGAAGCAGAAGAAGTAGAAGAAGGAGAAGGAGAAGGTGAAGTCTGGAGGGTTAATCAGAAGAAGCAGAAGAAGGAGAAGGAGAAGGTGAAGTCTGGAGGGTGAATCAGAAGAAGCAGAAGAAGGAGAAGGAGAAGGTGAAGTCTGGAGGGTGAATCAGAAGAAGCAGAATAAGGAGAAGGAGAAGGTTATCTCTGGAGGGTGAATCAGAAGAAGCAGAAGAAGGAGAAGGAGAAGGTGAAGTCTGGAGGGTGAATCAGAAGAAGTAGAAGAAGGAGAAGGAGAAGGTGAAGTCTGGAGGGTGAAGCAGAAGAAGTAGAAGAAGGAGAAGGAGAAGGTGAAGTCAGGAGGGTGAATCAGAAGAAGTCGAAGAAGGAGAAGTTGAAGGTGAAGTCAGGAGGGTGAATCAGAAGAAGCAGAAGAAGGAGATAGAGAAGGTGAAGTCTGGAGGGTGAATCAGAAGAATCAGAAGAAGGAGAAGGAGAAGGTGAAGTCTGGAGGGTGAAGCAGAAGAAGCAGAAGAAAGAGAAGGAGAAGGTGAAGTCTGGAGGGTGAAGCAGAAGAAACAGAAGAAGGAGAAGGAGAAGGTGAAGACTGGAGGGTGAATCAGAAGAAGTAGAAGAAGGAGACGGAGAAGGTGAAGTCTGGAGGGTGAATCAGAAGAAGTAGAAGAAGGAGAAGGAGAAGGTGAAGTCTGGAGGGTGAATCAGAAGAAGCAGAAGAAGGAGAAGGAGAAGGTGAAGTCTGGAGGGTGAATCAGAAGAAGCAGAAGAAGGAGAAGGAGAAGATGAAGTCTGGAGGGTGAATCAGAAGAAGTAGAAGAAGGAGAAGGAGAAGGTGAGGTCTGGAGGGTGAATCAGAAGAAGCAGAAGAAGGAGAAGGAGAAGGTGAAGTCTGGAGGGTGAATCAGAAGAAGCAGAAGAAGGAGAAGGAGAAGGTGAAGTCCGGAGGGTGAATCAAAAGAAGCAGAAGAAGGAGAAGGAGAAGGTGAAGTCAGGAGGGTGAATCAGAAGAAGCAGAAGAAGGAGAAGGAGAAGGTGAAGTTAGGAGGGTGAATCAGAAGAAGCAGAAGAAGGAGAAGGAGCAGGTGAAGTCAGGGGGGTGTAGCAGAAGAAGTAGAAGAAGGAGAAGGAGAAGGTGAAGTCAGGACGGTGAAGCAGAAGAAGCAGATGAAGGAGAAGGAGAAGGTGAAGCCTGGAGGGCGCAGCAGAAGAAGCAGAAGAAGGAGAAGGAGAAGGTGAAGTCTGGAGTGTGAAGCAGAAGAAGCAGAAGAAGGAGAAGGAGAAGGTGAAGTCTGGAGGGCGCAGCAGAAGAAGCAGAAGAAGGAGAATGAGAAGGTGAAGTCTGGAGGGTGAATCAGAAGAAGCAGAAGAAGGAGAAGGAGAAGGTGAAGTCTGGAGGGTGAATCAGAAGAAGTAGAAGAAGGAGAAGGAGAAGGTGAAGTCTGGAGGGTGAAGCAGAAGAAGTAGAAGAAGGAGAAGGAGAAGGTGAAGTCAGGAGGGTGAATCAGAAGAAGTACAAGAAGGAGAAGGAGAAGGTGAAGTCAGGAGGGTGAATCAGAAGAATCAGAAGAAGGAGAAGGAGAAGGTGAAGTCTGGAGGGTGAATCAGAAGAAGCAGAAGAAAGAGAAGGAGAAGGTGAAGTCTGGAGGGTGAAGCAGAAGAAACAGAAGAAGGAGAAGGAGAAGGTGAAGACTGGAGGGTGAATCAGAAGAAGTAGAAGAAGGAGAAGGAGAAGGTGAAGTCTGGAGGGTGAATCAGAAGAAGTAGAAGAAAGAGAAGGAGTTGAAGTCTGGAGGGTGAATCAGAAGAAGCAGAAGAAGTAGAAGGAGAAGGTGAAGTCTGGAGGGTGAATCAGAAGAAGCAGAAGAAGGAGAAGGAGAAGATGAAGTCTGGAGGGTGAATCAGAAGAAGTAGAAGAAGGAGAAGGAGAAGGTGAAGTCTGGAGGGTGAATCAGAAGAAGTAGAAGAAGGAGAAGGAGAAGGTGAAGTCTGGAGGGTGAATCAGAAGAAGCAGAAGAAGGAGAAGGAGAAGGTGAAGTCTGGAGGGTGAATCGGAAGAAGTAGAAGAAGGAGAAGGAGAAGGTGAAGTCTGGAGGGTGAATCAGAAGAAGTAGAAGAAGGAGAAGGAGAAGTTGAAGTCTGGAGGGTGAATCAGAAGAAGCAGAAGAAGGAGAAGGAGAAGGTGAAGTCTGGAGGGTGAATCAGAAGAAGCAGAAGAAGGAGAAGGAGAAGATGAAGTCTGGAGGGTGAATCAGAAGAAGTAGAAGACGGAGAAGGAGAAGGGGAAGTCTGGAGGGTGAATCAGAAGAAGTAGAAGAAGGAGAAGGAGAAGATGAAGTCTAGAGGGTGAATCAGAAGAAACAGAAGAAGGAGAAGGAGAAGGTGAAGTCTGGAGGGTGAATCAGAAGAAGTAGAAGAAGGAGAAGGAGAAGGTGTAGTCTGGAGGGTGAATCAGAAGAAGTAGACGAAGGAGAAGGAGAAGGTGAAGTCTGGAGGGTGAATCAGAAGAAGTAGAAGAAGGAGAAGGAGAAGTTGAAGTCTGGAGGGTGAAGCAGAAGAAGTAGAAGATGGAGAAGGAGAAGGTGAAGTCAGGAGGGTGAATCAGAAGAAGTAGAAGAAGGAGAAGGAGAAGGTGAAGTCAGGAGGGTGAATCAGAAGAAGCAGAAGATGGAGAAGGAGAAGGTGAAGTCTGGAGGGTGAATCAGAAGAATCAGAAGAAGGAGAAGGAGAAGGTGAAGTCTGGAGGGTGAATCAGAAGAAGCAGAGGAAGGAGAAGGAGAAGGTGAAGTCTGGAGGGTGAATCAGAAGAAGCAGAATAAGGAGAAGGAGAAGGTGAAGTCTGGAGGGTGAATCAGAAGAAGCAGAATAAGGAGAAGGAGAAGGTGAAGTCTGGAGGGTGAATCAGAAGAAGCAGAATAAGGAGAAGGAGAAGGTGAAGTCTGGAGGGTGAATCAGAAGAAGTAGAAGAAGGAGAAGGAGAAGGTGAAGTCTGGAGGATGAAGCAGAAGAAGTAGAAGAAGGAGAAGGAGAAGGTGAAGTCAGGAGGGTGAATCAGAAGAAGTAGAAGAAGGAGAAGGAGAAGGTGAAGTCAGGAGGGTGAATCAGAAGAAGCAGAAGAAGGAGAAGGAGAAGGTGAAGTCTGGAGGGTGAATCAGAAGAATCAGAAGAAGGAGAAGGAGAAGGTGAAGTCTGGAGGGTGAATCAGAAGAAGCAGAAGAAAGAGAAGGAGAAGGTGAAGTCTGGAGGGTGAAGCAGAAGAAACAGAAGAAGGAGAAGGAGAAGGTGAAGACTGGAGGGTGAATCAGAAGAAGTAGAAGAAGGAGAAGGAGAAGGTGAAGTCTGGAGGGTGAATCAGAAGAAGTAGAAGAAGGAGAAGGAGAAGGTGAAGTCTGGAGGGTGCATCAGAAGAAGCAGAAGAAGGAGAAGGAGAAGGTGAAGTCTGGAGGGTGAATCAGAAGAAGCAGAAGAAGGAGAAGGAGAAGATGAAGTCTGGAGGGTGAATCGGAAGAAGTAGAAGAAGGAGAAGGAGAAGGTGAAGTCTGGAGGGTGAATCAGAAGAAGTAGAAGAAGGAGAAGGAGAAGTTGAAGTCTGGAGGGTGAATCAGAAGAAGCAGAAGAAGGAGAAGGAGAAGGTGAAGTCTGGAGGGTGAATCAGAAGAAGCAGAAGAAGGAGAAGGAGAAGATGAAGTCTGGAGGGTGAATCAGAAGAAGTAGAAGAAGGAGAAGGAGAAGGTGAAGTCTGGAGGGTGAATCAGAAGAAGTAGAAGAAGGAGAAGGAGAAGATGAAGTCTGGAGGGTGAATCAGAAGAAACAGAAGAAGGAGAAGGAGAAGGTGAAGTCTGGAGGGTGAATCAGAAGAAGTAGAAGAAGGAGAAGGAGAAGGTGTAGTCTGGAGGGTGAATCAGAAGAAGTAGACGAAGGAGAAGGAGAAGGTGAAGTCTGGAGGGTGAATCAGAAGAAGCAGAAGAAGGAGAAGGAGAAGGTGAAGTCTGGAGGGTGAATCAGAAGAAGTAGAAGAAGGAGAAGGAGAAGGTGAAGTCTGGAGGGTGAATCAGAAGAAGCAGAAGAAGGAGAAGGAGAAGGTGAAGTCTGGAGGGTGAATCAGAAGAAGCAGAAGAAGGAGAAGGAGAAGGTGAAGTCTGGAGGGTGAATCAGAAGAAGTAGAAGAAGGAGAAGGAGAAGTTGAAGTCTGGAGTGTGAAGCAGAAGAAGTAGAAGATGGAGAAGGAGAAGGTGAAGTCAGGAGGGTGAATCAGAAGAAGTAGAAGAAGGAGAAGGAGAAGGTGAAGTCAGGAGGGTGAATCAGAAGAAGCAGAAGATGGAGAAGGAGAAGGTGAAGTCTGCAGGGTGAATCAGAAGAATCAGAAGGAGAAGGAGAAGGTGAAGTCTGGAGGGTGAATCAGAAGAAGCAAAGGAAGGAGAAGGAGAAGGTGAAGTCTGGAGGGTGAATCAGAAGAAGCAGAATAAGGAGAAGGAGAAGGTGAAGTCTGGAGGGTGAATCAGAAGAAGCAGAATAAGGAGAAGGAGAAGGTGAAGTCTGGAGGGTGAATCAGAAGAAGCAGAAGAAGGAGAAGGAGAAGGTGAAGTCTGGAGGGTGAATCAGAAGAAGTAGAAGAAGGAGAAGGAGAAGGTGATGTCTGGAGGGTGAAGCAGAAGAAGTAGAAGAAGGAGAAGGAGAAGGTGAAGTCAGGAGGGTGAATCAGAAGAAGTAGAAGAAGGAGAAGGAGAAGGTGAAGTCAGGAGGGTGAATCAGAAGAAGCAGAAGAAGGAGAAGGAGAAGGTGAAGTCTGGAGGGTGAAGCAGAAGAAACAGAAGAAGGAGAAGGAGAAGGTGAAGACTGGAGGGTGAATCAGAAGAAGTAGAAGAAGGAGAAGGAGAAGGTGAAGTCTGGAGGGTGAATCAGAAGAAGTAGAAGAAGGAGAAAGAGAAGGTGAAGTCTGGAGGGTGAATCAGAAGAAGCAGAAGAAGGAGAAGGAGAAGGTGAAGTCTGGAGGGTGAATCAGAAGAAACAGAAGAAGGAGAAGGAGAAGGTGAAGTCTGGAGGGTGAATCAGAAGAAGTAGAAGAAGGAGAAGGAGAAGGTGTAGTCTGGAGGGTGAATCAGAAGAAGTAGACGAAGGAGAAGGAGAAGGTGAAGTCTGGAGGGTGAATCAGAAGAAGCAGAAGAAGGAGATGGAGAAGGTGAAGTCTGGAGGGTGAATCAGAGGAAGTAGAAGAAGGAGAAGGAGAAGGTGAAGTCTGGAGGGTGAATCAGAAGAAGCAGAAGAAGGAGAAGGAGAAGGTGAAGTCTGGAGGGTGAATCAGAAGAAGCAGAAGAAGGAGAAGGAGAAGATGAAGTCTGGAGGGTGATTCAGAAGAAGCAGAATAAGGAGAAGGAGAAGGTGATGTCTGGAGGGTGAATCAGAAGAAGCAGAAGAAGGAGAAGGAGAAGATGAAGTCTGGAGGGTGAATCGGAAGAAGTAGAAGAAGGAGAAGGAGAAGGTGAAGTCTGGAGGGTGAATCAGAAGAAGTAGAAGAAGGAGAAGGAGAAGTTGAAGTCTGGAGGGTGAAGCAGAAGAAGCAGAAGAAGGAGAAGGAGAAGGTGAAGTCTGGAGGGTGAATCAGAAGAAGCAGAAGAAGGAGAAGGAGAAGATGAAGTCTGGAGGGTGAATCAGAAGAAGTAGAAGAAGGAGAAGGAGAAGGTGAAGTCTGGAGGGTGAATCAGAAGAAGTAGAAGAAGGAGAAGGAGAAGATGAAGTCTGGAGGGTGAATCAGAAGAAACAGAAGAAGGAGAAGGAGAAGGTGAAGTCTGGAGGGTGAATCAGAAGAAGTAGAAGAAGGAGAAGGAGAAGTTGAAGTCTGGAGGGTGAAGCAGAAGAAGCAGAAGAAGGAGAAGGAGAAGGTGAAGTCTGGAGGGTGAATCAGAAGAAGCAGAAGAAGGAGAAGGAGAAGATGAAGTCTGGAGGGTGAATCAGAAGAAGTAGAAGAAGGAGAAGGAGAAGGTGAAGTCTGGAGGGTGAATCAGAAGAAGTAGAAGAAGGAGAAGGAGAAGATGAAGTCTGGAGGGTGAATCAGAAGAAACAGAATAAGGAGAAGGAGAAGGTGAAGTCTGGAGGGTGAATCAGAAGAAGTAGAAGAAGGAGAAGGAGAAGGTGTAGTCTGGAGGGTGAATCAGAAGAAGTAGACGAAGGAGAAGGTGAAGTCTGGAGGGTGAATCAGAAGAAGCAGAAGAAGGAGAAGGAGAAGGTGAAGTCTGGAGGGTGAATCAGAAGAAGGAGAAGAAGGAGAAGGAGAAGGTGAAGTCTGGAGGGTGAATCAGAAGAAGCAGAAGAAGGAGAAGGAGAAGGTGAAGTCTGGAGGGTGAATCAGAAGAAGCAGAAGAAGGAGAAGGAGAAGATGAAGTCTGGAGGGTGAATCAGAAGAAGTAGAAGAAGGAGAAGGAGAAGTTGAAGTCTGGAGGGTGAAGCAGAAGAATTAGAAGATGGAGAAGGAGAAGGTGAAGTCAGGAGGGTGAATCAGAAGAAGTAGAAGAAGGAGAAGGAGAAGGTGAAGTCAGGAGGGTGAATCAGAAGAAGCAGAAGATGGAGAAGGAGAAGGTGAAGTCTGGAGGGTGAATCAGAAGAATCAGAAGAAGGAGAAGGAGAAGGTGAAGTCTGGAGGGTGAATCAGAAGAAGCAAAGGAAGGAGAAGGAGAAGGTGAAGTCTGGAGGGTGAATCAGAAGAAGCAGAATAAGGAGAAGGAGAAGGTGAAGTCTGGAGGGTGAATCAGAAGAAGCAGAATAAGGAGAAGGAGAAGGTGAAGTCTGGAGGGTGAATCAGAAGAAGCAGAAGAAGGAGAAGGAGAAGGCGAAGTCTGGAGGGTGAATCAGAAGAAGTAGAAGAAGGAGAAGGAGAAGGTGAAGTCTGGAGGGTGAAGCAGAAGAAGTAGAAGAAGGAGAAGGAGAAGGTGAAGTCAGGAGGGTGAATCAGAAGAAGTAGAAGAAGGAGAAGGAGAAGGTGAAGTCAGGAGGGTGAATCAGAAGAAGCAGAAGAAGGAGAAGGAGAAGGTGAAGTCTGGAGGGTGAAGCAGAAGAAACAGAAGAAGGAGAAGGAGAAGGTGAAGACTGGAGGGTGAATCAGAAGAAGTAGAAGAAGGAGAAGGAGAAGGTGAAGTCTGGAGAGTGAATCAGAAGAAGTAGAAGAAGGAGAAAGAGAAGGTGAAGTCTGGAGGGTGAATCAGAAGAAGCAGAAGAAGGAGAAGGAGAAGGTGAAGTCTGGAGGGTGAATCAGAAGAAGCAGAAGAAGGAGAAGTAGAAGATGTAGTCTGGAGGGTGAATCAGAAGAAGTAGAAGAAGGAGAAGGAGAAGGTGAAGTCTGGAGGGTGAATCAGAAGTAGTAGAAGAAGGAGAAGGAGAAGGTGAAGTCTGGAGGGTGAATCAGAAGAAACAGAAGAAGGAGAAGGAGAAGGTGAAGTCTGGAGGGTGAATCAGAAGAAGTAGAAGAAGGAGAAGGAGAAGGTGTAGTCTGGAGGGTGAATCAGAAGAAGTAGACGAAGGAGAAGAAGAAGGTGAAGTCTGGAGGGTGAATCAGAAGAAGCAGAAGAAGGAGATGGAGAAGGTGAAGTCTGGAGGGTGAATCAGAGGAAGTAGAAGAAGGAGAAGGAGAAGGTGAAGTCTGGAGGGTGAATCAGAAGAAGCAGAAGAAGGAGAAGGAGAAGGTGAAGTCTGGAGGGTGAATCAGAAGAAGCAGAAGAAGGAGAAGGAGAAGGTGAAGTCTGGAGGGTGATTCAGAAGAAGCAGAATAAGGAGAAGGAGAAGGTGATGTCTGGAGGGTGAATCAGAAGAAGCAGAAGAAGGAGAAGGAGAAGGTGAAGTCTGGAGGGTGAATCAGAAGAAGTAGAAGAAGGAGAAGGAGAAGGTGAAGTCTGGAGGGTGAATCAGAAGAAGTAGAAGAAGGAGAAGGAGAAGGTGAAGTCTGGAGGGTGAATCAGAAGAAGTAGAAGAAGGAGAAGGAGAAGGTGAAGTCTGGAGGGTGAAGCAGAAGAAGTAGAAGAAGGAGAAGGAGAAGGTGAAGTCAGGAGGGTGAATCAGAAGATGTAGAAGAAGGAGAAGGAGAAGGTGAAGTCAGGAGGGTGAATCAGAAGAAGCAGAAGAAGGAGAAGGAGAAGGTGAAGTCTGGAGGGTGAATCAGAAGAATCAGAAGAAGGAGAAGGAGAAGGTGAAGTCTGGAGGGTGAATCAGAAGAAGCAGAAGAAAGAGAAGGAGAAGGTGAAGTCTGGAGGGTGAATCAGAAGAAGTAGAAGAAGGAGAAGGAGAAGGTGAAGTCTGGAGGGTGAATCAGAAGAAGCAGAAGAAGGAGAAGGAGAAGGTGAAGTCTGGAGGGTGAATCAGAAGAAGTAGACGAAGGAGAAGGAGATGGTGAAGTCTGGAGGGTGAATCAGAAGAAGCAGAAGAAGGAGATGGAGAAGGTGAAGTCTGGAGGGTGAATCAGAAGAAGTAGAAGAATGAGAAGGTGAAGGTGAAGTCTGGAGGGTGAATCAGAAGAAGCAGAAGAAGGAGAAGGAGAAGGTGAAGTCTGGAGGGTGATTCAGAAGAAGCAGAATAAGGAGAAGGAGAAGGTGAAGTCTGGAGGGTGAATCAGAAGAAGCAGAAGAAGGAGAAGGAGAAGGTGAAGTCTGGAGGGTGAATCAGAAGAAGTAGAAGAAGGAGAAGGAGAAGGTGAAGTCTGGAGGGTGAATCAGAAGAAGTAGAAGAAGGAGAAGGAGAAGGTGAAGTCTGGAGGGTGAATCAGAAGAAGTAGAAGTAGGAGAAGGAGAAGGTGAAGTCTGGAGGGTGAAGCAGAAGAAGTAGAAGAAGGAGAAGGAGAAGGTGAAGTCAGGAGGGTGAATCAGAAGATGTAGAAGAAGGAGAAGGAGAAGGTGAAGTCAGGAGGGTGAATCAGAAGAAGCAGAAGAAGGAGAAGGAGAAGGTGAAGTCTGGAGGGTGAATCAGAAGAAGCAGAAGAAGGAGAAGGAGAAGGTGAAGTCTGGAGGGTGAATCAGAAGAAGCAGAATAAGGAGAAGGAGAAGGTGAAGTCTGGAGGGTGAATCAGAAGAAGCAGAAGAAGGAGAAGGAGAAGGTGAAGTCTGGAGGGTGAATCAGAAGAAGTAGAAGAAGGAGAAGGAGAAGGTGAAGTCTGGAGGGTGAAGCAGAAGAAGTAGAAGAAGGAGAAGGAGAAGGTGAAGTCAGGAGGGTGAATCAGAAGAAGTAGAAGAAGGAGAAGGAGAAGGTGAAGTCAGGAGGGTGAATCAGAAGAAGCAGAAGAAGGAGATAGAGAAGGTGAAGTCTGGAGGGTGAATCAGAAGAATCAGAAGAAGGAGAAGGAGAAGGTGAAGTCTGGAGGGTGAAGCAGAAGAAGCAGAAGAAAGAGAAGGAGAAGGTGAAGTCTGGAGGGTGAAGCAGAAGAAACAGAAGAAGGAGAAGGAGAAGGTGAAGACTGGAGGGTGAATCAGAAGAAGTAGAAGAAGGAGAAGGAGAAGGTGAAGTCTGGAGGGTGAATCAGAAGAAGTAGAAGAAGGAGAAGGAGAAGGTGAAGTCTGGAGGGTGAATCAGAAGAAGCAGAAGAAGGAGAAGGAGAAGGTGAAGTCTGGAGGGTGAATCAGAAGAAGCAGAAGAAGGAGAAGGAGAAGATGAAGTCTGGAGGGTGAATCAGAAGAAGTAGAAGAAGGAAAAGGAGAAGGTGAGGTCTGGAGGGTGAATCAGAAGAAGCAGAAGAAGGAGAAGGAGAAGGTGAAGTCTGGAGGGTGAATCAGAAGAAGCAGAAGAAGGAGAAGGAGAAGGTGAAGTCTGGAGGGTGAATCAGAAGAAGCAGAAGAAGGAGAAGGAGAAGGTGAAGTCAGGAGGGTGAATCAGAAGAAGCAGAAGAAGGAGAAGGAGAAGGTGAAGTTAGGAGGGAGAATCAGAAGAAGCAGAAGAAGGAGAAGGAGCAGGTGAAGTCAGGGGGGTGTAGCAGAAGAAGTAGAAGAAGGAGAAGGAGAAGGTGAAGTCAGGACGGTGAAGCAGAAGAAGCAGAAGAAGGAGAAAAGAAGGTGAAGCCTGGAGGGCGCAGCAGAAGAAGCAGAAGAAGGAGAAGGAGAAGGTGAAGTCTGGAGTGTGAAGCAGAAGAAGCAGAAGAAGGAGAAGGAGAAGGTGAAGTCTGGAGGGCGCAGCAGAAGAAGCAGAAGAAGGAGAATGAGAAGGTGAAGTCTGGAGGGTGAATCAGAAGAAGCAGAAGAAGGAGAAGGAGAAGGTGAAGTCTGGAGGGTGAATCAGAAGAAGTAGAAGAAGGAGAAGGAGAAGGTGAAGTCTGAAGGGTGAAGCAGAAGAAGTAGAAGAAGGAGAAGGAGAAGGTGAAGTCAGGAGGGTGAATCAGAAGAAGTAGAAGAAGGAGAAGGAGAAGGTGAAGTCAGGAGGGTGAATCAGAAGAAGCAGAAGAAGGAGAAGGAGAAGGTGAAGCCTGGAGGGTGAATCAGAAGAATCAGAAGAAGGAGAAGGAGAAGGTGAAGTCAGGAGGGTGAATCAGAGGAAGCAGAAGAAAGAGAAGGAGAAGGTGAAGTCTGGCGGGTGAAGCAGAAGAAACAGAAGAAGGAGAAGGAGAAGGTGAAGACTGGAGGGTGAATCAGAAGAAGTAGAAGAAGGAGAAGGAGAAGGTGAAGTCTGGAGGGTGAATCAGAAGAAGTAGAAGAAGGAGAAGGAGAAGATGAAGTCTGGAGGGTGAATCAGAAGAAGTAGAAGAAGGAGAAGGAGAAGATGAAGTCTGGAGGGTGAATCAGAAGAAACAGAAGAAGGAGAAGGAGAAGGTGAAGTCTGGAGGGTGAATCAGAAGAAGTAGAAGAAGGAGAAGGAGAAGGTGTAGTCTGGAGGGTGAATCAGAAGAAGTAGACGAAGGAGAAGGAGAAGGTGAAGTCTGGAGGGTGAATCAGAAGAAGCAGAAGAAGGAGAAGGAGAAGGTGAAGTCTGGAGGGTGAATCAGAAGAAGGAGAAGAAGGAGAAGGAGAAGGTGAAGTCTGGAGGGTGAATCAGAAGAAGCAGAAGAAGGAGAAGGAGAAGGTGAAGTCTGGAGGGTGAATCAGAAGAAGCAGAAGAAGGAGAAGGAGAAGATGATGTCTGGAGGGTGAATCAGAAGAAGTAGAAGAAGGAGAAGGAGAAGTTGAAGTCTGGAGGGTGAAGCAGAAGAAGTAGAAGATGGAGAAGGAGAAGGTGAAGTCAGGAGGGTGAATCAGAAGAAGTAGAAGAAGGAGAAGGAGAAGGTGAAGTCAGGAGGGTGAATCAGAAGAAGCAGAAGATGGAGAAGGAGAAGGTGAAGTCTGGAGGGTGAATCAGAAGAATCAGAAGAAGGAGAAGGAGAAGGTGAAGTCTGGAGGGTGAATCAGAAGAAGCAAAGGAAGGAGAAGGAGAAGGTGAAGTCTGGAGGGTGAATCAGAAGAAGCAGAATAAGGAGAAGGAGAAGGTGAAGTCTGGAGGGTGAATCAGAAGAAGCAGAATAAGGAGAAGGAGAAGGTGAAGTCTGGAGGGTGAATCAGAAGAAGCAGAAGAAGGAGAAGGAGAAGGCGAAGTCTGGAGGGTGAATCAGAAGAAGTAGAAGAAGGAGAAGGAGAAGGTGAAGTCTGGAGGGTGAAGCAGAAGAAGTAGAAGAAGGAGAAGGAGAAGGTGAAGTCAGGAGGGTGAATCAGAAGAAGTAGAAGAAGGAGAAGGAGAAGGTGAAGTCAGGAGGGTGAATCAGAAGAAGCAGAAGAAGGAGAAGGAGAAGGTGAAGTCTGGAGGGTGAAGCAGAAGAAACAGAAGAAGGAGAAGGAGAAGGTGAAGACTGGAGGGTGAATCAGAAGAAGTAGAAGAAGGAGAAGGAGAAGGTGAAGTCTGGAGAGTGAATCAGAAGAAGTAGAAGAAGGAGAAAGAGAAGGTGAAGTCTGGAGGGTGAATCAGAAGAAGCAGAAGAAGGAGAAGGAGAAGGTGAAGTCTGGAGGGTGAATCAGAAGAAGCAGAAGAAGGAGAAGGAGAAGGTGAAGACTGGAGGGTGAATCAGAAGAAGTAGAAGAAGGAGAAGGAGAAGGTGAAGTCTGGAGGGTGAATCAGAAGAAGTAGAAGAAGGAGAAGGAGAAGATGAAGTCTGGAGGGTGAATCAGAAGAAGTAGAAGAAGGAGAAGGAGAAGATGAAGTCTGGAGGGTGAATCAGAAGAAACAGAAGAAGGAGAAGGAGAAGGTGAAGTCTGGAGGGTGAATCAGAAGAAGTAGAAGAAGGAGAAGGAGAAGGTGTAGTCTGGAGGGTGAATCAGAAGAAGTAGACGAAGGAGAAGGAGAAGGTGAAGTCTGGAGGGTGAATCAGAAGAAGCAGAAGAAGGAGAAGGAGAAGGTGAAGTCTGGAGGGTGAATCAGAAGAAGGAGAAGAAGGAGAAGGAGAAGGTGAAGTCTGGAGGGTGAATCAGAAGAAGCAGAAGAAGGAGAAGGAGAAGGTGAAGTCTGGAGGGTGAATCAGAAGAAGCAGAAGAAGGAGAAGGAGAAGATGATGTCTGGAGGGTGAATCAGAAGAAGTAGAAGAAGGAGAAGGAGAAGTTGAAGTCTGGAGGGTGAAGCAGAAGAAGTAGAAGATGGAGAAGGAGAAGGTGAAGTCAGGAGGGTGAATCAGAAGAAGTAGAAGAAGGAGAAGGAGAAGGTGAAGTCAGGAGGGTGAATCAGAAGAAGCAGAAGATGGAGAAGGAGAAGGTGAAGTCTGGAGGGTGAATCAGAAGAATCAGAAGAAGGAGAAGGAGAAGGTGAAGTCTGGAGGGTGAATCAGAAGAAGCAAAGGAAGGAGAAGGAGAAGGTGAAGTCTGGAGGGTGAATCAGAAGAAGCAGAATAAGGAGAAGGAGAAGGTGAAGTCTGGAGGGTGAATCAGAAGAAGCAGAATAAGGAGAAGGAGAAGGTGAAGTCTGGAGGGTGAATCAGAAGAAGCAGAAGAAGGAGAAGGAGAAGGCGAAGTCTGGAGGGTGAATCAGAAGAAGTAGAAGAAGGAGAAGGAGAAGGTGAAGTCTGGAGGGTGAAGCAGAAGAAGTAGAAGAAGGAGAAGGAGAAGGTGAAGTCAGGAGGGTGAATCAGAAGAAGTAGAAGAAGGAGAAGGAGAAGGTGAAGTCAGGAGGGTGAATCAGAAGAAGCAGAAGAAGGAGAAGGAGAAGGTGAAGTCTGGAGGGTGAAGCAGAAGAAACAGAAGAAGGAGAAGGAGAAGGTGAAGACTGGAGGGTGAATCAGAAGAAGTAGAAGAAGGAGAAGGAGAAGGTGAAGTCTGGAGAGTGAATCAGAAGAAGTAGAAGAAGGAGAAAGAGAAGGTGAAGTCTGGAGGGTGAATCAGAAGAAGCAGAAGAAGGAGAAGGAGAAGGTGAAGTCTGGAGGGTGAATCAGAAGAAGCAGAAGAAGGAGAAGGAGAAGATGAAGTCTGGAGGGTGAATCAGAAGAAGTAGAAGAAGGAGAAGGAGAAGGTGAAGTCTGGAGGGTGAATCAGAAGTAGTAGAAGAAGGAGAAGGAGAAGGTGAAGTCTGGAGGGTGAATCAGAAGAAACAGAAGAAGGAGAAGGAGAAGGTGAAGTCTGGAGGGTGAATCAGAAGAAGTAGAAGAAGGAGAAGGAGAAGGTGTAGTCTGGAGGGTGAATCAGAAGAAGTAGACGAAGGAGAAGAAGAAGGTGAAGTCTGGAGGGTGAATCAGAAGAAGCAGAAGAAGGAGATGGAGAAGGTGAAGTCTGGAGGGTGAATCAGAGGAAGTAGAAGAAGGAGAAGGAGAAGGTGAAGTCTGGAGGGTGAATCAGAAGAAGCAGAAGAAGGAGAAGGAGAAGGTGAAGTCTGGAGGGTGAATCAGAAGAAGCAGAAGAAGGAGAAGGAGAAGGTGAAGTCTGGAGGGTGATTCAGAAGAAGCAGAATAAGGAGAAGGAGAAGGTGATGTCTGGAGGGTGAATCAGAAGAAGCAGAAGAAGGAGAAGGAGAAGGTGAAGTCTGGAGGGTGAATCAGAAGAAGTAGAAGAAGGAGAAGGAGAAGGTGAAGTCTGGAGGGTGAATCAGAAGAAGTAGAAGAAGGAGAAGGAGAAGGTGAAGTCTGGAGGGTGAATCAGAAGAAGTAGAAGAAGGAGAAGGAGAAGGTGAAGTCTGGAGGGTGAAGCAGAAGAAGTAGAAGAAGGAGAAGGAGAAGGTGAAGTCAGGAGGGTGAATCAGAAGATGTAGAAGAAGGAGAAGGAGAAGGTGAAGTCAGGAGGGTGAATCAGAAGAAGCAGAAGAAGGAGAAGGAGAAGGTGAAGTCTGGAGGGTGAATCAGAAGAATCAGAAGAAGGAGAAGGAGAAGGTGAAGTCTGGAGGGTGAATCAGAAGAAGCAGAAGAAAGAGAAGGAGAAGGTGAAGTCTGGAGGGTGAATCAGAAGAAGTAGAAGAAGGAGAAGGAGAAGGTGAAGTCTGGAGGGTGAATCAGAAGAAGCAGAAGAAGGAGAAGGAGAAGGTGAAGTCTGGAGGGTGAATCAGAAGAAGTAGACGAAGGAGAAGGAGATGGTGAAGTCTGGAGGGTGAATCAGAAGAAGCAGAAGAAGGAGATGGAGAAGGTGAAGTCTGGAGGGTGAATCAGAAGAAGTAGAAGAATGAGAAGGTGAAGGTGAAGTCTGGAGGGTGAATCAGAAGAAGCAGAAGAAGGAGAAGGAGAAGGTGAAGTCTGGAGGGTGATTCAGAAGAAGCAGAATAAGGAGAAGGAGAAGGTGAAGTCTGGAGGGTGAATCAGAAGAAGCAGAAGAAGGAGAAGGAGAAGGTGAAGTCTGGAGGGTGAATCAGAAGAAGTAGAAGAAGGAGAAGGAGAAGGTGAAGTCTGGAGGGTGAATCAGAAGAAGTAGAAGAAGGAGAAGGAGAAGGTGAAGTCTGGAGGGTGAATCAGAAGAAGTAGAAGTAGGAGAAGGAGAAGGTGAAGTCTGGAGGGTGAAGCAGAAGAAGTAGAAGAAGGAGAAGGAGAAGGTGAAGTCAGGAGGGTGAATCAGAAGATGTAGAAGAAGGAGAAGGAGAAGGTGAAGTCAGGAGGGTGAATCAGAAGAAGCAGAAGAAGGAGAAGGAGAAGGTGAAGTCTGGAGGGTGAATCAGAAGAAGCAGAAGAAGGAGAAGGAGAAGGTGAAGTCTGGAGGGTGAATCAGAAGAAGCAGAATAAGGAGAAGGAGAAGGTGAAGTCTGGAGGGTGAATCAGAAGAAGCAGAAGAAGGAGAAGGAGAAGGTGAAGTCTGGAGGGTGAATCAGAAGAAGTAGAAGAAGGAGAAGGAGAAGGTGAAGTCTGGAGGGTGAAGCAGAAGAAGTAGAAGAAGGAGAAGGAGAAGGTGAAGTCAGGAGGGTGAATCAGAAGAAGTAGAAGAAGGAGAAGAAGAAGGTGAAGTCAGGAGGGTGAATCAGAAGAAGCAGAAGAAGGAGATAGAGAAGGTGAAGTCTGGAGGGTGAATCAGAAGAATCAGAAGAAGGAGAAGGAGAAGGTGAAGTCTGGAGGGTGAAGCAGAAGAAGCAGAAGAAAGAGAAGGAGAAGGTGAAGTCTGGAGGGTGAAGCAGAAGAAACAGAAGAAGGAGAAGGAGAAGGTGAAGACTGGAGGGTGAATCAGAAGAAGTAGAAGAAGGAGAAGGAGAAGGTGAAGTCTGGAGAGTGAATCAGAAGAAGTAGAAGAAGGAGAAGGAGAAGGTGAAGTCTGGAGGGTGAATCAGAAGAAGCAGAAGAAGGAGAAGGAGAAGGTGAAGTCTGGAGGGTGAATCAGAAGAAGCAGAAGAAGGAGAAGGAGAAGATGAAGTCTGGAGGGTGAATCAGAAGAAGTAGAAGAAGGAAAAGGAGAAGGTGAGGTCTGGAGGGTGAATCAGAAGAAGCAGAAGAAGGAGAAGGAGAAGGTGAAGTCTGGAGGGTGAATCAGAAGAAGCAGAAGAAGGAGAAGGAGAAGGTGAAGTCTGGAGGGTGAATCAGAAGAAGCAGAAGAAGGAGAAGGAGAAGGTGAAGTCAGGAGGGTGAATCAGAAGAAGCAGAAGAAGGAGAAGGAGAAGGTGAAGTTAGGAGGGAGAATCAGAAGAAGCAGAAGAAGGAGAAGGAGCAGGTGAAGTCAGGGGGGTGTAGCAGAAGAAGTAGAAGAAGGAGAAGGAGAAGGTGAAGTCAGGACGGTGAAGCAGAAGAAGCAGAAGAAGGAGAAAAGAAGGTGAAGCCTGGAGGGCGCAGCAGAAGAAGCAGAAGAAGGAGAAGGAGAAGGTGAAGTCTGGAGTGTGAAGCAGAAGAAGCAGAAGAAGGAGAAGGAGAAGGTGAAGTCTGGAGGGCGCAGCAGAAGAAGCAGAAGAAGGAGAATGAGAAGGTGAAGTCTGGAGGGTGAATCAGAAGAAGCAGAAGAAGGAGAAGGAGAAGGTGAAGTCTGGAGGGTGAATCAGAAGAAGTAGAAGAAGGAGAAGGAGAAGGTGAAGTCTGAAGGGTGAAGCAGAAGAAGTAGAAGAAGGAGAAGGAGAAGGTGAAGTCAGGAGGGTGAATCAGAAGAAGTAGAAGAAGGAGAAGGAGAAGGTGAAGTCAGGAGGGTGAATCAGAAGAAGCAGAAGAAGGAGAAGGAGAAGGTGAAGCCTGGAGGGTGAATCAGAAGAATCAGAAGAAGGAGAAGGAGAAGGTGAAGTCAGGAGGGTGAATCAGAGGAAGCAGAAGAAAGAGAAGGAGAAGGTGAAGTCTGGCGGGTGAAGCAGAAGAAACAGAAGAAGGAGAAGGAGAAGGTGAAGACTGGAGGGTGAATCAGAAGAAGTAGAAGAAGGAGAAGGAGAAGGTGAAGTCTGGAGGGTGAATCAGAAGAAGTAGAAGAAGGAGAAGGAGAAGATGAAGTCTGGAGGGTGAATCAGAAGAAACAGAAGAAGGAGAAGGAGAAGGTGAAGTCTGGAGGGTGAATCAGAAGAAGTAGAAGAAGGAGAAGGAGAAGGTGTAGTCTGGAGGGTGAATCAGAAGAAGTAGACGAAGGAGAAGGAGAAGGTGAAGTCTGGAGGGTGAATCAGAAGAAGCAGAAGAAGGAGAAGGAGAAGGTGAAGTCTGGAGGGTGAATCAGAAGAAGTAGAAGAAGGAGAAGGAGAAGGTGAAGTCTGGAGGGTGAATCAGAAGAAGCAGAAGAAGGAGAAGGAGAAGGTGAAGTCTGGAGGGTGAATCAGAAGAAGCAGAAGAAGCAGAAGGAGAAGGTGACGTCTGGAGGGTGAATCAGAAGAAGTAGAAGAAGGAGAAGGAGAAGTTGAAGTCTGGAGGGTGAAGCAGAAGAAGTAGAAGATGGAGAAGGAGAAGGTGAAGTCAGGAGGGTGAATCAGAAGAAGTAGAAGAAGGAGAAGGAGTAGGTGAAGTCAGGAGGGTGAATCAGAAGAAGCAGAAGATGGAGAAGGAGAAGGTGAAGTCTGGAGGGTGAATCAGAAGAATCAGAAGAAGGAGAAGGAGAAGGTGAAGTCTGGAGGGTGAATCAGAAGAAGCAAAGGAAGGAGAAGGAGAAGGTGAAGTCTGGAGGGTGAATCAGAAGAAGCAGAATAAGGAGAAGGAGAAGGTGAAGTCTGGAGGGTGAATCAGAAGAAGCAGAATAAGGAGAAGGAGAAGGTGAAGTCTGGAGGGTGAATCAGAAGAAGCAGAAGAAGGAGAAGGAGAAGGTGAAGTCTGGAGGGTGAATCAGAAGAAGTAGAAGAAGGAGAAGGAGAAGGTGAAGTCTGGAGGGTGAAGCAGAAGAAGTAGAAGAAGGAGAAGGAGAAGGTGAAGTCAGGAGGGTGAATCAGAAGAAGTAGAAGAAGGAGAAGGAGAAGGTGAAGTCAGGAGGGTGAATCAGAAGAAGCAGAAGAAGGAGAAGGAGAAGGTGAAGTCTGGAGGGTGAAGCAGAAGAAACAGAAGAAGGAGAAGGAGAAGGTGAAGACTGGAGGGTGAATCAGAAGAAGTAGAAGAAGGAGAAGGAGAAGGTGAAGTCTGGAGGGTGAATCAGAAGAAGTAGAAGAAGGAGAAGGAGAAGGTGAAGTCTGGAGGGTGAATCAGAAGAAGCAGAAGAAGGAGAAGGAGAAGGTGAAGTCTGGAGGGTGAATCAGAAGAAGCAGAAGAAGGAGAAGGAGAAGATGAAGTCTGGAGGGTGAATCAGAAGAAGTAGAAGAAGGAGAAGGAGAAGGTGAAGTCTGGAGGGTGAATCAGAAGAAACAGAAGAAGGAGAAGGAGAAGGTGAAGTCTGGAGGGTGAATCAGAAGAAACAGAAGAAGGAGAAGGAGAAGGTGAAGTCTGCAGGGTGAATCAGAAGAAGTAGAAGAAGGAGAAGGAGAAGGTGTAGTCTGGAGGGTGAACCAGAAGAAGTAGACGAAGGAGAAGGAGAAGGTGAAGTCTGGAGGGTGAATCAGAAGAAGCAGAAGAAGGAGATGGAGAAGGTGAAGTCTGGAGGGTGAATCAGAGGAAGTAGAAGAAGGAGAAGGAGAAGGTGAAGTCTGGAGGGTGAATCAGAAGAAGCAGAAGAAGGAGAAGGAGAAGGTGAAGTCTGGAGGGTGAATCAGAAGAAGCAGAAGAAGGAGAAGGAGAAGGTGAAGTCTGGAGGGTGATTCAGAAGAAGCAGAATAAGGAGAAGGAGAAGGTGTTGTCTGGAGGGTGAATCAGAAGAAGCAGAAGAAGGAGAAGGAGAAGGTGAAGTCTGGAGGGTGAATCAGAAGAAGTAGAAGAAGGAGAAGGAGAAGGTGAAGTCTGGAGGGTGAATCAGAAGAAGTAGAAGAAGGAGAAGGAGAAGGTGAAGTCTGGAGGGTGAATCAGAAGAAGTAGAAGAAGGAGAAGGAGAAGGTGAAGTCTGGAGGGTGAAGCAGAAGAAGTAGAAGAAGGAGAAGGAGAAGGTGAAGTCAGGAGGGTGAATCAGAAGATGTAGAAGAAGGAGAAGGAGAAGGTGAAGTCAGGAGGGTGAATCAGAAGAAGCAGAAGAAGGAGAAGGAGAAGGTGAAGTCTGGAGGGTGAATCAGAAGAATCAGAAGAAGGAGAAGGAGAAAGTGAAGTCTGGAGGGTGAATCCGAAGAAGCAGAAGAGAAGAGAAGGGGAAGGTGAAGTCTGAAGGGTGAATCAGAAGAAGTAGAAGAAGGAGAAGGAGAAGGTGAAGTCTGGAGGGTGAATCAGAAGAAGTAGAAGAAGGAGAAGGAGAAGGTGAAGTCAGGAGGGTGAATCAGAAGAAGCAGAAGAAGGAGAAGGAGAAGGTGAAGCCTGGAGGGTGAATCAGAAGAATCAGAAGAAGGAGAAGGAGAAGGTGAAGTCAGGAGGGTGAATCAGAGGAAGCAGAAGAAAGAGAAGGAGAAGGTGAAGTCTGGCGGGTGAAGCAGAAGAAACAGAAGAAGGAGAAGGAGAAGGTGAAGACTGGAGGGTGAATCAGAAGAAGTAGAAGAAGGAGAAGGAGAAGGTGAAGTCTGGAGGGTGAATCAGAAGAAGTAGAAGAAGGAGAAGGAGAAGATGAAGTCTGGAGGGTGAATCAGAAGAAGTAGAAGAAGGAGAAGGAGAAGATGAAGTCTGGAGGGTGAATCAGAAGAAACAGAAGAAGGAGAAGGAGAAGGTGAAGTCTGGAGGGTGAATCAGAAGAAGTAGAAGAAGGAGAAGGAGAAGGTGTAGTCTGGAGGGTGAATCAGAAGAAGTAGACGAAGGAGAAGGAGAAGGTGAAGTCTGGAGGGTGAATCAGAAGAAGCAGAAGAAGGAGAAGGAGAAGGTGAAGTCTGGAGGGTGAATCAGAAGAAGGAGAAGAAGGAGAAGGAGAAGGTGAAGTCTGGAGGGTGAATCAGAAGAAGCAGAAGAAGGAGAAGGAGAAGGTGAAGTCTGGAGGGTGAATCAGAAGAAGCAGAAGAAGGAGAAGGAGAAGATGAAGTCTGGAGGGTGAATCAGAAGAAGTAGAAGAAGGAGAAGGAGAAGTTGAAGTCTGGAGGGTGAAGCAGAAGAAGTAGAAGATGGAGAAGGAGAAGGTGAAGTCAGGAGGGTGAATCAGAAGAAGTAGAAGAAGGAGAAGGAGAAGGTGAAGTCTGGAGGGTGAATCAGAAGAATCAGAAGAAGGAGAAGGAGAAGGTGAAGTCTGGAGGGTGAATCAGAAGAAGCAAAGGAAGGAGAAGGAGAAGGTGAAGTCTGGAGGGTGAATCAGAAGAAGCAGAATAAGGAGAAGGAGAAGGTGAAGTCTGGAGGGTGAATCAGAAGAAGCAGAATAAGGAGAAGGAGAAGGTGAAGTCTGGAGGGTGAATCAGAAGAAGCAGAAGAAGGAGAAGGAGAAGGCGAAGTCTGGAGGGTGAATCAGAAGAAGTAGAAGAAGGAGAAGGAGAAGGTGAAGTCTGGAGGGTGAAGCAGAAGAAGTAGAAGAAGGAGAAGGAGAAGGTGAAGTCAGGAGGGTGAATCAGAAGAAGTAGAAGAAGGAGAAGGAGAAGGTGAAGTCAGGAGGGTGAATCAGAAGAAGCAGAAGAAGGAGAAGGAGAAGTTGAAGTCTGGAGGGTGAAGCAGAAGAAACAGAAGAAGGAGAAGGAGAAGGTGAAGACTGGAGGGTGAATCAGAAGAAGTAGAAGAAGGAGAAGGAGAAGGTGAAGTCTGGAGAGTGAATCAGAAGAAGTAGAAGAAGGAGAAAGAGAAGGTGAAGTCTGGAGGGTGAATCAGAAGAAGCAGAAGAAGGAGAAGGAGAAGGTGAAGTCTGGAGGGTGAATCAGAAGAAGCAGAAGAAGGAGAAGGAGAAGATGAAGTCTGGAGGGTGAATCAGAAGAAGTAGAAGAAGGAGAAGGAGAAGGTGAAGTCTGGAGGGTGAATCAGAAGTAGTAGAAGAAGGAGAAGGAGAAGGTGAAGTCTGGAGGGTGAATCAGAAGAAACAGAAGAAGGAGAAGGAGAAGGTGAAGTCTGGAGGGTGAATCAGAAGAAGTAGAAGAAGGAGAAGGAGAAGGTGTAGTCTGGAGGGTGAATCAGAAGAAGTAGACGAAGGAGAAGAAGAAGGTGAAGTCTGGAGGGTGAATCAGAAGAAGCAGAAGAAGGAGATGGAGAAGGTGAAGTCTGGAGGGTGAATCAGAGGAAGTAGAAGAAGGAGAAGGAGAAGGTGAAGTCTGGAGGGTGAATCAGAAGAAGCAGAAGAAGGAGAAGGAGAAGGTGAAGTCTGGAGGGTGAATCAGAAGAAGCAGAAGAAGGAGAAGGAGAAGGTGAAGTCTGGAGGGTGATTCAGAAGAAGCAGAATAAGGAGAAGGAGAAGGTGATGTCTGGAGGGTGAATCAGAAGAAGCAGAAGAAGGAGAAGGAGAAGGTGAAGTCTGGAGGGTGAATCAGAAGAAGTAGAAGAAGGAGAAGGAGAAGGTGAAGTCTGGAGGGTGAATCAGAAGAAGTAGAAGAAGGAGAAGGAGAAGGTGAAGTCTGGAGGGTGAATCAGAAGAAGTAGAAGAAGGAGAAGGAGAAGGTGAAGTCTGGAGGGTGAAGCAGAAGAAGTAGAAGAAGGAGAAGGAGAAGGTGAAGTCAGGAGGGTGAATCAGAAGATGTAGAAGAAGGAGAAGGAGAAGGTGAAGTCAGGAGGGTGAATCAGAAGAAGCAGAAGAAGGAGAAGGAGAAGGTGAAGTCTGGAGGGTGAATCAGAAGAATCAGAAGAAGGAGAAGGAGAAGGTGAAGTCTGGAGGGTGAATCAGAAGAAGCAGAAGAAAGAGAAGGAGAAGGTGAAGTCTGGAGGGTGAATCAGAAGAAGTAGAAGAAGGAGAAGGAGAAGGTGAAGTCTGGAGGGTGAATCAGAAGAAGCAGAAGAAGGAGAAGGAGAAGGTGAAGTCTGGAGGGTGAATCAGAAGAAGTAGACGAAGGAGAAGGAGATGGTGAAGTCTGGAGGGTGAATCAGAAGAAGCAGAAGAAGGAGATGGAGAAGGTGAAGTCTGGAGGGTGAATCAGAAGAAGTAGAAGAATGAGAAGGTGAAGGTGAAGTCTGGAGGGTGAATCAGAAGAAGCAGAAGAAGGAGAAGGAGAAGGTGAAGTCTGGAGGGTGATTCAGAAGAAGCAGAATAAGGAGAAGGAGAAGGTGAAGTCTGGAGGGTGAATCAGAAGAAGCAGAAGAAGGAGAAGGAGAAGGTGAAGTCTGGAGGGTGAATCAGAAGAAGTAGAAGAAGGAGAAGGAGAAGGTGAAGTCTGGAGGGTGAATCAGAAGAAGTAGAAGAAGGAGAAGGAGAAGGTGAAGTCTGGAGGGTGAATCAGAAGAAGTAGAAGTAGGAGAAGGAGAAGGTGAAGTCTGGAGGGTGAAGCAGAAGAAGTAGAAGAAGGAGAAGGAGAAGGTGAAGTCAGGAGGGTGAATCAGAAGATGTAGAAGAAGGAGAAGGAGAAGGTGAAGTCAGGAGGGTGAATCAGAAGAAGCAGAAGAAGGAGAAGGAGAAGGTGAAGTCTGGAGGGTGAATCAGAAGAAGCAGAAGAAGGAGAAGGAGAAGGTGAAGTCTGGAGGGTGAATCAGAAGAAGCAGAATAAGGAGAAGGAGAAGGTGAAGTCTGGAGGGTGAATCAGAAGAAGCAGAAGAAGGAGAAGGAGAAGGTGAAGTCTGGAGGGTGAATCAGAAGAAGTAGAAGAAGGAGAAGGAGAAGGTGAAGTCTGGAGGGTGAAGCAGAAGAAGTCGAAGAAGGAGAAGGAGAAGGTGAAGTCAGGAGGGTGAATCAGAAGAAGTAGAAGAAGGAGAAGAAGAAGGTGAAGTCAGGAGGGTGAATCAGAAGAAGCAGAAGAAGGAGATAGAGAAGGTGAAGTCTGGAGGGTGAATCAGAAGAATCAGAAGAAGGAGAAGGAGAAGGTGAAGTCTGGAGGGTGAAGCAGAAGAAGCAGAAGAAAGAGAAGGAGAAGGTGAAGTCTGGAGGGTGAAGCAGAAGAAACAGAAGAAGGAGAAGGAGAAGGTGAAGACTGGAGGGTGAATCAGAAGAAGTAGAAGAAGGAGAAGGAGAAGGTGAAGTCTGGAGGGTGAATCAGAAGAAGTAGAAGAAGGAGAAGGAGAAGGTGAAGTCTGGAGGGTGAATCAGAAGAAGCAGAAGAAGGAGAAGGAGAAGGTGAAGTCTGGAGGGTGAATCAGAAGAAGCAGAAGAAGGAGAAGGAGAAGATGAAGTCTGGAGGGTGAATCAGAAGAAGTAGAAGAAGGAAAAGGAGAAGGTGAGGTCTGGAGGGTGAATCAGAAGAAGCAGAAGAAGGAGAAGGAGAAGGTGAAGTCTGGAGGGTGAATCAGAAGAAGCAGAAGAAGGAGAAGGAGAAGGTGAAGTCTGGAGGGTGAATCAGAAGAAGCAGAAGAAGGAGAAGGAGAAGGTGAAGTCAGGAGGGTGAATCAGAAGAAGCAGAAGAAGGAGAAGGAGAAGGTGAAGTTAGGAGGGAGAATCAGAAGAAGCAGAAGAAGGAGAAGGAGCAGGTGAAGTCAGGGGGGTGTAGCAGAAGAAGTAGAAGAAGGAGAAGGAGAAGGTGAAGTCAGGACGGTGAAGCAGAAGAAGCAGAAGAAGGAGAAAAGAAGGTGAAGCCTGGAGGGCGCAGCAGAAGAAGCAGAAGAAGGAGAAGGAGAAGGTGAAGTCTGGAGTGTGAAGCAGAAGAAGCAGAAGAAGGAGAAGGAGAAGGTGAAGTCTGGAGGGCGCAGCAGAAGAAGCAGAAGAAGGAGAATGAGAAGGTGAAGTCTGGAGGGTGAATCAGAAGAAGCAGAAGAAGGAGAAGGAGAAGGTGAAGTCTGGAGGGTGAATCAGAAGAAGTAGTAGAAGGAGAAGGAGAAGGTGAAGTCTGAAGGGTGAAGCAGAAGAAGTAGAAGAAGGAGAAGGAGAAGGTGAAGTCAGGAGGGTGAATCAGAAGAAGTAGAAGAAGGAGAAGGAGAAGGTGAAGTCAGGAGGGTGAATCAGAAGAAGCAGAAGAAGGAGAAGGAGAAGGTGAAGCCTGGAGGGTGAATCAGAAGAATCAGAAGAAGGAGAAGGAGAAGGTGAAGTCAGGAGGGTGAATCAGAGGAAGCAGAAGAAAGAGAAGGAGAAGGTGAAGTCTGGCGGGTGAAGCAGAAGAAACAGAAGAAGGAGAAGGAGAAGGTGAAGACTGGAGGGTGAATCAGAAGAAGTAGAAGAAGGAGAAGGAGAAGGTGAAGTCTGGAGGGTGAATCAGAAGAAGTAGAAGAAGGAGAAGGAGAAGATGAAGTCTGGAGGGTGAATCAGAAGAAACAGAAGAAGGAGAAGGAGAAGGTGAAGTCTGGAGGGTGAATCAGAAGAAGTAGAAGAAGGAGAAGGAGAAGGTGTAGTCTGGAGGGTGAATCAGAAGAAGTAGACGAAGGAGAAGGAGAAGGTGAAGTCTGGAGGGTGAATCAGAAGAAGCAGAAGAAGGAGAAGGAGAAGGTGAAGTCTGGAGGGTGAATCAGAAGAAGTAGAAGAAGGAGAAGGAGAAGGTGAAGTCTGGAGGGTGAATCAGAAGAAGCAGAAGAAGGAGAAGGAGAAGGTGAAGTCTGGAGGGTGAATCAGAAGAAGCAGAAGAAGCAGAAGGAGAAGGTGACGTCTGGAGGGTGAATCAGAAGAAGTAGAAGAAGGAGAAGGAGAGGTTGAAGTCTGGAGGGTGAAGCAGAAGAAGTAGAAGATGGAGAAGGAGAAGGTGAAGTCAGGAGGGTGAATCAGAAGAAGTAGAAGAAGGAGAAGGAGTAGGTGAAGTCAGGAGGGTGAATCAGAAGAAGCAGAAGATGGAGAAGGAGAAGGTGAAGTCTGGAGGGTGAATCAGAAGAATCAGAAGAAGGAGAAGGAGAAGGTGAAGTCTGGAGGGTGAATCAGAAGAAGCAAAGGAAGGAGAAGGAGAAGGTGAAGTCTGGAGGGTGAATCAGAAGAAGCAGAATAAGGAGAAGGAGAAGGTGAAGTCTGGAGGGTGAATCAGAAGAAGCAGAATAAGGAGAAGGAGAAGGTGAAGTCTGGAGGGTGAATCAGAAGAAGCAGAAGAAGGAGAAGGAGAAGGTGAAGTCTGGAGGGTGAATCAGAAGAAGTAGAAGAAGGAGAAGGAGAAGGTGAAGTCTGGAGGGTGAAGCAGAAGAAGTAGAAGAAGGAGAAGGAGAAGGTGAAGTCAGGAGGGTGAATCAGAAGAAGTAGAAGAAGGAGAAGGAGAAGGTGAAGTCAGGAGGGTGAATCAGAAGAAGCAGAAGAAGGAGAAGGAGAAGGTGAAGTCTGGAGGGTGAAGCAGAAGAAACAGAAGAAGGAGAAGGAGAAGGTGAAGACTGGAGGGTGAATCAGAAGAAGTAGAAGAAGGAGAAGGAGAAGGTGAAGTCTGGAGGGTGAATCAGAAGAAGTAGAAGAAGGAGAAGGAGAAGGTGAAGTCTGGAGGGTGAATCAGAAGAAGCAGAAGAAGGAGAAGGAGAAGGTGAAGTCTGGAGGGTGAATCAGAAGAAGCAGAAGAAGGAGAAGGAGAAGATGAAGTCTGGAGGGTGAATCAGAAGAAGTAGAAGAAGGAGAAGGAGAAGGTGAAGTCTGGAGGGTGAATCAGAAGTAGTAGAAGAAGGAGAAGGAGAAGGTGAAGTCTGGAGGGTGAATCAGAAGAAACAGAAGAAGGAGAAGGAGAAGGTGAAGTCTGCAGGGTGAATCAGAAGAAGTAGAAGAAGGAGAAGGAGAAGGTGTAGTCTGGAGGGTGAACCAGAAGAAGTAGACGAAGGAGAAGGAGAAGGTGAAGTCTGGAGGGTGAATCAGAAGAAGCAGAAGAAGGAGATGGAGAAGGTGAAGTCTGGAGGGTGAATCAGAGGAAGTAGAAGAAGGAGAAGGAGAAGGTGAAGTCTGGAGGGTGAATCAGAAGAAGCAGAAGAAGGAGAAGGAGAAGGTGAAGTCTGGAGGGTGAATCAGAAGAAGCAGAAGAAGGAGAAGGAGAAGGTGAAGTCTGGAGGGTGATTCAGAAGAAGCAGAATAAGGAGAAGGAGAAGGTGTTGTCTGGAGGGTGAATCAGAAGAAGCAGAAGAAGGAGAAGGAGAAGGTGAAGTCTGGAGGGTGAATCAGAAGAAGTAGAAGAAGGAGAAGGAGAAGGTGAAGTCTGGAGGGTGAATCAGAAGAAGTAGAAGAAGGAGAAGGAGAAGGTGAAGTCTGGAGGGTGAATCAGAAGAAGTAGAAGAAGGAGAAGGAGAAGGTGAAGTCTGGAGGGTGAAGCAGAAGAAGTAGAAGAAGGAGAAGGAGAAGGTGAAGTCAGGAGGGTGAATCAGAAGATGTAGAAGAAGGAGAAGGAGAAGGTGAAGTCAGGAGGGTGAATCAGAAGAAGCAGAAGAAGGAGAAGGAGAAGGTGAAGTCTGGAGGGTGAATCAGAAGAATCAGAAGAAGGAGAAGGAGAAAGTGAAGTCTGGAGGGTGAATCCGAAGAAGCAGAAGAAAGAGAAGGGGAAGGTGAAGTCTGAAGGGTGAATCAGAAGAAGTAGAAGAAGGAGAAGGAGAAGGTGAAGTCTGGAGGGTGAATCAGAAGAAGCAGAAGAAGGAGAAGGAGAAGGTGAAGTCTGGAGGGTGAATCAGAAGAAGTAGACGAAGGAGAAGGAGAAGGTGAAGTCTGGAGGGTGAATCAGAAGAAGCAGAAGAAGGAGAAGGAGAAGGTGAAGTCTGGAGGGTGATTCAGAAGAAGCAGAATAAGGAGAAGGAGAAGGTGAAGTCTGGAGGGTGAATCAGAAGAAGCAGAAGAAGGAGAAGGAGAAGGTGAAGTCTGGAGGGTGAATCAGAAGAAGTAGAAGAAGGAGAAGGAGAAGGTGAAGTCTGGAGGGTGAATCAGAAGAAGTAGAAGAAGGAGAAGGAGAAGGTGAAGTCTGGAGGGTGAATCAGAAGAAGTAGAAGTAGGAGAAGGAGAAGGTGAAGTCTGGAGGGTGAAGCAGAAGAAGTAGAAGAAGGAGAAGGAGAAGGTGAAGTCAGGAGGGTGAATCAGAAGATGTAGAAGAAGGAGAAGGAGAAGGTGAAGTCAGGAGGGTGAATCAGAAGAAGCAGAAGAAGGAGAAGGAGAAGGTGAAGTCTGGAGGGTGAAGCAGAAGAAGCAGAAGAAGGAGAAGGAGAAGGTGAAGTCTGGAGGGTGAATCAGAAGAAGCAGAAGAAGGAGAAGGAGAAGGTGAAGTCTGGAGGGTGAATCAGAAGAAGCAGAATAAGGAGAAGGAGAAGGTGAAGTCTGGAGGGTGAATCAGAAGAAGCAGAAGAAGGAGAAGGAGAAGGTGAAGTCTGGAGGGTGAATCAGAAGAAGTAGAAGAAGGAGAAGGAGAAGGTGAAGTCTGGAGGGTGAAGCAGAAGAAGTAGAAGAAGGAGAAGGAGAAGGTGAAGTCAGGAGGGTGAATCAGAAGAAGTAGAAGAAGGAGAAGGAGAAGGTGAAGTCAGGAGGGTGAATCAGAAGAAGCAGAAGAAGGAGATAGAGAAGGTGAAGTCTGGAGGGTGAATCAGAAAAATCAGAAGAAGGAGAAGGAGAAGGTGAAGTCTGGAGGGTGAAGCAGAAGAAGCAGAAGAAAGAGAAGGAGAAGGTGAAGTCTGGAGGGTGAAGCAGAAGAAACAGAAGAAGGAGAAGGAGAAGGTGAAGACTGGAGGGTGAATCAGAAGAAGTAGAAGAAGGAGAAGGAGAAGGTGAAGTCTGGAGGGTGAATCAGAAGAAGTAGAAGAAGGAGAAGGAGAAGGTGAAGTCTGGAGGGTGAATCAGAAGAAGCAGAAGAAGGAGAAGGAGAAGGTGAAGTCTGGAGGGTGAATCAGAAGAAGCAGAAGAAGGAGAAGGAGAAGATGAAGTCTGGAGGGTGAATCAGAAGAAGTAGAAGAAGGAGAAGGAGAAGGTGAGGTCTGGAGGGTGAATCAGAAGAAGCAGAAGAAGGAGAAGGAGAAGGTGAAGTCTGGAGGGTGAATCAGAAGAAGCAGAAGAAGGAGAAGGAGAAGGTGAAGTCTGGAGGGTGAATCAGAAGAAGCAGAAGAAGGAGAAGGAGAAGGTGAAGTCAGGAGGGTGAATCAGAAGAAGCAGAAGAAGGAGAAGGAGAAGGTGAAGTTAGGAGGGAGAATCAGAAGAAGCAGAAGAAGGAGAAGGAGCAGGTGAAGTCAGGGGGGTGTAGCAGAAGAAGTAGAAGAAGGAGAAGGAGAAGGTGAAGTCAGGACGGTGAAGCAGAAGAAGCAGAAGAAGGAGAAAAGAAGGTGAAGCCTGGAGGGCGCAGCAGAAGAAGCAGAAGAAGGAGAAGGAGAAGGTGAAGTCTGGAGTGTGAAGCAGAAGAAGCAGAAGAAGGAGAAGGAGAAGGTGAAGTCTGGAGGGCGCAGCAGAAGAAGCAGAAGAAGGAGAATGAGAAGGTGAAGTCTGGAGGGTGAATCAGAAGAAGCAGAAGAAGGAGAAGGAGAAGGTGAAGTCTGGAGGGTGAATCAGAAGAAGTAGAAGAAGGAGAAGGAGAAGGTGAAGTCTGGAGGGTGAAGCAGAAGAAGTAGAAGAAGGAGAAGGAGAAGGTGAAGTCAGGAGGGTGAATCAGAAGAAGTAGAAGAAGGAGAAGGAGAAGGTGAAGTCAGGAGGGTGAATCAGAAGAAGCAGAAGAAGGAGAAGGAGAAGGTGAAGTCTGGAGGGTGAATCAGAAGAATCAGAAGAAGGAGAAGGAGAAGGTGAAGTCTGGAGGGTGAATCAGAAGAAGCAGAAGAAAGAGAAGGAGAAGGTGAAGTCTGGAGGGTGAAGCAGAAGAAACAGAAGAAGGAGAAGGAGAAGGTGAAGACTGGAGGGTGAATCAGAAGAAGTAGAAGAAGGAGAAGGAGAAGGTGAAGTCTGGAGGGTGAATCAGAAGAAGTAGAAGAAGGAGAAGGAGAAGTTGAAGTCTGGAGGGTGAATCAGAAGAAGCAGAAGAAGGAGAAGGAGAAGGTGAAGTCTGGAGGGTGAATCAGAAGAAGCAGAAGAAGGAGAAGGAGAAGATGAAGTCTGGAGGGTGAATCAGAAGAAGTAGAAGAAGGAGAAGGAGAAGGTGAAGTCTGGAGGGTGAAGCAGAAGAAGTAGAAGAAGGAGAAGGAGAAGGTGAAGTCAGGAGGGTGAATCAGAAGAAGTAGAAGAAGGAGAAGGAGAAGGTGAAGTCAGGAGGGTGAATCAGAAGAAGCAGAAGAAGGAGATAGAGAAGGTGAAGTCTGGAGGGTGAATCAGAAGAATCAGAAGAAGGAGAAGGAGAAGGTGAAGTCTGGAGGGTGAAGCAGAAGAAGCAGAAGAAAGAGAAGGGGAAGGTGAAGTCTGGAGGGTGAAGCAGAAGAAACAGAAGAAGGAGAAGGAGAAGGTGAAGACTGGAGGGTGAATCAGAAGAAGTAGAAGAAGGAGAAGGAGAAGGTGAAGTCTGGAGGGTGAATCAGAAGAAGTAGAAGAAGGAGAAGGAGAAGGTGAAGTCTGGAGGGTGAATCAGAAGAAGCAGAAGAAGGAGAAGGAGAAGGTGAAGTCTGGAGGGTGAATCAGAAGAAGCAGAAGAAGGAGAAGGAGAAGATGAAGTCTGGAGGGTGAATCAGAATAAGTAGAAGAAGGAGAAGGAGAAGGTGAGGTCTGGAGGCTGAATCAGAAGAAGCAGAAGAAGGAGAAGGAGAAGGTGAAGTCTGGAGGGTGAATCAGAAGAAGCAGAAGAAGGAGAAGGAGAAGGTGAAGTCTGGAGGGTGAATCAGAAGAAGCAGAAGAAGGAGGAGAAGGTGAAGTCAGGAGGGTGAATCAGAAGAAGCAGAAGAAGGAGAAGGAGAAGGTGAAGTTAGGAGGGTGAATCAGAAGAAGCAGAAGAAGGAGAAGGAGCAGGTGAAGTCAGGGGGGTGTAGCAGAAGAAGTAGAAGAAGGAGAAGGAGAAGGTGAAGTCAGGACGGTGAAGCAGAAGAAGCAGAAGAAGGAGAAGGAGAAGGTGAAGCCTGGAGGGCGCAGCAGAAGAAGCAGAAGAAGGAGAAGGAGAAGGTGAAGTCTGGAGTGTGAAGCAGAAGAAGCAGAAGAAGGAGAAGGAGAAGGTGAAGTCTGGAGGGTGCAGCAGAAGAAGCAGAAGAAGGAGAATGAGAAGGTGAAGTCTGAAGGGTGAATCAGAAGAAGCAGAAGAAGGAGAAGGAGAAGGTGAAGTCTGGAGGGTGAATCAGAAGAAGTAGAAGAAGGAGAAGGAGAAGGTGAAGTCTGGAGGGTGAAGCAGAAGAAGTAGAAGAAGGAGAAGGAGAAGGTGAAGTCAGGAGGGTGAATCAGAAGAAGTAGAAGAAGGAGAAGGAGAAGGTGAAGTCAGGAGGGTGAACCGGAAGAAGCAGAAGAAGGAGAAGGAGAAGGTGAAGTCTGGAGGGTGAATCAGAAGAATCAGAAGAAGGAGAAGGAGAAGGTGAAGTCTGGAGGGTGAATCAGAAGAAGCAGAATAAAGAGAAGGAGAAGGTGAAGTCTGGAGGGTGAAGCAGAAGAAACAGAAGAAGGAGAAGGAGAAGGTGAAGACTGGAGGGTGAATCAGAAGAAGTAGAAGAAGGAGAAGGAGAAGGTGAAGTCTGGAGGGTGAATCAGAAGAAGTAGAAGAAGGAGAAGGAGAAGTTGAAGTCTGGAGGGTGAATCAGAAGAAGCAGAAGAAGGAGAAGGAGAAGGTGAAGTCTGGAGGGTGAATCAGAAGAAGCAGAAGAAGGAGAAGGAGAAGATGAAGTCTGGAGGGTGAATCAGAAGAAGTAGAAGAAGGAGAAGGAGAAGGTGATGTCTGGAGGGTGAATCAGAAGAAGTAGAAGAAGGAGAAGGAGAAGATGAAGTCTGGAGGGTGAATCAGAAGAAACAGAAGAAGGAGAAGGAGAAGGTGAAGCCTGGAGGGTGAATCAGAAGAAGTAGAAGAAGGAGAAGGAGAAGGTGTAGTCTGGAGGGTGAATCAGAAGAAGTAGACGAAGGAGAAGGAGAAGGTGAAGTCTGGAGGGTGAATCAGAAGAAGCAGAAGAAGGAGAAGGAGAAGGTGAAGTCTGGAGGGTGAATCAGAAGAAGTAGAAGAAGGAGAAGGAGAAGGTGAAGTCTGGAGGGTGAATCAGAAGAAGCGGAAGAAGGAGAAGGAGAAGGTGAAGTCTGGAGGGTGAATCAGAAGAAGCAGAAGAAGGAGAAGGAGAAGGTGAAGTCTGGAGGGTGAATCAGAAGAAGCAGAATAAGGAGAAGGAGAAGGTGAAGTCTGGAGGGTGAATCAGAAGAAGCAGAAGAAGGAGAAGGAGAAGGTGAAGTCTGGAGGGTGAATCAGAAGAAGTAGAAGAAGGAGAAGGAGAAGATAAAGTCTGGAGGGTGAATCAGAAGAAGTAGAAGAAGGAGAAGGAGAAGGTGAAGTCTGGAGGGTGAATCAGAAGAAGTAGAAGAAGGAGAAGGAGAAGATGAAGTCTGGAGGGTGAATCAGAAGAAACAGAAGAAGGAGAAGGAGAAGGTGAAGTCTGGAGGGTGAATCAGAAGAAGTAGAAGAAGGACAAGGAGAAGGTGTAGTCTGGAGGGTGAATCAGAAGAAGTAGACGAAGGAGAAGGAGAAGGTGAAGTCTGGAGGGTGAATCAGAAGAAGCAGAAGAAGGAGAAGGAGAAGGTGAAGTCTGGAGGGTGAATCAGAAGAAGTAGAAGAAGGAGAAGGAGAAGGTGAAGTCTGGAGGGTGAATCAGAAGAAGCAGAATAAGGAGAAGGAGAAGGTGAAGTCTGGAGGGTGAATCAGAAGAAGCAGAAGAAGGAGAAGGAGAAGGTGAAGTCTGGAGGGTGAATCAGAAGAAGTAGAAGAAGGAGAAGGAGAAGATGAAGTCTGGAGGGTGAATCAGAAGAAGTAGAAGAAGGAGAAGGAGAAGGTGAAGTCTGGAGGGTGAATCAGAAGAAGTAGAAGAAGGAGAAGGAGAAGATGAAGTCTGGAGGGTGAATCAGAAGAAACAGAAGAAGGAGAAGGAGAAGGTGAAGTCTGGAGGGTGAATCAGAAGAAGTAGAAGAAGGAGAAGGAGAAGGTGTAGTCTGGAGGGTGAATCAGAAGAAGTAGACGAAGGAGAAGGAGAAGGTGAAGTCTGGAGGGTGAATCAGAAGAAGCAGAAGAAGGAGAAGGAGAAGGTGAAGTCTGGAGGGTGAATCAGAAGAAGTAGAAGAAGGAGAAGGAGAAGGTGAAGTCTGGAGGGTGAATCAGAAGAAGCAGAAGAAGGAGAAGGAGAAGGTGAAGTCTGGAGGGTGAATCAGAAGAAGCAGAAGAAGGAGAAGGAGAAGGTGAAGTCTGGAGGGTGAATCAGAAGAAGTAGAAGAAGGAGAAGGAGAAGTTGAAGTCTGGAGGGTGAAGCAGAAGAAGTAGAAGATGGAGAAGGAGAAGGTGAAGTCAGGAGGGTGAATCAGAAGAAGTAGAAGAAGGGGAAGGAGAAGGTGAAGTCAGGAGGGTGAATCAGAAGAAGCAGAAGATGGAGAAGGAGAAGGTGAAGTCTGGAGGGTGAATCAGAAGAATCAGAAGAAGGAGAAGGAGAAGGTGAAGTCTGGAGGGTGAATCAGAAGAAGCAAAGGAAGGAGAAGGAGAAGGTGAAGTCTGGAGGGTGAATCAGAAGAAGCAGAATAAGGAGAAGGAGAAGGTGAAGTCTGGAGGGTGAATCAGAAGAAGCAGAATAAGGAGAAGGAGAAGGTGAAGTCAGGAGGGTGAATCAGAAGAAGCAGAAGAAGGAGAAGGAGAAGGTGAAGTCTGGAGGGTGAATCAGAAGAATTAGAAGAAGGAGAAGGAGAAGGTGAAGTCTGGAGGGTGAAGCAGAAGAAGTAGAAGAAGGAGAAGGAGAAGGTGAAGTCAGGAGGGTGAATCAGAAGAAGTAGAAGAAGGAGAAGGAGAAGGTGAAGTCAGGAGGGTGAATCAGAAGAAGCAGAAGAAGGAGAAGGAGAAGGTGAAGTCTGGAGGGTGAATCAGAAGAATCAGAAGAAGGAGAAGGAGAAGGTGAAGTCTGGAGGGTGAATCAGAAGAAGCAGAAGAAAGAGAAGGAGAAGGTGAAGTCTGGAGGGTGAATCAGAAGAAGTAGAAGAAGGAGAAGGAGAAGGTGAAGTCTGGAGGGTGAATCAGAAGAAGCAGAAGAAGGAGAAGGAGAAGGTGAAGTCTGGAGGGTGAATCAGAAGAAGTAGAAGAAGGAGAAGGAGAAGGTGAAGTCAGGAGGGTGAATCAGAAGAAGCAGAAGAAGGAGAAGGAGAAGGTGAAGTCTGGAGGTTGAATCAGAAGAATCAGAAGAAGGAGAAGGAGAAGGTGAAGTCTGGAGGTTGAATCAGAAGAATCAGAAGAAGGAGAAGGAGAAGGTGAAGTCTGGAGGGTGAATCAGAAGAAGCAGAAGAAAGAGAAGGAGAAGGTGAAGTCTGGAGGGTGAAGCAGAAGAAACAGAAGAAGGAGAAGGAGAAGGTGAAGACTGGAGGGTGAATCAGAAGAAGTAGAAGAAGGAGAAGGAGAAGGTGAAGTCTGGAGGGTGAATCAGAAGAAGTAGAAGAAGGAGAAGGAGAAGGTGAAGTCTGGAGGGGGAATCAGAAGAAGCAGAAGAAGGAGAAGGAGAAGGTGAAGTCTGGAGGGTGAATCAGAAGAAGCAGAAGAAGGAGAAGGAGAAGATGAAGTCTGGAGGGTGAATCAGAAGAAGTAGAAGAAGGAGAAGGAGATGGTGAAGTCTGGAGGGTGAATCAGAAGTAGTAGAAGAAGGAGAAGGAGAAGGTGAAGTCTGGAGGGTGAATCAGAAGAAACAGAAGAAGGAGAAGGAGAAGGTGAAGTCTGGAGGGTGAATCAGAAGAAGTAGAAGAAGGAGAAGGAGAAGGTGCAGTCTGGAGGGTGAATCAGAAGAAGTAGACGAAGGAGAAGGAGAAGGTGAAGTCTGGAGGGTGAATCAGAGGAAGTAGAAGAAGGAGAAGGAGAAGGTGAAGTCTGGAGGGTGAATCAGAAGAAGCAGAAGAAGGAGAAGGAGAAGGTGAAGTCTGGAGGGTGAATCAGAAGAAGCAGAAGAAGGAGAAGGAGAAGGTGAAGTCTGGAGGGTGATTCAGAAGAAGCAGAATAAGGAGAAGGAGAAGCTGATGTCTGGAGGGTGAATCAGAAGAAGCAGAAGAAGGAGAAGGAGAAGGTGAAGTCTGGAGGGTGAATCAGAAGAAGTAGAAGAAGAAGAAGGAGAAGGTGAAGTCTGGAGGGTGAATCAGAAGAAGTAGAAGAAGGAGAAGGAGAAGGTGAAGTCTGGAGGGTGAATCAGAAGAAGTAGAAGAAGGAGAAGGAGAAGGTGAAGTCTGGAGGGTGAAGCAGAAGAAGTAGAAGAAGGAGAAGGAGAAGGTGAAGTCAGGACGGTGAATCAGAAGATGTAGAAGAAGGAGAAGGAGAAGGTGAAGTCAGGAGGGTGAATCAGAAGAAGCAGAAGAAGGAGAAGGAGAAGGTGTAGTCTGGAGGGTGAATCAGAAGAATCAGAAGAAGGAGAAGGAGAAGTTGAAGTCTGGAGGGTGAATCAGAAGAAGCAGAAGAAAGAGAAGGAGAAGGTGAAGTCTGGAGGGTGAATCAGAAGAAGTAGAAGAAGGAGAAGGAGAAGGTGAAGTCTGGAGGGTGAATCAGAAGAAGCAGAAGAAGGAGAAGGAGAAGTTGAAGTCTGGAGGGTGAATCAGAAGAAGTAGACGAAGGAGAAGGAGAAGGTGAAGTCTGGAGGGTGAATCAGAAGAAGCAGAAGAAGGAGATGGAGAAGGTGAAGTCTGGAGGGTGAATCAGAAGAAGTAGAAGAAGGAGAAGGTGAAGGTGACGTCTGGAGGGTGAAGCAGAAGAAGCAGAAGAAGGAGAAGGAGAAGGTGAAGTCTGGAGGGTGATTCAGAAGAAGCAGAATAAGGAGAAGGAGAAGGTGAAGTCTGGAGGGTGAATCAGAAGAAGCAGAAGAAGGAGAAGGAGAAGGTGAAGTCTGGAGTGTGAATCAGAAGAAGTAGAAGAAGGAGAAGGAGAAGGTGAAGTCTGGAGGGTGAATCAGAAGAAGTAGAAGAAGGAGAAGGAGAAGGTGAAGTCTGGAGGGTGAATCAGAAGAAGTAGAAGAAGGAGAAGGAGAAGGTGAAGTCTGGAGGGTGAAGCAGAAGAAGTAGAAGAAGGAGAAGGAGAAGGTGAAGTCAGGAGGGTGAATCAGAAGATGTAGAAGAAGGAGAAGGAGAAGGTGAAGTCAGGAGGGTGAATCAGAAGAAGCAGAAGAAGGAGAAGGAGAAGGTGAAGTCTGGAGGGTGAATCAGAAGAAGCAGAAGAAGGAGAAGGAGAAGGTGAAGTCTGGAGGGTGAATCAGAAGAAGCAGAAGAAGGAGAAGGAGAAGGTGAAATCTGGAGGGTGAATCAGAAGAAGCAGAATAAGGAGAAGGAGAAGGTGAAGTCTGGAGGGTGAATCAGAAGAAGCAGAAGAAGGAGAAGGAGAAGGTGAAGTCTGGAGGGTGAATCAGAAGAAGTAGAAGAAGGAGAAGGAGAAGGTGAAGTCTGGAGGGTGAAGCAGAAGAAGTAGAAGAAGGAGAAGGAGAAGGTGAAGTCAGGAGGGTGAATCAGAAGAAGTAGAAGAAGGAGAAGGAGAAGGTGAAGTCAGGAGGGTGAATCAGAAGAAGCAGAAGAAGGAGATAGAGAAGGTGAAGTCTGGAGGGTGAATCAGAAGAATCAGAAGAAGGAGAAGGAGAAGGTGAAGTCTGGAGGGTGAAGCAGAAGAAGCAGAAGAAAGAGAAGGAGAAGGTGAAGTCTGGAGGGTGAAGCAGATGAAACAGAAGAAGGAGAAGGAGAAGGTGAAGACTGGAGGGTGAATCAGAAGAAGTAGAAGAAGGAGAAGGAGAAGGTGAAGTCTGGAGGGTGAATCAGAAGAAGTAGAAGAAGGAGAAGGAGAACGTGAAGTCTGGAGGGTGAATCAGAAGAAGCAGAAGAAAGAGAAGGAGAAGGTGAAGTCTGGAGGGTGAAGCAGAAGAAACAGAAGAAGGAGAAGGAGAAGGTGAAGACTGGAGGGTGAATCAGAAGAAGTAGAGAAGGAGAAGGAGAAGGTGAAGTCTGGAGGGTGAATCAGAAGAAGTAGAAGAAGGAGAAGGAGAAGGTGAAGTCTGGAGGGGGAATCAGAAGAAGCAGAAGAAGGAGAAGGAGAAGGTGAAGTCTGGAGGGTGAATCAGAAGAAGCAGAAGAAGGAGAAGGAGAAGATGAAGTCTGGAGGGTGAATCAGAAGAAGTAGAAGAAGGAGAAGGAGAAGGTGAAGTCTGGAGGGTGAATCAGAAGAAGCAGAAGAAGGAGAAGGAGAAGGTGAAGTCTGGAGGGTGAATCAGAAGAAGTAGAAGAAGGAGAAGGAGAAGGTGAAGTCTGGAGGGTGAATCAGAAGAAGCAGAATAAGGAGAAGGAGAAGGTGAAGTCTGGAGGGTGAATCAGAAGAAGCAGAAGAAGGAGAAGGAGAAGGTGATGTCTGGAGGGTGAATCAGAAGAAGCAGAAGAAGGAGAAGGAGAAGGTGAAGTCTGGAGGGTGAATCAGAAGAAGTAGACGAAGGAGAAGGAGAAGGTGAAGTCTGGAGGGTGAATCAGAAGAAGCAGAAGAAGGAGAAGGAGAAGGTGTAGTCTGGAGGGTGAATCAGAAGAAGTAGACGAAGGAGAAGGAGAAGATGAAGTCTGGAGGGTGAATCAGAAGAAGCAGAAGAAGGAGAAGGAGAAGGTGAAGTCTGGAGGGTGAATCAGAAGAAGTAGAAGAAGGAGAAGGAGAAGGTGAAGTCTGGAGGGTGAATCAGAAGAAGCAGAAGAAGGAGAAGGAGAAGGTGAAGTCTGGAGGGTGAATCAGAAGAAGCAGAAGAAGGAGAAGGAGAAGGTGAAGTCTGGAGGGTGAATCAGAAGAAGTAGAAGAAGGAGAAGGAGAAGTTGAAGTCTGGAGGGTGAAGCAGAAGAAGTAGAAGATGGAGAAGGAGAAGGTGAAGTCTGGAGGGTGAATCAGAAGAAGCAAAGGAAGGAGAAGGAGAAGGTGAAGTCTGGAGGGTGAATCAGAAGAAGCAGAATAAGGAGAAGGAGAAGGTGAAGTCTGGAGGGTGAATCAGAAGAAGCAGAATAAGGAGAAGGAGAAGGTGAAGTCTGGAGGGTGAATCAGAAGAAGCAGAAGAAGGAGAAGGAGAAGGTGAAGTCTGGAGGGTGAATCAGAAGAAGTAGAAGAAGGAGAAGGAGAAGGTGAAGTCTGGAGGGTGAAGCAGAAGAAGTAGAAGAAGGAGAAGGAGAAGGTGAAGTCAGGAGGGTGAATCAGAAGAAGTAGAAGAAGGAGAAGGAGAAGGTGAAGTCAGGAGGGTGAATCAGAAGAAGCAGAAGAAGGAGAAGGAGAAGGTGAATTCTGGAGGGTGAATCAGAAGAATCAGAAGAAGGAGAAGGAGAAGGTGAAGTCTGGAGGGTGAATCAGAAGAAGCAGAAGAAAGAGAAGGAGAAGGTGAAGTCTGGAGGGTGAATCAGAAGAAGTAGAAGAAGGAGAAGGAGAAGGTGAAGTCTGGAGGGTGAATCAGAAGAAGCTGAAGAAGGAGAAGGAGAAGGTGAAGTCTGGAGGGTGAATCAGAAGAAGTAGAAGAAGGAGAAGGAGAAGGTGAAGTCAGGAGGGTGAATCAGAAGAAGCAGAAGAAGGAGAAGGAGAAGGTGAAGTCTGGAGGTTGAATCAGAAGAATCAGAAGAAGGAGAAGGAGAAGGTGAAGTCTGGAGGGTGAATCAGAAGAAGCAGAAGAAAGAGAAGGAGAAGGTGAAGTCTGGAGGGTGAAGCAGAAGAAACAGAAGAAGGAGAAGGAGAAGGTGAAGACTGGAGGGTGAATCAGAAGAAGTAGAAGAAGGAGAAGGAGAAGGTGAAGTCTGGAGGGTGAATCAGAAGAAGTAGAAGAAGGAGAAGGAGAAGGTGAAGTCTGGAGGGGGAATCAGAAGAAGCAGAAGAAGGAGAAGGAGAAGGTGAAGTCTGGAGGGTGAATCAGAAGAAGCAGAAGAAGGAGAAGGAGAAGATGAAGTCTGGAGGGTGAATCAGAAGAAGTAGAAGAAGGAGAAGGAGAAGGTGAAGTCTGGAGGGTGAATCAGAAGTAGTAGAAGAAGGAGAAGGAGAAGGTGAAGTCTGGAGGGTGAATCAGAAGAAACAGAAGAAGGAGAAGGAGAAGGTGAAGTCTGGAGGGTGAATCAGAAGAAGTAGAAGAAGGAGAAGGAGAAGGTGCAGTCTGGAGGGTGAATCAGAAGAAGTAGACGAAGGAGAAGGAGAAGGTGAAGTCTGGAGGGTGAATCAGAGGAAGTAGAAGAAGGAGAAGGAGAAGGTGAAGTCTGGAGGGTGAATCAGAAGAAGCAGAAGAAGGAGAAGGAGAAGGTGAAGTCTGGAGGGTGAATCAGAAGAAGCAGAAGAAGGAGAAGGAGAAGGTGAAGTCTGGAGGGTGATTCAGAAGAAGCAGAATAAGGAGAAGGAGAAGCTGATGTCTGGAGGGTGAATCAGAAGAAGCAGAAGAAGGAGAAGGAGAAGGTGAAGTCTGGCGGGTGAATCAGAAGAAGTAGAAGAAGGAGAAGGAGAAGGTGAAGTCTGGAGGGTGAATCAGAAGAAGTAGAAGAAGGAGAAGGAGAAGGTGAAGTCTGGAGGGTGAATCAGAAGAAGTAGAAGAAGGAGAAGGAGAAGGTGAAGTCTGGAGGGTGAAGCAGAAGAAGTAGAAGAAGGAGAAGGAGAAGGTGAAGTCAGGAAGGTGAATCAGAAGATGTAGAAGAAGGAGAAGGAGAAGGTGAAGTCAGGAGGGTGAATCAGAAGAAGCAGAAGAAGGAGAAGGAGAAGGTGAAGTCTGGAGGGTGAATCAGAAGAATCAGAAGAAGGAGAAGGAGAAGTTGAAGTCTGGAGGGTGAATCAGAAGAAGCAGAAGAAAGAGAAGGAGAAGGTGAAGTCTGGAGGGTGAATCAGAAGAAGTAGAAGAAGGAGAAGGAGAAGGTGAAGTCTGGAGGGTGAATCAGAAGAAGCAGAAGAAGGAGAAGGAGAAGGTGAAGTCTGGAGGGTGAATCAGAAGAAGTAGACGAAGGAGAAGGAGAAGGTGAAGTCTGGAGGGTGAATCAGAAGAAGCAGAAGAAGGAGATGGAGAAGGTGAAGTCTGGAGGGTGAATCAGAAGAAGTAGAAGAAGGAGAAGGTGAAGGTGACGTCTGGAGGGTGAATCAGAAGAAGCAGAAGAAGGAGAAGGAGAAGGTGAAGTCTGGAGGGTGATTCAGAAGAAGCAGAATAAGGAGAAGGAGAAGGTGAAGTCTGGAGGGTGAATCAGAAGAAGCAGAAGAAGGAGAAGGAGAAGGTGAAGTCTGGAGGGTGAATCAGAAGAAGTAGAAGAAGGAGAAGGAGAAGGTGAAGTCTGGAGGGTGAATCAGAAGAAGTAGAAGAAGGAGAAGGAGAAGGTGAAGTCTGGAGGGTGAATCAGAAGAAGTAGAAGAAGGAGAAGGAGAAGGTGAAGTCTGGAGGGTGAATCAGAAGAAGTAGAAGAAGGAGAAGGAGAAGGTGAAGTCAGGAGGGTGAATCAGAAGAAGTAGAAGAAGGAGAAGGAGAAGGTGAAGTCTGGAGGGTGAATCAGAAGAAGCAGAAGAAGGAGAAGGAGAAGGTGAAGTCTGGAGGGTGAATCAGAAGAAGCAGAAGAAGGAGAAGGAGAAGGTGAAGTCTGGAGGGTGAATCAGAAGAAGCAGAAGAAGGAGAAGGAGAAGGTGAAGTCTGGAGGGTGAATCAGAAGAAGTAGAAGAAGGAGAAGGAGAAGGTGAAGTCTGGAGGGTGAATCAGAAGAAGTAGAAGAAGGAGAAGGAGAAGGTGAAGTCTGGAGGGTGAATCAGAAGAAGTAGAAGAAGGAGAAGGAGAAGGTGAAGTCTGGAGGGTGAAGCAGAAGATGTAGAAGAAGGAGAAGGAGAAGGTGAAGTCAGGAGGGTGAATCAGAAGAAGTAGAAGAAG